>NC_046286.1:11669971-11994517 GCF_004115265.2 Rhinolophus ferrumequinum | reverse complement strand
AATTTTTCTTGCTTTTCTACCTAACCCAACCATCTTAAGGTTGTATTGGACAGGCCATTGGTCCTGCGTGGGGAATCTGCTTTTCTCTACCCCCAAACAGGTTACTGAATCTCCAAATTGCTGTTCTGCATAGGATGCGTCCCATGTGCCATGCCCCCCCACATAGAGAATTAAAAATAAGAACTATTTAATAAACTGTAGACTTAACCACCAGTCAACTATAAAACACATGCCTCTTTCAGGCTACTTTTTGACAAGTTTCAGGTAAGAGTGATAGCATGTTAAATTATTAGGCAGTTTTATGACTGTGCAGGGAAGATTTATCCTTTGATGAATAAATATTACCGTAGCCCAATTTAGAACTTGACAAATGCTGATTTACAGCTTAAAATATACATAAGGGTTATTTTATGATGAAGTGGCAGTGGTAGTGGGGTAGGTTTAAAAGCGATGGCTGTGCGACCTTTGAGTGATATGCCATTAAAACACTGCCAGGGGCAGAGCTGCAGGAGGAGTCTCAGTGCCCCTTGGGGTTCCTGCCACTCCCCATCGGTATCAGAGTCCAGGTCCCTTTGTCATGTATGCGCAGCTCCAGCTCATAGTGCACGATTAAAAGCGCAAGTGCCCCCGGGACCCTAGCAGTGGATCCTGCATGCACCTCCACTTGCCTGCATGTGGAACTTCAGGGTGGCAGTGGTCCCGTGTCCATGACAGTACACTTTTCAGAGTCCAGGGTGCTAACCATTACACTATGGGGCCAACAGTACACTTTTCAGATAAGGAAGGTAGTGTTGAGGATGAATGCTTTCAAAACCTAATTGAGGAGGGAGACTGGTGAGTTTCTCGTGTGTTCTGGACCCTCCTACGTTTGAATCAAAATCACCTGGGGCATTGGAACTGACAAATATGGATACTTATAGGAAGAGAAGATTTATAATTGAAACTGACCTGTAATATCTGTTTCATACACACATGCATAATGACGGTAGAGCTAGATCAATTACTTACAGTCTTTTTCTGTTGATTGATTGATTGAATAGTTAGTGCGTGCACGTGGTATAAAAGGTGGATGTTAGGAAGAGTCTAACGTGGTGTATAGCAGTTCTTTCTTCCCTTCCTGCCCCCAGTCTCCCTGTTCCCTTTCCTAAAGGTAACGAGTTACTAGCTTTTTGGTTATCTTTCTATGCATTTAAATGCACATATGAACACAGTCTTTTCAACAACTACTGGCATACCGTGCTTGTCATTCTGTGCCTTACTTGTATTACCTAACAGTATACGTGGAAAATGACTCCGTATCGTGACGTGGAGAATGCCCTCCCTGTTTTTCACAACTGCAGAGCATTCCATTCCATGGATGAACCATGATTTATTAAAGCAATCCCCTGACAGTAGATACTGAGGCGGTTTTCAGTTTTTTTGTCATTACAAATCATGCTGCAGCGAGTGTCCTTGTATATGCACCATTTTGCATGTGTGGGAGTATGTCTGCACAATTGATTCTTAGAAGTGGAATTGCTGGTAAAAGCATATATCCGTCTGTGATTTTGGTAACATTGCAAGTACCCTTTCAAGAAGGTTGTAGCGATGTACACCAACACCGTTAATGAATGAGGTATCCTCGCCAACACAGTGAGTTATCAAACTTTTTGATCTTTGCCAACCTGATAGATAAAAATTGGTATCTCAGTTAGTTGTCATTTGCATTTCTTTTATGAGTGCGGTTGAGCATTTTTTCCCACAAGTCTAAAATCCATTTATATTTCCTTTGCTTGCAGTTCATATTCTTTGCCCATGTTTCAATCAGGTTGTTGGTCTTTCACAGTCTTTTTAATTTGGTATCCAGTGATCCATTTCTGTGTTTGGCATTGCTCACTCCCGGGGCCTGAGGCAGACTATATTTTCAAAGGAGGCTTTGGAGAGTGGGATGGATCGAGGGCCCTGGTGAGGAAAATGGGTGCATTTTCTTGGGTGTGGCCATTGCGGCCTTTGAGGATGTGGAGTCCCCAAGCCCCAGTGGTTTCTGGTCTCACCCCTGCAGAGCTGGCAGCAGCCTGACTCAGGCAGAGAGCAAGTGCCTACTGCTGTGTGGAACACACAAGGATTGATGGCTTTGGGGGATGGACATAAGATGGGGGAGGCTGGGGTTGGGAGGAGGAGCAGGGCGTGGGCATCCAGGGTACTGAGCATGTCCATTTAAGCAGATTCACGGGAAAGAGGCATGGCAGCTACACTGAAAAATGTCAAATACTTGGTATCAGAGAAGTGAGGGACAATAGAATATGCTTGTTTTACAACCTTTAGACACCTTTTCATTGAACTTTAAACAGAAAGCAGTGGTTCTCAACCGAGAGTGACTTTTGCCCCCCGCCCCCCATCCCACTACCACCGCTGCCCCGGGGCGTTTGGCGGTGTCTGCAGGCATTTTTTTGATTGTCACATTTGGGGTGGAGGAGAAGTGCCACTGGCGTCTGGTGGGTAGAGGCCAGGGATGCTGCCAAACATCCCACGGGGCACAGGACAGCCCCCCACAACAAAGCATTTTTCGGCCTGAAATGCCAATAGTGTCAATACAAGAACAGCTCTCATATGAAGCAGTGGGGTCCAGTTGTTAATCTGGAAAAAAAATACAATCGATCCACTCTTTCCTTCAGTTTTCAGACATTTTGGACCCTTTGCAGTGTCACCGTGGGACCCATCAATGTATTACATTTAGATGCACTTCACCTGAAAAGGTGTGGAGGTTGAGGAAAAACACATTGAGGATTTTGTTTGAAAATGTAACTAGCACACTGTTTAAAAATGTCTTTCCTATGTTTTCTGAGTTTCAGACACCCTGTGGGCCTCCCATGGCAGCTAAGAGCTGTCACTTCCACTTGTTCCTGCTCTCTCCTTTCACACTTAAAGATATGCCAGATACAGAAAGGGAAGAATTTTTTTTAACCTGAGACTCCTGAAAGGAAAATCATCAATGCCAGCAGGGTGGCATTTTCAGGGTCTCCAGGCTCTCAGCACGGTGGGAAGAGGGCACTGAAACCCTGCTGGGCTGTCTGAGTCTCCAGCACCCCAGTTTCCCAAGCCTTCAGGATGCCTGTTGCCAGGTGGCCTTTCAACCCAGAGGTTCGGGGGGCCAGCAGAAATACCCTAGGATTTTCCTCTTTGTTTTCAGAGAGGGGGGTGGCTAGGAGCACGTGTTGGGGACCCCGGCTGCCCAGCTGAAATCTTCATTCCTCCCGTATGTGTAACTTTGGCCAGGCCTCAATTGCCTCATCTGTAAACAAGCAGTCGTATTAGCAAGCATCAGTTGTGAAGATTAACTGAGTATGTGGAAAGGACTTAGCACAGTGCTCGTGTTAGTTGTTATTATTTACTATTATTATTATTGGTTTCAGCCTTTGGAAGTTCCAACCTTCTTGCCCCTCCTTTGCAATTCTGTGGAAACCCATCGTGGAAATGAAGCCAGTATCCCAGATGCCATGGGAGCCCCTAGTGGCTTCCCTGAGTCCACATGTACACCAGCGCCCCTCCCCTGCCTGGGGAGGGTGGGCTCTGCTTCTCCCCGGAGGCTCCAGGAGCTTCTGCTGAGCCGACCCCATCTCTGCTCCTCCATTCTTTTCAGGGCAGCATGGACCTGCCTCTCTGAGATGAGTCTCCTCCCCATTCCACTCTTCTGATTTCAATTCCCACAGCCATTTTCCCACTCCCCACCGCATCATTTGGTGTGACTGCCTTGGAAAAGCCCAAGTTGGAAGCTGGGGGGATGGCTGTCTCTGGGCTGCGCGCCGGCCTCCCATGTAGAACTTGGCCTTGGTCAGGCCTGGGCTAGTAGGCTCCCTAGGTGCATTTCAGCCTGGCCTCAGCCACAGTCCTCAGAAAGGGTTATTTATAAAATGGGGACAGCCTCTGGCTAGAACATACGAACAGGATACCAAAACATTGTTCAGTGAAGCCAACTTTTAATTTCTTTTCATCCAGCTGGGAAGTTTGTATTCAGATCGTTTTCATGGATTGTTTAATGGCCGGGGATCACAGGGTCGCATGTATGGGTGGGAGATTCAATCTCGAGTGCTTCGATCAGCACCTTGTTTTAAGAAATCACTGAATATACAGAAGACCTCTGGGGTGCAGTGAGGCAACGGAAGCAAAGGGGCAGATAAGCCCTGTCCCCCAGGAGCTTCCAGTCCAGCGGGGGTGGCACAGTCGCTGACATCAGGTGCTCCCAATCTGTGGCGGGAGATACCGCCCCAACCCTCATGGAGCCCCCAGTCTGATGGAGGAGGAGGCGTCAGAAGAACATAGAATGAATTCACAGTCTGCTGGGGGAGATGGTTCATATTCTTGGGGAGCTCCCACTCGGATGGGGAGAGACAAACCCTGCTAATGCAGCCTGATGGTGGAGACCTGAGTCTTGCTTACTGACCCAGTTTGATGATGTGAGACACAGAACCCTCAAGGAAATGATGGAATGGAGCAGTTCTTAATCCCATGACTTTTCTTTCTCGCTCCATGCTAGCAGTGGGGGAGATAGACGAGCTGTGGCGGCCCAGGGAAGAAGCAGATTCAGCAGTGCCTCCTGATTTGCCTGTAGCAGCCGCTTTCACCGGCCTCTGCAGGCCGAGCCCCACCCTGAAACATGTGTGCAGGCTGCGCTATCTTTAGTGGTCACCCTGCGTAATCTTTAGAGGACGTTGCTGACGTGGCTGCTTCCTGGGCTGGACCTTTCTCCCTAGAGAGCTCTGTCTTTTGTGGGGTGAAAATTTGCTGTCAGTCAGGGGAGGCAGTGGGGAGCTGTTGGGGGCTTCTGACACTTGGCTGTTGTTCCTTGCCTTTCTCCGAGGCAGAGGGTGAGAGACCCTTTGGGCAATCCATCTTAGGGTCAGAAAATGAGAATGTTATAGAAAGGACATTAGACATCGAGTCCTATCTTCCCATTTCACAGAGGAAAGTGTGGAGGCCCAGAGAAGGGAACTATTTTTTGCACTGCTGCTTAGAGGCTGGGCTGGATCTGATTTCTGAATCTAGTCCCCTAGCACAGGCAGCCTGGTAATAACAGCCGTCAGCGTGGGTTTGGTGAAGCCTATGTCAGTCAGTTATTCCATTGCTCAGAGCCACACTAGACTCCTGGTTGTTCCTTGAACGAACCAGGACATTCCCACCTCAGGGCCTTTGCACTTGCTGTTCCTTTTGCCTGGAATACCTTCCTCCAGATATCTGTATGGCTCACTGCTTCACCTCCTTCAGAGAGCCCTAACCTAGCCGTCCTAAATAAAATACCTTCCTCCCCTGGCATTCTTGTCCTGCTGTGTTTTTTTCCAGAGAATTTTTCACCATCTTAACATGGTATCTATTCATTTATTTATTAACTCTTTTCCTTGTTTCCTCCTTTTAGAATATAAATCCCAAAACACGATCTGTTTTGTTCACTGCTGTGTCCCCAGCAACCAGAACGTGCCCGGCACATAGTAAGTGCTCAGAATCTATTTGTTCAACGAAGAAAAGGAGGAAAGGAGGGAGGGAGGAAAGGAAGAATAAAGGAGGGAAAGAAGGAAGAAGGAAGGGAGGGAGGATAAAACAAATTGAGATTGAAGGAATCCAGGCACTTGGTGTTAAGGATGGTTTGATTTGGTTTGTCTGTGCTTTAGAAAAAAGATGAAACTTGATGGGGTGGCCGAGTCCCATTACTTTCCAGGGGTCGTCTGGACCTGTCTCTTTTGGTGTGATGAGATGGTAGCACTTCCGGTCTGCCCCACCCTGCACGATCCTTGTACCTGTCACTGGGAAAAACTGGGCTAAACTTCACTCTTCCCAGAAAAACTGTGTTTACTAAATGCCTTGGATATAGAAAGGCCCTGAACCCTACATTGGAGCTCTCTGACCCTTCACTGAATGATGGAATATTGCACTGGTAGAAGGAAGCCATATCTTCTTCCTTAGGGTTTTAAATAAAAGTTTCAGTTTTTCTGTACAACTTGACTCTCTTTCCCCAGTGACAAAGACAAGTACTCGAAGATTTGAGTGGAGGATCCAGGAGAAAATCGGGGGCATACACCCAGTATATGAGTTTTGGTTGGACTCATGAAATTGGGAGGTTGGAAGGGGAAGCTGCAAGCTCCTGGGTTCTGGTCCTGCCCCCTTTTTTGTGGGTGGCCCTGGCCGGTTACTTCCCCTCTCACAGCATAGCTTCCTCATCTACAAAATGAGAATTGGACTAAATTTGGGGGTTGGGGGGGTCAAGGCTCCTGGGGATCCATATGGAAGTGTTATTCCTAAGGTCCCGTCTAGACATCGGCATAGACAGCTGCATCTTAAATTTACTCTTCTGTTTGGATCAAATACCAGATTTTTGGCGAAACCCTGACTTCCTTAATATGCTGGAAATAAAGGTGACAGTTATTTAGAAGAGTAGATGTTTAAAAAGTTTTCTCAGTACCAGTTACTTTAGTAAGTGTGGGTTTTTTTTTCTTTCTTCTTGATCTCAACCTATAAGTGATTACAAGATCAAACAAGTTTCAGTTTGAGTCCCCCCTACGTTACAGTCTGAACCTGTACGGAGTTGACTTATCACATTTACTTTCAACTAGTCTGGCTGTTACGTGGAGGCCTTATCAGCCAACTGTTAGCCCTCAGGATAGGAAGACATGGTCTTGGGCGGTTTGGAAGCTGAGTTTTCAGCATTACAGTAGGTAGACCTGGCACTTCTCCCCAATTTACCTGCAGTCCCCCTTCTCAGCACCCTTCCTGGCTGGGTGAGCTGTTACGCAGCAGTCTCTTTAGGAAGCATGTCAAGTTTCAGTCCTTTCCCAAACCCCTGCCTCTTGCCCAGGACCAGCGACATAATTTGCTGGGCCCAGTGAAAAATGCAAAGGTGGGGCCTCTTGTTTAAAAATTAAGACTTCCAAGATGGTGACAGCAGCGCATTAAGCCAAGCACGGGGGGCCCTGTGAGTCTGCACAGGTCACATGCCCCGTGAAGCCAGCTCTGCTCTTGCATCTTACGTTACCAGGACCATGGAGATTTATACAACACGTTTTAAGAGTCATTACAAATTCCCTCAGAAGGAATTTGAGTTGTTTCTGTCACAGCTGGTGTGATTCAGGGTTGTTGACCTGAGCCGCTGTACTGTGTGTTTGGAAAATCACACCAGCCCAGTGGGGAGGGTTTGGTCCATGAGTGCTGGTGGGAGGAACAGAGAAGGGTAGTGTGCAAATGGTTGCACTGCCCAAGCAGCCCCAAGGGTACTGGCCCTTTAAAAAGTCTTTTGATGGGTAAACACAATGTGGCACATATGTACAAGAGAATATTATCTAGCCATGAGAAGGGAATGAAGTACGGACACGTGCTACAACAGGATGAACTTTGAAAACATACCAAGTGAAAGGAGCCAGACACAAAGACCATCTATTGTATGGTTCCATTTGTATGAAATATCCAGAATGGACAAGTCCAGTCCGTAGAGAGAGGAAAGGGTTGCTGGGGAAAGAGGAGAATGGGGTGTGACTACTAATGGGGTTTCTTTGGGGGTTATGAAAATATTCTGAAATTAGGTAGTAGCGATGGTTGTACAACCTTATGAATATGCTAAAAACCGCTGGGTTATGCAGTTTAAATGGTAAATTTTATGGGTCATGAATTATATCTGAATTTAAAAACAAGTAGTAAAAAAAAGTCTTTTGAAGGCTTAACGTGAAACTCTCTACCCCTCTGCCCTTGGTGGGTGTTGTTGGTTCAGTGCGGGAGCCCCCTTCTCTCCTTCCTGCCTCCCCCTCAGTCACAGATAACCTGTTGAGCACCCTTTATGCAAAGCTTGTTTTCCAGGAAAGATCTTCTGGAAGCATTCATGCTAAGCGGATATGTGGCTGCTAAGACTTAGCCTCTCCCAAGGCATTTGCATATTAGCTTATAAAGGGAGAAAGCTTTTAGGTGAAAGGGATGAACGTTTAATTTTAGAATTCCAAGTAAGAGCAAGCATGTGTGGAAGGTTTTTTTATTTTTCGTGGGGTAAGGGTGTTCTCAGTGGCTCTGGAGCTAGGGGTGGCTTGGTCTCCTTTTCACACACAGATCCAGCTGATCCCAAGGCAGGGCCAGCTTGGTGGTGAGTGGCAGGGTAAGAAACATTCCATTCAGGACAAGCAACTTTGCCCTGACCTGGCCAGGCTACCTTTAACGTTTTCCAAAGGGGGACATTTTGACTTTGGAGGCTGCTGGGAGGAAATATCCTACTGGTCAGATTTCATTTCTCTCGTTAATGAGGTTGGTGGGGGTTTTTGTTTTTTTAATTTTTATTGGGGAATATTGGGGAACAGTGTGTTTTTTCAGGACCCATCAGCTCCAAGTCAAGTCATGGTTGTTGTTTTTTCAATCTAGCTGTGGAGGGCGCAGCTCACGGGTCCATGTGGGAATCGAACCGGCGACCTGGGTGTACTGAGCCAACCGGCCACCCAGTGAGGTTGGTTTTTGTATCAGGTGGTCCCAATTTGAGACAAACCCCTTGCCCAGCTCTTTTCTGCTCTCGTGCCTATCAGTTTGGGCCTACTCATCCTTGCCCTCTGCTCCTCTCGACATCTGCGGCCTTCCTCCTCCTTCCCCGTTGTCGCAGCCCCACCCTCCACCTCCCAGTGTAGTTCAAGTGTTGTCACCTGAGAATCCCCTTAGTCAGTAATAAGCCCTCATCCTTCCTGTTTGTGTGGTCCTCAGATCCCGAGACCTTTCTCTTAATCATCTTTGGATCTCCCGTGCCTGGCACAATTCCTGTACACAGTAAACACTTAATAAATGCTTTTGAATTGCCCTGAACCAAGGCTGTGTTTGGCCCTGTGAGGGAGTAGGAGTAACGAACTCAGCAAGAGACATGCGGGGTAAACTATAAGCCTCAGTCATTAATCGATAAGAGACAAGGAAATGGCATTTGTGACAAGAAGGACGGGAATCTGAACTCCTGCTGGATATGGATGGGGGCATCTCAGAGCTTCATGTCATGTGAGATGGTGAGCTCAGGACATCACAGGAGCTGCCCCATGGAGTAGTTGCTTCCTTTTTTGAAAGGTGTCTTAGATTTCAGGCTTCCATCCTTGGCCAGAAGGACGTGCATCAGCAAATATTTACTGAGTGCCGACTGTGTGCCAAGTACTGATCTAGAATCTGTCACTTTGGAGGAGCTCCGTTGTGCGATGGGTTTGGGGGAGCCCAGGGCCTTTGCATATGCCCTGCCTGGGTTTTGCTTTTCCCTCAGCTTCTTGAGTTTTATCTCGATTTCTAGGGATAGTGAATTTGCACGTGATTGCTCTTGGGTAAAAAAAAAAAAAAAGGCATGGGTGCTTATATCTTAAACACTGCCATTCACACTGCCTCTGAAGGGAGGAAGGGAGGAAGAGGAAGAGGAAGACAGGTCTACACTTCAGCCCCGTGCCTCGGGTGAATCAGGCTGGCTCTGTCAGTCAGGGTCCCAGCATGAGACGGCTGGCACATGCTAAGGGTTTAACTGGAGAGACTTAATGAAGGGGAGTGTTTACAGAAGTGTGGGCAGGTTAGGGAAACCAAAGGTTAGTGAGGCACCCCAGGGCGGGCAACAGTAGGAAGCTGTTACCTTCCCTAGGCCAGGAGGTGGGAGCTCCAGAGTTGAGGAGAAGGCGCCACCCCCCAACCCCCCACCCCACCCCACTACAGTTGTGATGCTGAAGGGACACAATGCCAAACTTTGGAGAGGTGGGAGGAAGAGGGAAATAAATTTGTATTTATTACGAGGAAGTTGGTGGTCCAGGATGGGTAGAAAATAGTGAGAGAGAGAGAGAGAGAGAGAGAGAGAGAGAGAGAGAGAGTGTGTGTTTAGTGGAGAATACCCTGGCTGCCTGGTCATTCTTATGTTCAGCTGGCTCTTACTTACACTTCTTAGGTTCCTCAGGATGTGACCAGTTAGCCAACCAGCCTTCCCTTCTTCCTAGCACCATGGCTGTTATAAAGAGGAAAGTGCTCTGTCTGCATTAGCAAGACGGGTACTGGGTAGTTTCGACTGTAGCAAAAATAACAGACACAGTAACATTCGTTGATGGCCGGCCCTGAGCGTCCTAAGCATTTTACGTGCATCTTCTCATCACATCTTTCCAATAACCCCAGCACGTAGGTGCCATTATTACTCTCATCTGCACCATGCTGCTGGTGAAGGATGCGGGACTGAGAGAGTTGGTAAGTTGCCCAGGTGCACAGCTAACAAGAGGCAGAGCGAAGTCTGTCTGCCTCCTGAATGCATACTCATAACCTCTCATTGCCTCACGGTCTCATTCCTCCACAGTGGGGCCCTCCCCACCCTGTGGTCAGTGCCACGTGTGTGCTGGTTCCACTGCCTGGGATGGTCTTCCCACTTCCTCTCCACTTGAACCCAATTGAACCCTTTTTTCAAGACCCAACTCAGATCTCACTTCCTCTATGAGACCTTCTCCAACCCCCAACGACCCAAACACACACCTTTCCAGAGGCAGGGTGTTACCCAGCTAGTGTGCGTGCATAGACCTCCTCAATCTCCCAAGAAGACTCCAACTGATAAGAGCTGAGAGATTGGAGGATTGGTTTTCTACTTGGTTAGTAAAAGCCCACTGAAAGCCAATGCAGGATATTTTAGAAGGAAGAAGACGAAGCTAGAGCTGAGTCCAGTAGGAGCCTAGAGTCTAGTTGAGTGTGTGGAGCAGAGAAGGTGGCACATAGCCCTGCGTAAAACAGCACAATTTTACAGAGCAACATTTCTCCATGGACAGATGAAGGTAACATCAACCAAGCAGTCAGGCCTAATGGACGTGGAGGAGGAGCCAAAAGTGGTAAAGGCTTCCTTCTTACAGGACAGAGCGTGGGTGCCAGTCTAATACCCTCCACGTGGGTTTCCCGAAAGGCCCCACAGGGCACAGAGGCATCTGGGTGGAGCACGGCCAGTCTGTGTTTTGGAGTTTCCAATTTCTTCAGAAGTGTCTCTTGCGGGTCTCCAGAAGTTTTGATAATTGGCAAACGTCCTTCCCGTTTGGGGCTGACATCAAGGAGAGGGTTAAGTACCATGCCCCCCTCAAAAGTGACCCAAGACCACTTAGGAAGACGTGATGTTGCCCCGGGAGGACCTCAGCCTTCCTCAGTGTGGTGTTGCTTAATTTCATTTCTTTTTTCTCTATTCCTATTTTTTCCACCCACTCCTGTTGGCTTAGACCCAACTAGACACTGGAAGGGTAGAGCGAATTGTGGGGAAGCAATTGGAAGGATGAGTAGCAGATGAGAGGTGGAGAACCCTTTGCTTGGGCCTCTCTTTGCTGGCCCTTGTACATTTTGCTGTTAAGCATCTTTGGATTTTTCTCTCTGCTGGGCCTTGGACATGCTCCAGGCATTAGGGAGGAGTGGAGACTGCGGAGAATTCCACAGTGTACACTCCATGTAAAGAGTTTCTGGGCTCCTGATCTACCAGTTGTAGGTTTGACTGTTACTTGGAGTAGGGATGGCTGCTTGCCTTCATGAAGACTTGGGAAGAAACCAAATAGGGGTGAGTGACACAGCCTGGGTAGAGACTTAGAAACAGGATCAGAGGAGACACTTAGAGGAGACACAATTGGTCCATGTGGCTGAAACTCGGGGAGCAGGAGGAGATAAAGGTAAGGAAGTCAGGTCTCAGAAGAGGCTTGACAGCTGTGCTAGGGCACCTCTTCTACATCTGTCCTTGGGGGCTGGCAGGACCTGAGGGTGGCTTGGGGTCAGTTGCAGCAGTAGACTCTGCCTTAGGCATGGGACAGAAGCCAGGGCAAGACGGCAGAGAAATCGTTCATTTTACGAAAAGGAGATGTTTCTACATGCCAGACTGGGACGGGCTCTGGAGCCTTTGCTTCTCAGTACCATAGAAGTTCCAGAGATCAGATAATGCTTTGGTTCGGGTTTTAAATGATCATTATTCCTTTATTACATAAATAAAACATAATAAAGATAAAGAGGAAAGGGAAGTGAAATTAATGTCACCCATCCTTCCACCACCCAGATATCATTTACATTTAGAACTTGGGTACGGAGCCTTCCCAGACGATTTTCTGTATTTACAAAGTGGAAGCGAACCATAGATATATTTTGTAACTTGCTCTGTGTGTGTGTGTGTGTGTATGTGTGTGTGTGTGTGTGTGATTTTTGTCCCATTTAAAAAAATACACACTTGCCCAAAATTCAAACGGAAGGTGTAAAGAGAAAACTCCCCTTGCCCTCCTCCCCCCTAATTCTACTCCTCAGAGGTAGCCCTCCTTAAAAGTTTCTACTATATCTTTGATGAGGAAGAAATTTAGAAGAGATAATGTGTATGGAGAAACAGACTGTAAATCCTGGTTGTTGTAACTCGTACAAATAGTAGCTGTCAGATGTCAATCAGAAGAAAGGTATAGGGTGGGTTTGGCGGGACTGGGCAGTAGTTTGTGTTCCGTGAAGGGATTTTCAGAAGTAGAAATTGTGAAGTTAGGGAAAGGAGGCGATGGAGACTTTCTGAGGCCTGGGTTTTGTCTGGGTGTGTCACACAGGTGTTGGTGAGGAGCAGGGTGAGTAGAGGTGAGTGGGACTGTGGGCCAGGACCAGGTATGGTCACCTCTTACCTCCTGGAAGGGGATTGGGATGGAGAGGGTGGCAGTATGCAAATGAGCAAGAGACTTGTCAGGAAGCAGTGATAGTAATTGGTAGGTATTTATAAAAATACCCTTGCTTGACAAAAGAAAAAGTCGGCAACTCTGTGTTAGTCCCCAAATTCAAAAACCAAAAAGATTTTCACAAATCTGTAAATACTTAAAATCTGAGCAACACGGCAGAACTGGACGGGGGGCTGTAAGTGTCAGATGCGGTTCTGGTTTTGTCTCTGGCTGAGCAGCCTTGGACTGCACCTGAATTTCGTCTGATCTCAACTTTCATATCTGCCCTGGATCAATGATTTTCAACCCTGGATGCACATTAAAATCACTGGGAAACTTTCTTTAAAATCCCAGTACCAGAGCCTCACTCCAGTCCAAATGGATCCAAATCTCGGGGAGTGGGAATTTTTTTAATGCAGCCAACGTTTGAGAACCCTGGATCATCCTAATTGCTCATTTTAGCCCTAAAGGGTTGTGATTCTATGTATTGCATTATAGTTTTGTACCTTTCAAATACTGTGCACAAATGTTGTAAACTTCTTACATACCAAGAAGTCTTTTTATGAAAAACTCCCCATAATTCTCATTAGGCCAAGGAGGTAATGCCAACGTTCTTTCACCAGTAAGTCAGAATCATAATAAAACATCAAATAATTCGTTTTTGACCCAGGAGTTGAAAACCTGGACTTTAATGTTTTTTATTCCCATTTTGAAAAAGCTACTGACTGGAGGCCTCAAGCCACATCCATTTATAAAGAAGACCCTGAAAAGTTCAGAGAGAAGACATTACTGGAAATGTTTTTGCTAGAAGATTTGTGTATACTGTAAGTTCCAAATTAGGAGGTCCAGTTTGGGGAGGCTTTATCAGATCTAAATTCTGCATGGAGTAGGAGGTGTTTAAAGAGACTCGGTGCTGTTTTATCTTTACCATTGAAGTTTTTGGTTTTGTCTTCCTAAATGAGTCATTTTTTTTTAAAAAGGAACCTAACTTGGGGAGGTGGGGAAACCACTGCCCTGCCGGAGGTGCCGAGGGTGGGGGCCGGGTGGGGGCCGGCAGTGAGGCTGACAGTCAGGGGACTGAATTTATAATTGGGCCGTTCACCCCGGAGGGGTGGGGCCAGGGACCTGTGTGCTGAGGGTGGATCTAGGCAAGTGGGACACAACCTGATGGGGGGTAGGGCAGTGGAAATGGTATTGATGTTATTTATTAATTTGCCGAGTATTTTCTGGAGCCCACCCACCTCGTATCAAGGCTCAATCCACAGATGCTGGGACATTGTGAACAAAGAGGAAGGAACCACCTAGTTTTCACTCTGGTTGGGGAGGCGGGACACAAATCATGGAGGTTAGGCGTGTCCATCTTTGCCCACGTTTGCAAAGAAATGAACCGAAGTTATAGCGCACCGTACCCGTGTCCATGGTGCACGTGAAAATGTTAGGGTCAGACAGGAGTTCAGAGGAGAAAAAAATGGCAGCCTGAGGACCCCACTGTGGAGGGGGCCTGATGAAATACACTGGCCATGCAACCGCATGGAGATCGAGGAGCTGTGGGACCCCGACACATCACTGCCTCTTTCTGTGCTGAGTTCTCCCAGCTGAAAAATGATCCCACACACCTGTCACCCAGGCCCCTCATGACTGTTCAGAGTGTTCGATGTCCTACATGCCTGAGGAGAGGTGGGAGAGGGGCACAGTGGGGAGTTGCTACAGACCTTGGCCTTGGAAAACCAGAGCAGCTCTGTGTGACTGACCCAGGGCTTGGGGTGAGGGGCTCCCTGGCACCCAGGAAGAGTTCTGTGCATTTGGAACATCGGTCAGGCACACCCCTTGTATTCCACACTGACCCCCCGTCCCCCACACACACACCCAGTGCTGGTTTTCGTCTTTTCTGAGTGGTGTGCAACCTCCTGCAGTTGTGCATGCGTGTTTGCTAAGTTTGTCACAAACTTCCTGTTTGGGTTTGGTCTGAGGCTCAAAGCATTGTGTGTTTTGAAACCTAGGCGTTCACAGAGGTCCAGCGTTTCTCGCTTAGCGGCCATGGGGTAGCCCTTCTGTTCTCCTCCCTTTTGCTGACTTTTGCCAGCGTTTGCAGACCTTCTCGCTGGGAAATGCTCTGTAACCTCCGTACTTGTTCTGATTAGTGAGGGTTAGGGCTGTGAGATCTGAAAAAGCTGGAAGGAGGGAGGGGAACAACACTTTTTGGGCCCTTTATATAATGCCAGGCACAGTGCTAGATGTTTTTATACATTGCTTGTTTTATTTAGGCCTCACATTAGTTCATGCAGAACCAGGCTCAGACAGGTTAAGTGACGAGCCCAAGGTTGGACAGCCACTGGGTGACTAAGTCAGGATTCGATCCCAGACCCAACTCTAGAGCTCCTGTTATTTCAACTATGTCATGGGGCCCACACTACGCCCTTGGTTCCACTGGTGTGGGAAGATCTTGATTTCTTATTGGACATCTTGGAGATAGTATCACCTTGGTCTCTACAGTTTTCTCTCAGACCCTCGCTATTCAGGTGCTGCTCATTCTGTCTGTGTGGGGTGTGTGATTTGATGGCCCTTGAGTGCTTTGCTGACTTTCACTTTTCCCAGCCATTCTCCCCATGTGGCCCCGGGAATCCCAGAATTGTTGTGTGGTCCATGGCTGACGATCGAAGTGTGTTAGGACCAAGTCCCAATTTCCCAGAACTGGAGAATTCTTTTCCTATTTCTGGGCACCCAGCATTAACCATTTCGGTGGTCACCATAAACTCTCCTGAGCCAGATGTCTCACATTTCAAGCTCTTCCTTGAAAAGGGAAGAAGATAGAATCTTTATGTCTATGAAAGTGTGTGATGGGGTAGCTAAGAAAGGATACGAAGTGTATAAGGGCTGGAGGAGAAGGGGAGAGCTAAATCTAGCCACCTTTCACCTTATTAGGAGAGCTGTTTAGGGTGTCAGACTCTGGGTGCTCCTGCAAAGGAAGAATAGGTGTGCTTCCAAAGACCTCAAGAAGGCCCTGAGACCCTTCCCAGGTCTCTTGTATTTTCTGAAACACTAGAAAGATATTCTCTGAGTTTTATCAGCATTGCTCTGTGGATCAAGTCATGTTTTCCAGTGAAGACCCTGTGTTGAGCAGTGTGCAGTTCCAGGCGTTTTCAACACAGATGTTAATTATCCTCAAGGGGTTTGCAGTCTACTTGGGCAAATGGAACACCTGCCAAGAGAAGCTAAATACAGTGGATTCAGAAGAGCAGGGGTGAGCTCGGCAAGCTGGGGTGGTGCCGCTCAGTGGATTGCAGGGGAGCAGGCTGGTCAGAGGGGGGGAGGAATGTGCCCAACACTGGGACCTTGATGGGGAGTCATGGAACGGGGAGGAGCTTACTGGATGGGATGCAACAGGGGGTGCATGTGGGAAACAAAATAGAAGAAGGGGGTGTGCATCGTTTATGGAGGATCCCAAAGGATGGCTGTGGAGTTTGATTTTCCTGTATTGGGGAGCCACCAAAGCCAATCGAATAGGACGGGGATAGGTGAAAACAGTGCCAGAAGATGGTTCATCTGAAAGTGTGCACTGTAAATGGGGGTTGCGGGGAGGTGAGTTAGGTGACATTTATCACGTTGAATTTTAGGGATGAAATGTTGAGGGCTTGGGCTAGGGTGGTGACATGAATATAGAAAACAAGATAGAGAGGGGGCGGCCAGATGGCTCGGTTGGTTAGAGCGTGAACTCGCAACAACGAGGTTGCTGGTTCGATTCCCGCATGGGATGGTGGGCTGTGCCCCCTGAAACTAAAGATTGAAAATGGCAACTGGACTTGGGACTGAGCTGCACCCTCCACAACTAGATTGAAGGGCAGTGACTTGGAGCTGATGGGCCCTGGAGAAGCACACTGTTCCCCAATATTCCCCAATAAAATAAAATAAGAAAAGTAGATAGAAAGATGGAAGGTTTCAAATCCCAGCTCTGTCACTTAGGACCTGTGTGACCTTGAGCAGATTACTTAATCTCTTGAACCTCAGTTTTATCATCTGTAAATAGAAGCTGAAAACACTTCACAGGACTGTTGTGGGAGGGCTTTAACTTGTGTCGCACCCAGCGTACAGTAGGTGCTCAGCCAGTAAGTAGGAGTGCTCTCATGGTGTGAGAGGCATGCTTTGTTATTCATTGGGAGGGATTGGCGGAGGGGGAGGGAGTCCTCAAAGGGTTGAATCTGGAAGTCTGGAAGAATGATGCAACCTTGATGGAAATGGATGGAGCTGTTTGGGGTCCCCGAATTCAGTCTTAGGAAGCCTCTCCTACATCCAGGCTGCCGAGGGCCTGTTCCAGAAACCCCACAGCCACGGGGTTTGTGCCTGTGTGAAAGCTCTAGTTTCAGCTGAGCCCTCTGTGCTGCTGGCCAGAAGCCAGCTCTCTCTCCATGCAGGGGATAAGGGTTGGTATTGGTTGAGGCAAATTGAGGCAAATTGAAGGAAGTGCTCCATTTCAGAACCGGCACTGCTCTTGCATGAGTCCCCCCAGCAGTGAGACCATTCAGGTTCCTGCCTCCTCTCCTAGGTGGTTATTGACATCTGGGCTCACCCCAGCCTAGTTTCCTTCCACTCAGAGAAGGACATGTTCCCTCCCCCTGGCCAGAGAACCTTCTGGTACATGGGTCCCCCTGTCACCTGTAGCTCCTGGGACCTCACTCTCTTCAGTCATTCAGCAATAAAGTCTTTCCTCAAACTTTCACACCCCTCTATTTCGCATTCTTTTTTTCTCCTTTCCTCATAGACAGAAGACTGGAAAGCATCTGCCCTTCGGTTTTGCTCCTTTGTGGACACAGCCCACTCAGGCTGGCTTCTGCTGTGGGAGGGGTGCCTGGCACAGGGAAGGGACCTACCTGGTGGATTTGCTGCAGAGGGCTCCTGCTTTCCACAGTCACTGCCCTCTTTAAGGTCACCCGTGGCTTCCATATTACCACACCCAACGGACACTTCAGTCCTTATCTTTCTGGACTCTTTGCTACTTTTGACACTGTGGACAACTTCCTCCTTTTTGCAACTCTCTTTTCTCTTGGCTTTTTTCATTCCACAAATAAATCTTTCAACAACTATTTCTTGAGCACCTACTATGTGCCGGGCTCTGGGACGTACTTTAATACGATGTCCTTAATTCTCAGGGAGGCTATAGTCTAGTGCGAGAGAAAAGGGATAAAAATATAAACAAATGTTAGGAACATTAAAGCTACAATGCTTTAATAAAGCTACAATGGAAAGTACAACAGAAGGGGGATAGAAAAGGTGTAGGAATGGGGTTGGAAGGCCTCATGGAGAAGGTAACATTTGAGCAGAAACCGGAAGGAAGTAAAGGATGCCTGGTGAAAGTGTTCCAGGCAGAGGAAAGGGCAAGTGCAAAGGCCCTGAGGCAGGAGCCTGCTTGGGATATTTGAGGAAGCCATCGAGGCTGGAGGAAATTGACAAAGGGCAGAGTAGGAAGGGACATGTGGGCCCTGTAGGTCATTTCAAGGACTTTGTGTTTAACTTTGAGAGAGATGAAACACTCTAGGAGTGTTTTGAGCAGGAGAGTGATTTTTAAATGATCACATAGGCTGCTGTGGGGAGCATGATGTAATAATTTGCTAGGGCGGCCAAAACAAAGTACCACAAACTGGGCAACTGAACAGAAATTTATTGTCTAACAGTTCTGGAGGCTAGAAGTTCAAGATGAAGGTGTCGGCAGGGCCATGCTCCCTCAGAAGGCGCTAGGGAAGGATCTGGTCCAAGCTTCTCTCCTGGCTGCTGGTAGTTTGTGGGCTTGTGGCAGCATAACGCCAGCCTTCACATGATGCTCTCCCTGTGTGGGTGTCGGTGTCCAAATTTCCCCTTTTTATAAGGACACAAATCATATTGGAATGGGGACCCATCCTACTCCGGTATGAGCTCATCTTCCCAGTTAATTATAGCGCAACAACCCCATTTCCAAATAAGGTCATATTCTGAGGTACTAGGGGTTAGGACGTCAATATAAGAATTTGAGAGAGAGAGAGATACAATTCAACCCATAACACAATTCAGTGCACATAATACATGGATTGTAGAAAAGCGAGGATGGAAGTAGGGAGACCAGTTAGGAAGCTACTTCAATAACCTAGTGAGAGAAGTTGCTGGCTTGGACCGAAGTGGTAGCTCAGGAGATGGTGAGAGGTGGTGGACGTCTGGATGTATTTTGAAGATAGAGCTGACATCATTTGCTGATGAATTGGACATGGGGTCCCCCATGGAGGGAAAGGGGAGTCACAGTGACTCCTGCGTTTGGGACCTGAGTAAATAGAAGAATGGAGTTGGGTGTCTTTCTCTCATAAATCCTCTCCTTCCTCTGGAACTTTTCCTTAGCGCCCTCTGCAGGGTCCTCTTCCTGGGCAGGTCCATCAACTGTTGGGGGTTTTTAGGGCTCCATCCTTGGCTGGTTCTAGTCTCTTTCCCTGATCGATATGATCTGTTCCCATGTTGAAGCCAAAAATCCTGAATGTGCTGTTTGGGTCACTCCTACAGGCCCTGGCTCTGGAGGATGCTGAAGGAGGAAGACACAGAAGCAGGACAACCCTGAAAGATTAAGCGTCTTAACCCTGAGACAGGTAGCTTCTCTGAAACTCTTGGTATCTGAATGCTTTATGACGAAGGGGGTCATAAGATCATTTCTTTAATCATTATGGTGTGGAAAATGGCCTGAGAAGCAGGGGATGGCTGCTCTGGGCCTGAACACCTCTAGGTTTCTGGAAAACTTTGCCTGGGAAATGGTCAGTGATTGTGGAGTCACACATTGGAATTCAACATCACTTGGAATGGGGCTGAGGGCAACTTTGCAGAGTTGTGACTAGTGAAGGGTCCAAAAGACATTCATGGATAGTAGCTCTACACGTGTTAGGAGGGAATTAAACATCTCTGGAGAAGGGTATTGTACCGTGTTTCCCCCAAAATAAGACCTAGCCTGACCATCAGCTCTAATGCGTCTCTTGGAGCAAAAATTAATATAAGACCAGGTCTTATTTTAATATAAGACCGGGTATAATATAATAATATAATATAATATAATGTAATATAATATAATATATAATATGGGTATAATATAATATAATACCGGGTATAATATAATATAACACCAGGTATAATATAATATAATATACTGGGTCTTATATTAACTTTTGCTCCAAAAGACGCATTAGAGCTGATGGTCCGGCAAGGCTTTATTTTCGGGGAAACAGGGTAGGAGGCCGCCCTTAGAAAATGCACAGAGCCTCTCAGAGGCAGATTCCCGGATCAAGGAGCCTTAGAGCTGGCCCTGGGGCATTTCTAGTGCTTTTACAGCTCTAGCCCTGTGTTCTCTTCCAGATTCAGTTTGTCCCTCTAGAAAATGGGCACATAGCTGTGTTTCCCCTGCCAGGTTCCACACAAAAGCTGTCTGAAGGGTCAATACATTTGTGTATAAACAGCTTTTTTTTTTTTTTTTCTTTTTTTGAGGTTCAAGCCCTGGTCTAAAAAGAGATGGCTATTTTCTGCAATTTCTCAGTGACACTGGGGGAGAAGGGTAGCGATGTCTAATTTGATTCTTTTGGGGTGTGCGGGTCTTTTTTTCTCAGCAAGTGCCACGTGTTTTATCTCTCTTACGTGAAGCTCAGAGTTGATCCCTTCTCTTTCTTTTTTGTTGTGATTAATTTTGATCGAACTTTTAAGCCATTGTGTCTTGGGGTTCCAGTAAGAAACAGATGGTTCACTCAAGTGGAGTACTCCAAGAGACTACTGAGGGGACTGTTTATAGTGGCGTGGGCAGGGTAACAGAAATCAGCACGGGATGCTGAAGCATCTCAGGGCTGGTAGTGTCAGGGAGCCGTTCCCATGCCTAGGCCTGAAAGGAAGGGGGCAGGATTGATTAGCAGAACTGGAAAGAAAAGCCGTATGGAAAGGTCTCTGGTAGAAGGATGCAGTCAACACCAACATGGCTGGTTACGAGCCAAGAGAATAAATATCCTCATTGAACTCCCCTCAGTTCTCCTGTCTCCTAGTGATGCCTCCCAATAATAGGCCTACTCAGGGGAAGCCAGAAGGCAGGGAGCCACGTTGATGCTGTCCACCGAGATCGGGACCTCTGGGGGTGCAGAGCTGAGTGAAGAAGGGTGGAGGGTAGATATAGAGATGCAAATGGAAAACATCTGGAGCGTGAGATACAGATTGCTTGGTCTATATTATAAAAGATGTTTCTTTTCTTTCTTTTTTTTTTAATTAAAGTTTATTGGGGTGACAGTTGTTAGTAAAGTTACATAGATTTCAGGTGTACAATTCTGTAATACGTCATCTATAAATCCCATTGTGTGTTCACCACCCAGTCAGTTCTCCTTCCATCACCATATATTTGATCCCCTTTACCCTCATCTGCCACCCTCCTTCCCCCTTACCCTCTGGTAACCATTAAACTATTGTCTGTGTCTGAGTTTTTGTTTCTTTATTTGTTTATCTTGTTCCTTTGTTGTTTTCAGTTTTATATCCCACGTATCAGTGTAATCATATGGTTCTTTACTTTTTCTGTTTGACTTATTTTGCGTAGCATAATAATCTCAAGATCCATCCACATTGTTGCAAATGGTGCTATTTCATCTTTTCTTATGGCAGAATAGTATTCCATTGTGTATATATACCATATCTTCTTTATCCAATCATTTATTGAAGGACACTTTGGTTGTTTCCATATCTTGGCCACTGTAAATCAAGCTGCAATGAACATCAGAGCACATATTTCTTTAAGGATAAATGTTTTCAGATTTTTTGGGTAAAAACCCAGGAGAGGGACTGCTGGGTCATATGGTAATTCTGTTCTTAAGTTTTTGAGGAACCTCCACACTGCTTTCCATGGTGGCTGCACCAATCTGCATTCCCACCAATAGTGTATTAAGGTTCCATAAAAGATGTTTCTACTGTAGAACCCAAACCGTTGGCTGTGAGGGTTGGAAGGGGCAACAGAAATCCTCTAGTCAGACTTAGTCCTTTTTATAGTTGAAAAGATCTAGGGAAGTCAGGTGACTTGCCTAAGGCTATTCATTAATTCATGAAAGTGTTTCTTCAGAACCCGTTATATTTTCTGTAGGAAAATAACACAAAACACTTAGCGCAGTTAAGAGACAGTGTAAAGCAAAATCTGAGCAAGTGCTAGAAGAATCTGTGGATTAGTGCTTCTCATTTATCAGTTTGGATTCTTTGGAGTCGTGCATATCAGAAAACCAAACTCAGAGGGGTTTCCACAGTACAGGGGATTAATTTATCAGCTCATGGTGTGCACTGCAGAGGTTAGAAACAGCAGCTCAGCATATCATCAACCATCCAGTTTCTTTCCGTCTCTGCTCACTCTTCCATGGTGTCAGTTCACCCTCAGGCTGGCTTCTCTCCTGGAGATGGAATGACTGCAGAAGTTTTTGGGCTCATAGTTGCACATCCCTGTGGTTAAAAGTAAGGAAACATCCCTACTAGTCCCTCCCCAGCAAACCAACCCTGGCATTTCATTGGCCAGAATGAGTCATGCTCATTCCTTAGCCAATTCCAATGGCGAGGTGAGTGCCCTCTGTTGATTGGTGGGGCGGGGAGATTTTTCTTCTGATTGGCCTATCCCCCTATTGAGGGGATAGTGTCAACTTTCCCCAAAGCACCGCGTGAGGGTGGGGTTCTGGGTACACAGAACTCTGGGCACTGTTCAGGGGGGGAAATGGATACTGGGAGAGTGGCAGCTGACACCCACCATACTGTATCATCTATAATAACCTTATAATTTGGACTAATTGTTGCAGGTAATAGTGAGAGGAAACCGACTCTTAACTAGTAAAAGCCTAAATTTTAAAGTGTTTTAACACAGCTTAGTTTCAGACAGAATCTTCCCAAACAGTTCCTGTTGGAAGACTGGCAATTAGCATACATCTTAAAACCTAGGACCTTCTAGTAGGTTAAATATGCCCCCTGCAATCCTGTTTAATTTCTAATTTGCTTATTCAACCTTTTTATAGCCAGAGTAAACACTGAACTCAAATTTTGGGTCAGTGGAGATTAAATTACAGTAATAAGGTTCCTCATTTATAACCTCATCTATAAAATGGGAATAAGAATAGCACCTACTTTATAGGCTTGTTGTAAGGATTAACTGAGGTAATTTAAGTAAAGTGCCCAGTGGCCCAGCGGCTGGCCCAATAAATGTTACCTTTATTAGAGTCATATATCTCAAAATATTGTCACATTTATGTATTTAGTGCATATCTAATCTAGGAAATTAACTCTCTTCGCCACAGATATATTATCTGCCACTGATTAGTTCTGTTAGAGATGAAGTAAATAAAAGTATTTAACAATTTAGTGTTTATGGAATTTTTTTTTTTTTTACTGAAGTGGGTTTTTAAAAAAAATTATTTTGGGGAAAACCTAAATAAAGAAAATTTTAGGTAACATACAGTTAAGTTAAAGGTAGGTATATAATCCCTGGAAAATAGGGATTTTTAATTTTGCTCTAAAATATTAATGTGTTCTTAGTTGAAAAATCTTTTAAGTAGTTGACGGCCCGTCATGACCTATTCCAGCTGATTTTCTTGCCTTTGTTCTGAGTTTGGAGTCTGGGGAGGTGCAAGTGACCTTCCTGGGCCTTGGTTTCCCAAACCAGCCACGCAGTCAGGTTTTTTTGGGTGGATGGATTTTAGGATCGCTTGGATTAGGAGAGATTCTGCAGTAACCAGAAGCAATGTTGGACATCTATTTCAGCTGACAAAATACTGTGATTCATTTTCTAGAGCCTCTGATGCCATAAGGCTGACCTCTCAAAATCCCAGGAGGATATAGTGTCTTGATTTGGGGTTCCACATTAGCAGTGGGGAGAGAGCACAGATTGCACAGTGCCCCCAAAGTCTTATCACCTGTGTTCCAAAATCTGAAAGAGACAGATTTGTGGATCTGGGGTGGATAGGGTGCAGCAAGGGGTCTGCAGATAGAGGAAAAAGTTCTGTGGACTATAAATGTATAGACCATAAAAATTTTCGTCCCCTCTCCCCTGAATATTGATAGACTTAAATTTTCCGTAGGTTGTTTGTTGCCCCCACGTCTGGTCACCATTGTGATAAATAGATGAGAATTAGTGATAACTACATGATCGACCCTAAATTCCTTGGTTCAGGAGGTGCTGTAGACAAGTGATTCTCACATACAGATTGCCTGGACCAAGAAACTTCCAAAATAAAAAGATTGGTGGGGTTGGCTTAGGGCTACCAATTTTTTATTTTTACAAGGAATGATGTTTTTAAAAATCTAGTATCTATCACCACAATTTCCTAACAGAAGACTATCTTGAGGCTAAAATAGAAGGAAAGAGATAAGACTAAAACATAAACCTTTACATTGAAAACAATCAGCTTTAGGAAGAATGTATAAACTGTTTTTATTTTTCTGACATCACCTGTGAAAACTACATCCAGGATGGTTGCCTTGCCATCTATCCATAACAAGTGTTGGGGAGAAGAGAAATTATCTATTTAATGTGCAACTGTAGGGGGTGGAAATCATACTTTTTTGAAGCCTGTCTCGGAGCCTAGGCATTCTCTAAAGTCATGTCTTTATTTGATTTAAAAGGATGGGAGAAATTCCCTTGAACACGTCTTGATAAATCCAGTTCCTTTTATAAGGAAGAAACTGTTTACTCTCAAGTCATTAACTTAGAATTGTTAGTTTAATGTTCCACCAGTAGGAAGAAAATCTTGCAATACCTAAATTGTTCAAATTAAAAGATATGTCAACATTTTTTTTTTCCACAATGAAATCCTAAAACATGAATTATCTGTTCAATTTGATTTGGCCTTCAGTTGTGTGTGGTATGAAACACACACACACACACACACACACACACACACACACACACCCCTTAGTTTGGTCTGAAAAGCCCCAATAAGGAAAGGGTGTTTTTGAGAAAAGCAGTGTGTACATCAGTCACTGGTACGTGTTAGTACTTGTAGCAACAATTGGATGTTGGAGCTGCCAAAAAAGTATGACTTTTTTAAGATGCCTTTGGAGTCATTAAACCCCAAACATACACCCAATCACCCCTGGCATCCAAAACAGTAATAAAAATGTTCCTCTCTCTGCTTCACTTCACATGCCCACTTGGCTTGGCCACAAACATGTTTTGCCTTCCAGCCAGGGATTAAGCTTCCGTGTGAGGCCATGACGTGTGAAAGCAACTTCCCGGCGCTGGTTGAGGGGCAGAAAAAGACTGCTTGCCTGCCGACATGAAATCCTGAATGGAACTGTGGAATTCTAGAACCTAAAAGGGTGTTGAGGTCCCTGTCTTCCTGCCGGGTTATCCTAATGCCCATCACTTTGACTGGCAAGAGCTGTCCTAATCCTCACTTCGCATTGAGCTCAAACGTTTCATGGATTCTCTGTGAGCAAGGACATGGACTAAAATGTGTCTTTGTCAAGCAGAAGCAGACTGTTCTGTGGCTCACTCACACCTGCAGTTAGGGCTCTGTTCCCAGCCTCGTTCTCGGGCCTGGTGTTACTGTTTGAGTCCTGTTTATAGTCTTGCATATGCTCATACAGCATGTTCCAGCAGATACTCCATCTTAATTTGTTGAAACACCTTACCACTTGTTTCTCCTAAGGTGTATCTCGCTCTACAGCAGGCCAATCGATCCACATAGCGATAGCTCAGTGTTCTCTTGGACAGACGTTACCACAACCCCCTCGTGGTAGTCAGCTCAAGCTGCCATAGCAAAATATCATAGACTGGGTGGCTTCGACATAGATATTTGTTTCTCACAGTTCTGGAGGCCAGGAAGTCCAAGATCACGGTGCTGGCAGGGTAGGTTTCATACTGAGACCTGTTCTTTTGGCTTGTGGGTGGCCACCATCTTGCTGTACGCTCACATGGCCTCTTCTTTGTGTACTCTGGAGAGAGGAAGTTCTGGTGTCTCTTCCTTTTCTTATAAGGACACTAATCCCATCATGGGAGCTCCACCATCCTGGCTCATCTTAACCTGATTTACTCCCAGAGACCTCCTGATTGTATCAGATTGGGGGCTAGGGCCTCAACCTATGAACTTGGCGAGTGGGATGCTAACATTCAGTCCATAACAATTCTGAATCTTTATTGGTGGCCCCTTGAATGCTCACAAGGTCGTTAGTCCAGGAACCCTGCAGTAAATAGAGAAAGCCTTAGGCTTGCAAGTTTCAGTGGCTGTGGAAGAGGTGCAGTGTCCTACATCTGGAGAAGGTGGCTTGGTGGACCAAAAGTTGGAAGACCTTTACCACAGAACTAGAGGTGACCTGGCATCCATTTATCTGCTTGCCTTGCAGAACTTACTGTCCTGCTTCCATATGTCAGCGATCAAGTCGTGGTTGCTGAACTTGGTCAGCCTCAATGACATTTGGATGGTTCAGTATTTACTATTCCCTGACCACCTTCCATAGCCTCCTTTATGGGCCTCTGAAAAGGGAGGCCCTTGGAACCAAAGCCTGGGAAAATGGGGTTTTTTTCTTAGCACTTTATCATCTTGGGCATTTACTCCCTTTTCGTGGGGAAAAGAAAGGCAATAAATTATAATAAAAATGTTCCCTGTTCCATTAGAGATCAATATCTTATAGGATCATTTAAAATGTGTACAAACATGCTAATGTCCACTTGGCCACAGGCACGCGCATGCACACACACACACACACACACACACACACACACACACCTGTGCCAGGTGGAATATTTTAAATCATAAAAAGGCCTTTGAAAATCCTCTTAAACTTTCAAGGAACAGATAATTCCTGTGTTATATAAACTGTTCCAGGATTTATAAAAAGATGGAAAACTTCCAGATCCTCTTTCGAGCAAACCTGACTGATAACAACTTTGGCAAGCCCCCAAAGGGAAGCTCTATACCAGTCTTACTTACGCATGTAAAAATTTTAGATAAAATACTGGTGAGTAGATTTCAACAATAGAGTGTGAATGTTTTACCTACCCAAGTAGGTTATATTCCTGGAATGCAGGAATGGCTTCATATGCATATATTTTTATGTGATTCACATAAATTGTTTAAGTAGAACTATGTAATAATCTTATTAATTCCAAAACTGCATTCAATCAATTCAGCTTCTAATTTTTACAAACTGCTTGAAGAGGAATATATAAAATGACCATTCCTTAATATGATAAGGAAGACTGAATTCAGACATTCACTGGCATTATACTTATTGGGGCCTTAATAAAGATATCATTGGATATTATTGAGATCAAAACAAAAAGCCGATGCAGAAAGTTATAAAACAGTAACATGAAGAATAAATATTGTAAAGAAAAGGATAAAATTATCATTAACTACAGATTGCTTAATTGCAGGCCAAAAAGACTTATTTCTATTTCTAGATGGTGAGATTAAAATGAAAGATTTGGCTATTTCTGAAGTTAGTTCACAAGTCTAAATGCCATTCCTCTCAAAGTCCCATCAGGATTTTTAAAATTTCACAATATGGCTCTAAGACTATTTGGAAAAATAAGTAGAGGAGAACCCTAAGGGAAATTCTGAAAATGGTTTTAGGGGAAGGGAGTTAGATCTATTGGATATTAAAATATATAGCTCTACCAGATATTTAAATGCATTATAAAGCCTTTGTAATTAAAATACTATAATGTTGGCGTAAGAGTAGGAAATATTAAAAGATGAGTGACCTAGGATAGACCCTCACATAAATCAATAAATTATAAAGAAATCATCACAAATCAGTGAGGAAAGGAAATTATTTAGTAAATTATTTTGAGGCCTAGTTAACAATTTGGAAAGAATTATTTTGACTTCCCCAAAATGAATTATGGATGGATTCAACAATTAAGTGCAAAATGTAGAGGCACAGGAAATCTATAGACTTGAATATTGCTTAGAAAAAAAAGAGAGACATTCAAAAAGGAAAAGATAGTCAAACTGCAGGAAAATCAAAGATTTCTTCATGTAAAAAAAACCAATGGGTAAACAATAGACTGGGAAAAGATATGCAGTAACATGACAGAATTAATATCTTTATTATGTGAAATGCTCAAATTAAAAAGAAAAGTTCTAAAACCTTGGTAGAACATTTGAACTGATAACTACATACAATACTAAACAAATATATGGAAAATGTTCAATTTTGTAGTAAGAGATACATAGATTTAAATAACAGTAAAGTACTATTTTAACATATTAGCCAAAAATACATGTTTAATGATTATCCCCAATTCTGGTGCTATTGCAATGTTCTGAAGCAATTTTAAAACATGTTGAAGAATCCATATTATTCTTTCATACATTTTGATCCAGTAATATCACCTTTGTGAATCATCTTCCCATATCCTCCCATGAAGGAAATTATACAAAATATTAAATAAGCTATTCAGACAACGATACTCCCTGATGCATTATTTTCAAAGCAAACACACAAACAATTAATGTCTAACAGTTGGGTAACTATAAAATAAAATAGTCTTCTTTCAGCATGATGCTCTACTATGATTAATAATTATTTTGTGAAGATATGTAGCAATATGAGAAGATATTTACAATATAATTTTATGTGCAGAAATTGCAATATAAATTGTGGTATAGTTTCACGGTGGAATACACCTATATATAGCTGTGCTGTTAAAATGAATGAACCATAGCTGCATATGACAACACAGAAGAATCTCAGGAATTATATAACCTTAAATAAAAGTGTAAGTTGCAAATTAGCTACAGTGTGAACCCAATTACATAAAGTTCAGAGGCATGCAAAACTAACGATATGATGTTTAGACATCCATATGCATGTGGCAAGACCTGTAAGACCAAGTGAGCATAGACAAAATTTCTGGATAGTGGAGGGAGGAGAGGACAGAATGAGGGAGGGCCCATAGGGGCTAACTAGGGAAGTGGTCAAGTTCTCTTCCTCAAGCTGAGATATGGACATATGTATATATTATCACTATTTTTTTTATACCCTTAACATAAACTACAAAATGTTTAATGTATTTAATGTTAACTAAAGGAATATTAAAACCCATATTCACTGATTACAATTAGGTACAAAACATCTATCCCTAAGAAAGATTGTAAGGAAATATGTATACAGGTAACAACAGTGACTGTTGGAGGGATGAAATTATGGGTGGTCTGTTCTATCGTTTTTTTCTCATTTTTGATTATGTGCTTACATTACATTTTTTAAGAAAGAAAAGAAAGGAATAAAGACAACTGGAATCATAAGATGATTTAAGCGGTAAGTGGAGGGAATACCATTGTTTCAGAGAAGGACAAACTTCACCACTAAGGCACAAGGGGAAATGGATTTAAAATGTAAAAGGAACGTGTTTGGGGGAAAAAAAAGTCAGTCCATGAATAGTCACTGATCATCTTGTGTGAGAAAGCATTGACCTAGCCTGTAGTCTGAAAAAACTTTTGGACACTGAGTTTTGCTGAATTACTGAAATGGATGAATTATCAAGGTCAGTATTTCTTTGGGTTCCTTTAAAAATTTGTCTTAGCTTTATTGTTTTGTCTCATTATAAAAATACTCCCATTAATTTGAAATATTCTTACAGAAAAATAATAGAACCCTAAGTTGATTAAACATTAGCAATAAATCTCAGTTGAAAGGAAATACAAGGGATAGAGTAATATGTTTAAAAGATACCACGGGGATGCGAAAGAAGCTCTTGGGATATATGACCCGTATGTTCAGTAAGTAAAATGACATGGAAATGGGGTGGGATCGCTATGTAATAAATTTAGAAAAACTCAAAGACATAACCAAATGCAAATGTAAATCTTGTTTGGATCCTGATTTAAATAAATCAGTTGTAAAAAGGCATTTATGAGATAATTGGGGAAATTGGGACACTGACTGAATATTTGATATTGAGAAATTATTGTTAATTTTTAGGTATGTTACTGTTATTATCTTAGTTATGTTTTAAAGATACATGCTGAAGTATTTATGGGCAATTATTAAAACATCAGATATTTACTTTAAAATAATTAAAGAGCAATTAAGAGTTTGAATATGTTACATATAAAAAATCCTTAATGGATTGGATGAATGATATATCTAGAATTTATGTTAAAAAAAATCCAGGGGTATGGGGCATAGCGGGATATAAATGAAACAAGGTCAACTGTGTATGGTAATTAAAACTGGACAGTGGGTACGTATATTCTTGTTCTTTTGTATATGTTTGGAATTTTTCATGATAAAACAAAAAATAAAATAAAATTAATATATGTTCGTAGTTAAAAATGTATAAAATATAGAAAAGTATAAAGAAGGAAATGAAAGTCACCCGTAATACCACCCCATTGGAGATAACTACTATTAACATTTTGATAAAAATCTTTCTATAGTTTTTTCTTATGCAGTTACAACACGTGTTCTTACTTATATATGTTGTTAAATAAGAAATTATACTATCTGTTTTGTATCCTGCTTTTTTATATTGTGGTCACTATTGTACTTTAGTACATTTAGATCTTCATCATAATGTAAAATTATGGCTAAATTATTCTAGTATGTGACTACACACACATGTCATAATTTATTTTTTCTTACCAGTCCCTTACAGATGGGTATCTAAGTTGTTTTATTTTTTTTCTATTCAACCAATTTTTCTGCATACTTGTTTATTTCTTTTGACAAATATCTAGAATGTCAAAGAGTTTTTAAGTCTTTTTTTTTCCTATCATGCCAAACTGCTTGTTGGAAATGTGATACCATTTTGAACTTTCTCCTGTAGTGTATATGATTATCCATTTCATCATAATCTCAGCAACATTGGGTGCTATATTCACAATATTTTAAATGTTTACCAATCTGATAGATAAAGAATGTCTTGTTTTAATTTTCATTTTTTTGTATTAGTGAGTTAAAGTGTTTCATTTCTTATTTTGTGACTAGGTATTTATATCTTTTCCGCCAATTTTTGTATTATCTCTCACTTATTGATTCATAAGCATTCTTTACATATTAGAGGACATTAATATTTCATATATTGTAAGAATTCCAATTCTCACCCCTACCCCCCGGTTTGTCGTTTGTTATTTAACCTTGGGTCATTTTTGAATAATCATTTGGAATTGTTTTAGTAGATTTTTAAAGGTTATAAATCTAGATTTTTCCCCCCTTTTAAGCCTTTGTAATTCTCTATGTTTTTAGTTTTGGAACCTTATTATATATATATATATATATATATATGTATGTGTGTGTGTGTGTGTGTGTGTGTGTGTGTGTATATATATGTTTTTTTTTTTAAGATTTTATTGGGGAAGGGGAACAGGACTTTATTGGGGAATAATGTGTACTTCCAGGACTTTTTTCAAAGTCAAGTTGTTGTCCTTTCAGTCTTAGTTGTGGAGGGCGCAGCTCAGCTCTAGATCCAGTTGCCGTTGCTAGTTGCCGAGGGTGCAGCCCACCATCCCTTTCGGGAGTCAAACCGGCAGCCTTGTGGTTGAGAGGATGCTCTCCAACAAACTGAGCCATCTGGGAGCTCAGCTGCAGCTCAGCTCAAGGTGCCTTGTTCAATCTTAGTTGCAGGGGGACGCTGCCCACCATCCCTTGTGGGAATCGAGGAATCAAACTGGCAATCTTGCGGTTGAGAGCCCACGCTCCAGCCAACTGAGCCATCTGGGAGGCAGCTCAGAAAGGTGCCGTATTCAATCTTAGTTGCAGGGGGCGGAGCCCGCCATCCCTTGAGGGACTTGAGGAATTGAACCAACAACCTTGTGGTTGAGAGCCCCCTGGCCCATGTGGGAATCGAACCGGCAGCCTTCAGAGTTAGGAGCACGGAGTTCCAACCACCTGAGCCACCGGGCTGGCCCCTTATTCTATATTTTAGTAAGAGATTTCATTATATAGCATTGCCCTCTAAAGTTTGCTTTTTTATTTTAAAAACTTGATTGGTTGTCAAATAAGACATGTTTGTGGTAGGAAAGAATACATTTTGAAAATGTACCTATAATTTGACTACTGTTCAATGCATTGAATAAAATTTGGTAGTTTTCCTTTCAGTAACATTTCTACATGTGTATATATTAGTAAGAGTAACACTTGCTGAAGAAACAATTAAAACCCCAAATTATAACTTAAAACACAGTAGAGGCTTAGTTTTTCTTATCTGGTCCAACATTGATGCTCCTGATTGATTGACAGTTCTCCAATGAATGATTCAGTGGTCCAGGCTCCTTCCATCTTATGATTATTCTATTCCCTAGGGCTTTGGGGTCCTTTGCATCTAGTTGGCAGATGGAGGAAGAGAGCATGGAGAAGACTTGCCACTTTCTAACCTCGTCTGCCTGAAAGAGCCTCACATCATTTCCACCTATATTTCATTGATGGGAATAGTCACATGGCACTGCATAGATACAAGGGATGCTGGGAAATGTAGTCACTGGCTGGACAGAAAACTCTACATTCTGGAAAGAGCATGAATATTTGTTGGACATTTAGCTGAATCTGCCACCATTTAATATATTTATAATGTGTATTATATATATTTTCCATACAAAATGGAATCATCCTATTAAGAGTTTTGAATTTTAGCATAATTTTGTAAGCATTTCCCTGTCTTTAAAATTTTTTTCAAAACCTTGAGTTTTAATGTCTACTTATTATTCCCTGTATTGATATATCATAATTCATTTTTCTCTTATGGTAGAGTTAGGTTTTTGTAGATTTTTATTACTGTGAGTAGTGCTGCTATAAATGCCCTTGTGCATAAATCTTTGTGTATTCCTCTGATTATTTCCTCGGGGAAAATTCTTGGGAATGAACTTGCTCAGAATTAAGGCTGGTGATGCATATTACCAAATAGCCCTTCAGAAATGTGGACTAATTTACACTCTCATCAAGTAGTGTCTGAGGATCCTTATTTCAGATATTCTTGACTATCCTGGGCTTTACAGTTGTGTGTTTTGCCAATTTGTGGAAAACAGTACTGCATTGTTTTTATTTGTAAGCTTTACTTAGTAATGAGTTTGAACATTTTTTCATGAAACTATTAGTAATCTTGATTTCGTGTGTGTGTGTATTGCCTCATTGAGTCCTTTCTCATTTTGATTTTTCAGTGTTCCATCTTTTTTTAATCATTTAAAGAGACTTTTATGCAGTATGTTGTGTTAACTTGTCATATGTTACAAATATTTTTATCCAGCTTCTCCTTCCCTTGATTTTGTTCCATAACCTAGTTTTCTTTTTTTTTTTTAGATTAACCTCTGTAGTTGGAACCCTAATGTGTGATATCACACCCACTGAATCTGCCTGATTAGCTGTACTCCTGAGATTAATACCATTTTAAAAAGCAAAGCAGATTCTTTTTTTGACCCATCATATGGTTTGAATAGTTTTAATATGAATTTTAGTTATCTGGGAGTGAGGGCGTTTAAAGTAGTCGTCAAAAAAATGGACTTGACAAGAAGGATTTGGGGCACTGGTCTAAGTTACCCATGGAGATAGTGAAATCGACTTCTTTCTCTTTCCAGGATGGTATCTGAGGACTGCATGGTTTTAGCTGAGTAGCAACAGGGTCTCAGAGGCCCTCTGGCTGTTTTTCAGTTAGATCTTATTAAAAACATGTGGTAGAAGGGCAGAAACCCAAACTAGGGGTCAAGGAGTTGAGTTGTAGTCTCAACTCTGCCACTAAGATTGTTACCCTGAGCAAGTCACTTGACCACTAGAGCTCTCAGTTTACTCACCAGCAAAACGTGAGGGGTTGTTGTAGGCGATATTTGGGGTGCAGGAATTCCATGGCTTTGTGGTGGGGTTCTCCACAAGGCCTTTTTCACATGCACTGCCTGCGCTGACCTGTGTCAGGTGGGTGGGCGGGGACCAGGGAGAAGGTTAGTCCCTTTGGTCTCCTGAGTGATTTATGAAAGAAATCAATCCAGTATATATCTGTTCCAGATATAATGTGATCTAAATATGATATTCTCCTAATAAGATTAGACGAATCTAATATGGTTTTCCTCTAAAACACAAATACTGCACCACTTTTAATTGTAGTAGCCAAATTAAATTACTCATCCGAAATTCGATTTCTAACAAACTTAATTTAAACATGAGCTCAGTACTGCAGGCCCCGAGTAATTTTTTAAGATATAAATCAGTAGGGTACTGGTATTGTTTCTCTGGCCCTTCATTGGTTGCCATAAAAGAGAATAGGTAAACATCTGGAGGAAACATGCAGAAGTAGAGCTGAGATGGGAACTCTCATTCTTCAGCTTATCATTTAGGGTTTGTTTTCTCCCTTCCATCACTTAAGTCTTATTGCTTATGATTGCCTTTCTTCTTTTTCTTCCTTGCTTGATCTCCTTGATGTCTTTACCCCCTTAGGGGACACTAGGTATGAAATGGCTCCCTAGGTAGTTTATGGAGCCACAGGGATTTGGTGATGGACTAGAGAGATTTATAGTGTTGCGTTAGCCAGTTTTTCTCATTTTATATAAGTTAGGTGACAGTAAATGAAAACCAACTCAAACTGGTTTAAGCAAAAGCAGAATATGCACTGGCTAATGTGACCAAGCAATCCAGATCCTGGCATCAGGTGAGACTTTCTTTATCTAGGGCTCAATTGAAGTGCCAAAGACCCAGTTTTTCTCCTTAAATCTTCTTTCCCCAAGATGGCAGCCCACAACTCCTGAGTTGGCCTGTTTCCTTGTTTTCATCCAGTGAGAGAAAAGAAGATGGCTTCCTTGGTGGGTCAACCAAAGGCTTGGAATTGAGTCTAATAGCTCCTGGTTAGCTTGCCTTGGATCCTGTGCTCTCCTGAGCTAGTACGATGTGGAGGGGGTTGGACAAATTGACTATCTGGGAGATTCAGGGGACTATTGGGAAAGTAGATAGGGTAGGGAAGCTGGTTGGTACTTCCAAACCTCCAAGATGCATTCATTATACAGAGCCTTCTGCTTCTCCAAGCACTTAGGCTTACATTCTCTCCTTTGGACTGTAAATGACCCTGAGAGGTAGGTAGGACATGTTCATGGATGAGGAAGTTCACCATGGGATCAGTTTACCCCAGGCCTTGTCATTGGTGGATCTAGGACCAGACTCAGTGCCTTCTTAGTCCTCATTATAATGCTGCCTTCTTTCTACCGATCCATCCCACCAGCCCTTCCTTCCCATTCCCCCAACGCCGGCTCAGCCTTCTTCATTAAATAGACAGTCAATAGTTGTTAACTTGTTATTGACTGATCGCTGTGCCATCAGACCAAACGTGGCCTTTCTGCTCATACTTTGTGAATATCATTGTAGCAAAAACGCAATGTGGTCGATTCCAGGTTATGAATTTGTACATTGTCCCTGGTAATTCAGTTTCTGTTTCCCTGAGTTATGGGGTTTTTCTAACGGAAGGATGGAGTTTGAATCACTTGAGGACAGACATACAGAAAGGAGCTAAGGGGTGGGTGTGTGTGTGTGTGTGTGTGTGTGTGTGTGTGTGTACCCTGACTGTGCATGCATGCACACAGACCTGCATTACAAATTAAGTATGTTTCAGTGTCCCGCCTCCTTAGTGTGGACAGGTGAAATTAGATTTGATGCTTGTCTTTCCATTTCAGTGTAACTTTGTGAAAGTCAGTATTGGCAAGGTCCCCATTTGCTCAAACCAAAGAACTGTGCATAGGGGCGCCATTTAGAAACAGTTTGAGTAAAAACTATGCATTTGCTTTTCATGTTTTGAAAACAAATCACAGGTACCTATTGTCTTCTCCCTGCCCAGAAAGCCCTCCCCCATCATCAATATTTCTTCTCAGGTTTTATTTCCACTTCCTCTGGGAAACTTTCTCCGGCTCTGCTTCTCGTTGTGCTGAAGGTCGGCATTCCACAGTTAGCACTGTATCCCGTGATGCACTAATTGCTCCATTTGTATGGGTTTTATTAATATCTCCTTAATCACTGTTAACCCTTTGAAGTCAGTGGGTCTTTGTGTGTGTGTGTTTTTAATTGTTTTGTTTTTTTTTAAAATCCTCCACAGCCCTTACCTCCATGTTGAAGTGAAGCGGGTAATCAGTTGGTGTTTGGTTCAGTGACTGGCATAGGTGCTCCACCGGGGTGCTTTCATTTCACCATCCTGCTACTAAAGGCTTTAGTTGTCTGGTTACTTGTTCTCTATTTCTCCAGTATAGTTCTTGGCACATTTTAAGGGCAAAGTAAATATGCGTTGACTGATTGAATGATTTTCACCTTCTTTATACCACCCCCTCCCACCCTCTCACCCTGCCACTCACTCTCCTGTTCATGGAACCATAAGTTCTTTAAAGGCAGAGACTGTAGCTTATTGTTCTTTGTGTTCTCCATGGTACCTAACAGTGTCTGCTACATAGTAAATGCTCAATAAATCCTTGTTGAGTGAATGGATTTCATGGGTGGGGAGAAGCCATTTGGTACCTGCCTTGGAAAGAAGCAGATGGCAATTGAAGCTCTGAGCGGGAGGAGGGTGATTGAGACTGGAGGGGATGGGTTCAAGAGCTGGGTGTGCCAACCTCTCCTGCTTCCTTTGATTTCCAGGCACAGTTAAGGCACTTCTCTAAGGGAGAGTGCTGTCTGCGTCTTCTTGCCAGGTGAGTTCAACGCCTGAGAAATAGTTGAATAAGGAATAGTGGCTATGACGTTAGGTTTTATTTGTAACAACAACAATAAAGAATTTTCTCTTCTATCTGAATTCCTTTAGAAATCTGTATGGTTGAGATGAGAGGACGAAAGCCAGAAGGAGGAGCGTATGGTCACTTCCCTGTGTTGATCTCTTCCTTCCAGTTGCCCTGGGAGGGGGTGGGGGTAGGTGCTAATGAGCCACAAAGGAAGGGAGAAAGGAAAGGTCAGCAACCCCTTAGCATCCCTGCATATGGTACCTCTGGGTTGACTAGTTCATCCTGGTTTTAGTCCTGAAAGTCCTGCATCCCTGGCAAACCAGGCTGGGTGGTCACTTGAGATGCTACTTGTTCCCTTCCCTGTCCTGGCCGCCAGCTCTCTTTCTCAGTTCCTTGATTTGACCTTTTTCCTCTTCCTGCCTTCTCCATTGCTTCTATCCTAGCTTTTTCAAGCTAATCCAGCCATGCCTGCATTTCTCCCTCAGGGGCCTTTGCACACCGGTATTCTGAATCACTGGGTTGAGCAGTGTTCTTGGAAACTAGACGTATTGGTAGGTGCTGCCTTCTCATCCTCTCGGGCTCCGTTGGGCTCCTGAAATCAACTATGCTGTGGAAGCTTCTGTCACATAGTTAGAACTTGTCTGCCTTCAGGGAGAGTGAGCCCTGTCTGCGGGAGGCTCTTTGTACACTTGCAGTCAGGCAGGCAGGGGGAGCAGCAGTGTGGCGTGGCTCTGCCCTCAGTACCATGCGATGGGCACTGAGGCCCACCTCCCTGTCTGGGTCTCGGCCCTCAGCTGTCTTCCCCTTGCACCATGGCCTCCAGCTCTCTATGAGGCCTAGCTGCAGCCTGCCCTCTTCCCCAAAGCCTCCTTGTCCCCACTTACCTCTTTGTTCTCAGAACCCTTAATTTCATACACGGTAAGTCCTACTCCATTAAGTGAGTGTAATTGTTTTATTCCGCATTTATCATCTGTTCGTCCTTCTTTGAAGGCAAGCTTCTTATCCTATGTTTCCTTTCCTTCTACCTCACAGCACCTGGCTTTGCGCTGGGCCCACAGCTGGCCTCTTACTTGCTACCTATTGTTGATGGGCAGCAATAGGTATCAGTGATTTGTGGGTGACAGTAGGTTGGTTCCGAGTGCACACCTGTACACACAATACGTTGGCAGCATGAGGAAGAGGAAGGCTGAAATTGAGACTGTGCCCTGAGCCAGGCCCAGGATCTCAGGTCGATTCAGTTATCCCGACTTCCTCTTTAATCCTGGCACGGGGGAATGAGGCTTCTCGAACCTAAAGTGACTTTTTAGTTGCAAAATACCTCATTTTATGTATTAGCCTTACATTTTCTGGAACATTCCAGTATAACTTTAAAATAATCACAGAAGATTAAACAATTCTGAGACTTCTCAAGAGATGCAGGAAAGTGGGTTTTGATTTTTATAGAGGTTTTCTTTTTTTGACTCGTTCCCTTTTTGGAGGAGTTCCGGAGGAGCTGCTGCCGAGTCCCAGACCCTGTAGACCTAATTCTGTTCTTTCCATCAGCATTGCTCTGGCCCTCTACCAGGAAGGTGGGTACTTGAAGTTGTTGCCAGTCCTAACCTCTTGCTTGGGTCTTCTGTAACCAGCTGCGTGCTTCTGCTGTGTGTGTGTGTGAGTGTGTGTGCGCGCGCGCAAGTGTATTTATTTTCAAACGTAAACAGCGTTAAAAATTTTATAAGAATAATACATAGTCTTTGTAAAACATGTAGAGCAGGGGTGTCCAAACTGCGGCCCGCGGGCCAACTGCGGCCCGCAATCCATTGTTAATTGGCCCGCAGCAAATTCCAAAAATATATTTAGTTTACTTAAATAAACCAGGTGAGGCAATACGTACTTCACCTCGAGTGAGTGGCCCGGCTGTGTGTGTATTTTACCGCACATGGCCCTTGGTGAAAAACGTTGAAAACAGTTTGGATACCCCGATGTAGAAGGTAGTTAAAACTGTCTTTACTCCTGTTTCTTAGAATAACCACAATGAACATTTTCGTCTGTTATCTTTATAGATTTTTTTTTCTGTGCATTCACACATATGCTCAGACACACGCACATCCTCACACACAATAGTATGTGTACACAGATGGGATCATTTTATATACAATTTAGGGGCCTCTTTTCCTACACAATGTATTATGGACATTTTCTCTGTGCCAATAAAGAGTAATTTATCATTTATTTAGCAAATACTTACTGAATGTCTAACCATGTGTCCAGCGCTGTTCTGGGTGCTGGGAATATAGCATTGAAAAAAAAAAGAAGTAAAACTCCTTGTGCTCATGGAACCTATAGTCTAGTTAGGGTGACTGGCAATATATAGTAGATTAGAAGGTGATAAGTGCTGTAGGGAAACAATGAGATAAGGAAGATGAGTGGAAATGTCGGGGAGGGCGGGGAGTGCATTTTACAATTTTAAACAGGATGGTCAAGTGAGAGGGAGGCCGCGGAACACGCACTGGGGCCGTAATGTTTAGTGAACAGCATGCACTGCTAAGGTGACCGCTGGGGTGAGGTCTGCAGTTGTGGCTGGAGGAGACATACCCTCTGAGCCTTCGGAGTGCTAGGCAGGGACCACTCAGATCCCTTGTGGTAGCAGATGCAGACGTGAGAATCTAAGCACGGTCCTATGTTAGTCATTAACAAAAATAATGAGCACCACTGGTAGAACATGTTAGTTTTGCAAAGCAGTTTTTCAAATCTATTATCCTGGCCCTGTTTACTAGCTGCATAGAGCTTTGGGCAATCACCCACCCTTTCTGGGCCCCAGTTTCCTCATTTATGAAATATTAGGATTCCGATACATTTAAATGAGTTCATCCAAGTACACAGAACAGTGCTGATAAGAGCTATTACCAAGAAATTCAGCTATTGTTATTACTTTGTTTCATTTATTACTTGAGACAGTCCTGCGAGGCGGATGGTATGCTGAGTTCAGAGATAAGGAAGCTGAGGTGCAAGGAGGTCAGCACCACTAGTTCGTAAGTTCAGAGCGCTAGTGCATGGTGGAGCGGGGTCTCAAACCCCAGGCTTCAGAGTCGGCGCCCAGCCTGGTCTAGGCAAGTACACGCCTTCCTCCAGGTGGGCGCTGCTCCTCCTGCTTTAAGCGGGTGCCTAGGAGACACGGCCTCAAATTCCCTTCCCTGCCTTCCTGATTGCTCTATACATTCCTCAGAGGAGATGCAGCCCTCTGGGGTGGTGAAAGCAGGACTGGTCTGGGTAGGAGAAAGGAAGCATATGGAGCTTCCACAGAGAAGAACTGAGGCTCAGCAGCTCTGCGTGGCATTGCCACGGCTGTCAATTTGGTGTCAGCGCATCTTTTTCTCCCTCCCTCCCCTCCAGTCGTTGTAGATACTAACTTGTGAAGATCCCTCGTGAGGACTCAGAGAACAACACGATAATTAGTGACCTTTCTAGTTTGAAGTTTCTGACTGAGAAATACCCCTCCCCTTGGGTCTACAGTAAATTGTTGAAAAAAACCACTACCAACAACACAACCAAACCCCCAAACTGTGATCATTTGCTTCCTTCCCAAAGGTCTCCTGGTAGCAGCCTCACAGCTCACCAGGTCCTAACAGACCCTTGTGTGTGGAGGCTGTACCCGTAGTACTTAGCATAACACACTTTGAAGGATCCGTGGGTCTGAACGGAATGGGGGGACTAGGGTTTAGTCAATGCCACCCCCCTCCCCAGTGCGCATAGACAACCTGAAGTAATGCAGCACCTCATATACCTCATGTCTAGTTCTCCGAAATGGAGCGCAGAGCGTGTGTTACCATAGAAACCATAGCATAAATGGTGGCTACGTGCAGTTAAAATAGCACTATTAGTTTTATGCTGCAGGTACATTGTAAGTTCAGAAGGCTTTTGTGTGGGGCCTGGCCTGGGAGTCTAACCATCATTTTAAATATGGTTTCTGTGGCTACATGCTGGCAGGATTCTAAAGAAATTACTTTTAAGCAAACCGTTAGAGCAAGTTGTTTGTAACAGGGAAATTGGCAGTCGCTAATTTATAGTGTATTTTCTTAACCACCTCGTGGGGTTTCTCATATCCCAGGATTCCAGATGGAAAGTAAGCTCCTGGGAAGTCCTGTGACAGATGGATGGAGCTGGGGCTCAACAGTAGCATGTTCAGAAAGGGCGTCAGGGTGTTGGTATGAGTCAGTGTGTGGTGGGGCTGCCAGATGCTATGACAGAGCAGAGACTCCACCACGAGCAAGGTGACCGGTGTGGGCGGCGTACCTGGGCACTGGGCCCCACGGCGGGCTTAGACGGGATGCTTTAAGACTGGGACAGGACTCCAACTTTAAGCCAAGTCATGGGAGTAGCAGATGAAGAAAGGGGGCCTAGAAAAGAGAAGACTTGGGAGAAATTTAATTGTGTTTCATTATGGGAAGCATCATCATGTGATCCCCAAAAAGAGACTGATAAGAGAGACATTGTAATAATTACAGGAAAGAGTTTAACAGCCAAAACTACTGAAGATAGGAAATGAGTTGCTTTAATAAATAGTGAGTTCCCCAGCATTAGAAGTGTGCAAGGAGAGACTGGCTGGCCACTTGTGAAGGATACTAAGCCCTGGATGAGTTATTAAACTAGACTTCAAAGATCTTTGCTAACCTAGAGCTTCTGTGATTCTAGGGCATAGGTGGAAAATAAATGTAATGTTCGGGGCCTCCTATTCAGGGTGATTAATGGTGGCTGCCTGGAGCAAAGGTGAGAAGGGTTTGGGGCTGGCTTAGTCTGGGATTAGCAAGTCGGAGCTCCTTGATTGATTCGCAATGTCTGCCGTGGCAGGGGCCAGGGTGCAGGAGGCCCAGTGTTAGCCATCTCCTTTCCAGTGGTGATTGTCTGTTGGTGAACTTTGACTCAGGTCAAGCAGAAGTAGGGTGCCCAACCATTCTGGTTTGCCCTGGTTTGATGGAGTCATTGGGGCCTGGACTTTAGTTTTAAAATTGACAGTCCCAGGTATGGTTATCAGCAACTGTGCATTGGGCTTCTGTTTCTACTCCTGATGTGCCATGACTATCTTGATCTGCTCAGAGCATGAGCATGAGGCTCTGTCCTCAGTAGGAACTGAGTTAGACGCACGCAGAATAAATGAGTTGAATGCAGTTCCTGGGAAATGCTTGCAATATCCTTGCAATTAATTAATTTGCTTAATTAATTAAAATGACTTCACTAATTATATGAACAGGAGATTGCACATTTCATTAGACTGAGCAGATGGCTGCACTAATAATTACCAAAGCCTGGGGTTGCGGGCGGTGGGGGTGGGGGTGGGGGTGGTGTGTGTCAGCATATGAATTGATATTGAACATTTAATTGCCATCCTTTCTACAAATAAAGTTGAAACTCCTCTCCCCATCGTGTCCAAGATGGATTGAGGAACAGATTTTTGGTTTTCTTCTGATTGTGCCAGGAAGTTGTGGTCGTTTGCTCTTTGTGACAGGTGATCATTTTCTTCACGTAAGAGCTAGCCATGGAAGGGGTGTGGGCTTCGTGGCTCTCGAGGAGGGAGCCCCGTCAGGATCAGGCTCCAGCATCATTCCGTTAGCTAACCACTGAATTGTGATAGTAAGTCAGGTCTCCCAGAAAAATAACAGGCGCCTCAGCTCCTTCCTCCACTGCATTGTCCAAACCTTGCCCTGTCCTCGCCCTTTGCTGTCCCCGGGGCCTTACTTAGACTCTAGGGCAGACCCATGGATACCCCCACAGAATGAAACCCCTGCATGGAGGCAGTACCTGTACTTAAGTGGTTCAGCCTCACCTAGGTGAGTGTTTGTTTCTGGAGCTTCTCACTGTGATGATAAGGGTGCTGATTATTGGTGATGGCCCAGCACTGAGGGTCCCCACTAGGCCAGAAACTTCCCACACTATTTGTAGTCCCTGAAACAACCCTGCCCGGCACATGCTAACTGACAGATGAGAGAGCTGAGGCTTGGAGAAGTTAAGTAACACTCCTGGGGCCACACAAAGCTGGGTTCATACTCAGAGCTTTCTGTATATAAATCCCCTTGTTCTTTCCACCCCCCCCCAACTCTGCTGGTAAATGACTTGGGGTCATGAAAGTCCCGCACCCAAATCTGAAAGGACATGAGGGGAAGCCACGAGGCTGGGCTCACCACTGTACACAGGAACTGCTTGGGAGCTAGTCACCACCGATGGGCTCTCGGCGCCTTCACTGGCAGGAGCCTTGGAGTAACCGGTTCTGAACTACTTCCCATCATCCACCGCCAAGTGCCAGGTGCACAAAGATTACTCCTTAAAAACCAGTCAGTTGGGTATGTTATGAAGGAGTGAGGTACTGGTCAGAGAAAGTTCCAGAAAGGAGTAGATCATTTCAGGAGAATCTTCAGAATGTCCATTTAATGTGATCGGAGAAGAGCGTTTTCTCTTTTGCATTCATGGTTGGGGAAAGGTGACCCTTCTGAAGCTTCATGTGTGGTATGTGAAGAAGAAACAGAGCTAAGAAAGGGAAAAAAGTACCACTTGTAAAAAAGCACGAATAGATTAGTTCATGTACTGATGGATCAATATTGAACATGGCGACAATATTCCTTTTTGGGGCACATTGCAGTTAAAAATGCTACACCTTCAATGGCGTTCCTCATGAACTCCCATCCCTCCTTGGTCTGCCTGCCAGCCCCCAGGGTCATCTTGGGGTACTTGTCCATCCTTTGAAGTTTTCACTCCACACTCCTTATGAGCTAGAGCAGGAATAGGTGGTGTGTTTGAGTCACAAAAAATTGTGAATCAGTCTTGAAATGAGGGAGCTCTGAAAATGTGACTAATTTCTGTAGCATGTACAGGTAAGAAATGGCTGTTTGGTTGTGACTGGCAACTCCCATGTAATTTCTAATTTTGACTGGTTGCTGTTGTTTTGGGGATGGAATCAGACTTGGCCCCATGGTGGGTGCAGTGTGGAAGGACACAGTGCCATTTGGACATAGTTCTTGCCTGGGAGCTCTTCACAACCTGAAGGAGGCAGAGGCATCTTGAGAGTTGCAGAAAACAGGTCGGTTTGAACATATGTTAGGTGGTAAACTGAAAGATGCAAATCTGAAACTTAATAAAGATTAAAATGTATTTTCCCAATCGTATACCCAATTAGATGCTGGAGAAAGGCTCCAGGGCCCAGCCAGGTAGTGTCCGGATTGCATCAGTCTACGTTGGGAAGAGCATTAGGCTAATTCATAAAATGTTGTGTCTATTTACACATCTGTTCTCAGAAGTAGTTACTTGTTCAGGGCCTCCTGTCTCTGTTGATGTGTCACCCTGGATGAGTTGGCTGAGTCTTGATACCTGCTATGAAACTCAAGGTTTGTTAAATATAAATGCACTTGAGAAATAGCCTTATGTACTTTCATTAGCTCATAACGGTAAATCCAAGGAGTAAAGAAACATAATGGAATTTGCTCATTGTTCTTACAGCTTTGGGTAAAATTGGCATGTATGCTAAAGTTTCCAGAGATCAGACAAGGTTGCTGTGTGAGGGCCAAGGATTGGACATTCACCGTTGACATTTCAAAATGAGGTTTGGGCATCTGACTGTACTGCTCCACTTAAGGTGATGAAATGGAGGGAGAGGAGTGAGGATAGGAGAAGACCGCAGGCATGCTTTTGGCTATACGTAACAGAAAACCAAACAGTGGTCTGCGTAACACATTTTCTCATCAGACAAGTTTGGTTGGATGTCGTTGTCATCTGGTGTTGGTCTGGCAGCTCAACAGTGACGTCAAGGATAGGAGTTTTTTCAGTCTTTTTGCGTTGCCCTCCTTACTTAATGTTTTGGCTTTTTGTCCCCATGCTTCTTGTTTTGTCAGTTCCCAGAGTATGATGTGGTCACCCCTAGCTGCAAGGGAGGCTGGCGAAGGAATTATTTAGCTTTTCCAGCCTCTGTAGTAGAGATGGGTACGAGGGCTTAGGAAAGGCTGGTGGGTTATCCAGCCACCTGTTGGGCACAGATCAGTTGTGGGGGGGAAATAAATCACAAATATATATCGACTTGTCACCACAAAACATCAGATGGTCCTGGGAGTTTCCTATGTATGGTCTGTGAATGGAATCCCAGATAGGAAGGAACCCTGGCGTGAGGGTGAGGAAGCCCTCTTTTAGGTTCCATTCTAGCAATGTGACTGATCACTCCCAAAGTCTGTGTGTGAGAATGCAGACTGGATTCAGGGAAAGCCATGTTAAATACTGCTGGGCGGGAGCAGAGACCAGAAGGCAGCCCTTTGTGGGTAAAAGTAGTGTCTTTGTGGATCTACCTTTGCTCCGGTTTCCAACCCATATTCTCAGAAGCAAGACTGCTGCTTTTCAGAAGTAAATAGTAGAGCACTTGTTAACTGCTTCTTACATTTCATTTTAAGATGCATTTCCTTTAGGACACTTGGCTTCGGATAGTAGCTCAAAGCCTGATGCATCTTTAGCACCATTTTGAATGTCATGCCTGTGTGGAGAGAGTATGTGTGTGTGTGTGTGTGCGCACGCATGCACACACATGCACCCTTTATTCACGTCCCTGTGGCCCAGGTCACTATTTCTTCTCATTGCCTCACAGAATCCCAGCCTTGTCATAAAACTGGTTCCCTGTCTCCCAATTTCTTTCTTCCGTCTTTTCTTTATCTCTCATGTGATGACCCTCCTTCGCTGTGGTGCTCAGCAGAAGCCAGATCTATGATACATGGTTCTTGCTGCATTTGGTCGTTTGGTTATCATTTTGAGTCCTGCCACTTCCCCACAGCAGTGAGCCAGATGCCTTTGATCAAAAAAATGTAAGCTGGCTCATTTAAATGCAACTCCTTGCGCTTCCTCTAATACTCTCCAGCAGGGCGTCTCCAACTTCAATGTGCACACAAATCACGCAGGCGGGGATCTTGTTAAAATGCAGTTTCTGATTCAGCAGGTCTGGGGTGGGGCCTGAGACTCTGCATTTCTAGTAAGCTCCCAGGTGATGCTGATGCTGCTGACCCAGGTAGCAAGGATCTCAGCGATGGGGAGTTTGTAATAAATTCCAGTGTTGGGACCCCACCCCAGACCGGTTACATCAGGGTCTCTGGATGGCAGAGCCTGGGTATCCGTCTGTTTTAAAAGCTCCAAGGGTGAGTTTAATATGCGGCCAAGTTGAGCACCACTGATCTGGGACTTTCCCACCTCCGCGTCTTTGCTTATGCCGTCCCTCTACTTACACCTTCCCCATGAGAGTGCTATACGTCCTTCAAGGTTTAGCTCAAACGCTGTGTCTCCTGGCAGCCATTCTCAATCCCCACAATGCTACCACTCTCCCTTCCCTCTGCACCCTCATGGAGGATGTCACAGCTGCCTGTCTTTGCAGTTCCCCCTCACAGTGTAGGTGGTCTGAGCACGGCTGCCTCTCCCAGTAGCTTAGGCTGGCCTTATGGATGGGGACCACACATTCATCTACAAGTGGGGACTCGGGAGTAAGTCAGATTGTTCCGGGGCCCAGGGACAACTCACAGGGGCCTCAGACCTGCTACAGCTAATTTCTCTTTAGTCTCCTTGAGGAGCAGGAGAGGAATTAGCACTTGCAACCCAGTTTTTCCAAGAGGAAAAGGCCATGTGGGAAGAGGTGCTTTGAATGTGGGAGAAGGTCAAGGATATTACGCTTCTTGCTCCACTGCCCTCCGGCTGCACACAGCTCATCCAGCTCAGCTCTGAGATGGGTCCCTTGGCCATCTGCCCACAGCCCTTCTCTGACCAGCTGCTATCCCGCTGGACCTGGGGCAAGCACCCCTGCAGAAAGCGTGTTTCAGACTCCTCGTGCTACACTGGCACTGAACAGCTCAAGGTGCCCAAAGGACGCACCAGTAGCTGGAGTTTCTCTGGCACCCTCCTGCTTCCCTTTTCTCCCCTTTCCAGATACACACTCTCCCTTGCCCTCCAGGACCCTGTTGCCCCTGGATGCCCTCCTTAAAGAAAATCATCATGTATTTTTCTTCTTTTGGCCCTTTCTGGGGCCTACAGGAACCATGACTACCCTCCACCATTCTCCCAGTATCTTACACGTAGCCTGGACGAAGTAGGAGCTTAATAAATGCCAGCTGAATGAACACTGAGCACCAGCTGCTGTGAGACTTCACCAGGCTACGTGGTATGTTAACGGCAGAACTGAAGTTTGACCCCAAGCTGCAGACCACCCAGTCCGGGATGCTGTGAACTTGCCCTGAGCCATACAAGCCACTGTTTCCTCAGGTCATGCTTCTCAGCCAGGGGTTGGGAGCGAGGATCTGATAAGACGATCTTCATTTGCCCCACTCAGTTCTATGCAGGTGTGATGGGAACCCCTGAAAGGGCCCAGGAGATGCAGAGCTTAGAGTGGGGAGGGAGGGGCGATGACATTTCCTTTGGGACAATCTTTCTTGCAGAGGATGGCTCGTTGTCCCCTGTGCATCTGCAGTAGGTGGAAAAAGACAGCCTACAGAAGACACACGTTCTGGGAAAAGTGGAGAGGGATAGAAACGGGCATTTACGGCTCCCCACTCTAATGGACCTCCGAGACTGTGGAAGGTGGAGCAGGAAGCTGCTCCGGGGAGCCTCTCAAGACCGGGATAGGGTGTGACCATCAGGGATGGGATGGTGGCATGTCGCAGGTTAGTGGGACCGTGAGGAGGAAACGGGGAAGAAGAATGGTGCCTCCTGGGATCTTTCTCCTTTCTTCCTCATCAGCTTCCCTCTTACGTGTTTTTGCATTCATTCATTTGTTCATTCCTCACTCATTTAAATGTTTATTAAGTCCTGGCTGTGTCAGTCTCTGGGGATATTGCAACGCAAAACAGGTCCTCATGGGGATTAGGCTTCGCCGTCCAATATAATCGCCACTAGTAATGTGGATATTTAAACTTAAATGAATTAAAATTAAGTGAAACCTAAAATGCAGACCCCTCTGGCCAAATCACTTAGCCAGATTTCAAGTGCTCAGCAGACTAATGGCTACCACACTGGACAGCGCAAATGTAAAATATTTCCACTATTGCAGAAAGTTCTACTGGACGGCACTGGCCTTGAGTCTAGCAAGGGAGAGAAGCATTTGTTAAATAAGCAGACAAGCACATCACATGGAGCCATGGAAAGCGATAGGAAGACGAAGTAGAGGGGGATATGTCAGCAAATAATGGGGATCAAATCGAGTTGGGGGCAGCCAGAGTTTCCTTAAGGAAGTGATGGCTGAGCTGAAGTGGGACCAGATTGCAAGCAGGTGGACAGGAAAGTTGGGGAGCAGAGAAGAAGGGAGAGAACACCAGAGTTAATGCAAGAGAAAATGCCTAGACGTAGCATATTGCTGGCGTATGCGGTAAATGGCTGGCCCTGCACACACATATGTTGACTGTTTAATCCAGAGCCGTGTGGAAGCACAGACTCTGGATCCACATTGCCTGGGTTCCGTTCTGTTTACTCTTAGTGCCTCAGTTTCCTCCCCTGTAAAATGGGCACAATAATATGTACATGATAGAGTTGTTGTGAGGATTAAACGAATTAATTCATGTAATACATGTAAAGCACCTGGAGGTTTCTGGCACACCATAAGTGCTATTAAGTGTTGGCTGTTATTGTTGTTCCCAGTGCCCCTGACTAGTCAGCAGAGGGATGCCCTTCCTCAAGCTGCCTGTAGAATCGAGGGGTACCTGGTGCTAGTCCCAGCACCTGGGAGCAAGGCTTCTGGGCTCTTGGCTCCCACTGCCAGGCTCCCTACTGTCCCCTCCCCAGCCAATTCCCTCCTCTCTGCTTTTAATCCTCACAGCTGACCCCATAAATGCTTGGTTTGGCTGTGCAGACGGCACAGCAATTACAGTCACTTCTGTGTCCCGAGTGCCATAGCGTCTACTAACCATCCGCGAGGGCAGTGCTGACACTCGTGTCAGATTTACATCATTGCGAATGTTAGGACTCGAGAGAAAGGAGCATCTAGCTCAGGGATGTCCAAACTTTTTTCAACGTTTTTCACCAAAGGCCACATGCGGTAAAATACACAAACAGCCGGGCCGCTCACTCGAGGTGAAGTACGTATTGCCTCACCTGGTTATTTAAGTAAACTAAATATATTTTTGGAATTTGCTGCGGGCCAATTAACAATGGATTGTGACTGCAGTTGGGCGGTGGGCCGCAGTTTGGACACCGCTGATCTAGCTGATGAGAAAGCTGAGTGAGCCAGGATCGTCCCTCAGACTGGAACCCCAGTGTCCCTTCCTGTCCCCCACCCTGTGTCACTCAGGTGCATGCAGGGTGTCTTGATGTCTGCTGCTACCACGACCAGATCGCTCACTCACAGCTCGGAAACATCAGAGGGAGGAGCACCCCCGCCCCCTCTCCCCCCCCCACCCCGCGCTCCCTGCATTTCGCCTTGTCAGTTCCAGGGCCTCTGGGGTCCCTTGCCTGGGTGGGGTCTCAGAGTCCAGTTCCCTTTTCCCATTAGGCAGTTGAGGCCCTCAGCGGAGCCAGGATGTATTCTGGCCCCTCTGTCATGTCTGTCCTAAGAACCAGCTATTTTCAGCATCGAGAGGGACCACTCTAAGTCAAGTTGTCAAGCCTACATAGGGGATTTGCTGTGTAGAATGAGTTCCCAGACAGGCTTTTTTCTACCCACATCAAAACATCACCATGACTTGGCCCATCCAAGCAATTCTTTCTTGTAATGAGATTTGATATATGAGATTGGCCTGTATAAAATTGCTGGGTTATGTAATTGTTGAGAATATTAGAGTTTGGACTTGGGTTGCTTTAAAATGTGAAGGAGTGCAGTAATGGTGGGACCTGAGATTAGCTGTTCTGGAAGGAGTGAGTGTTTCAGTGGTTGCTCCTGGGGTTCCTATCTTAAGCTTGCCATAACCCCCCACGACTCAGCTGCCTTCAAATCATGGGGTTCCACTTGCCTTTCCGAAGTTTCCTTTGTTTTATTTTTAGATTTCCTCATTTATCCTTCCAGGGCTTCTTGGCTTGCATATAAAATGCACACACACACACACACACACACACACGTGCGCGTGCGCCCGCGCTCACATTCACATATATATGTGTGGGTACCCCTTTGAGTCTGTGTGTGTTATGTATTAACTTCCATATATATGTTTATGTATACATATTGTAGTTTCTAGTATATATAATACGGTATACTGGGGGTGCCCAAAAAAATATATACACTTGTACTCATCTTTTTGTTATTGGTACGTATTGAGTATTACAATTTTAATACAGTTTTTTCTTTTCTTAAAATGTGTGTACATTTTTTTGGCACCCTCAATATATGGTATTAGCTTTCATATATATGTATACGTATGTGTATATACATATACATGTTTGTTTTAGTGACCCTGGCTGAAAGCCTACCTAGTACTGCCAGCCTAAAAGAAAAAATATCTTTGCTGCATCCTTGAAATTTTCCATTTCTTTATGGTGGGGAGTGGTCGGATGTGGCCGTTGGGATTCGTCACTGCCCTTGGCCTCAGCATCTCTGCATCCGTTGGTGTCTGTGGGGCAATTTCCTCTTCACGTTAAGTAAGCACTAGAGGGGCCCATGTGGCCCTTGGAGGCGCCAGTGAGGCTGAAGTCAGTAACAGGGCCCCTTTGGATCTTGTAGTTGTTCTCCACCCCTTGTGCCAGTTGGATGGGGGCGGGGAGGTCCCTTTCCCTAATGGTGGCATGAGCACTGCATCCTTGTTCAGGGACCAAGGTTAGTTCTTCTCAGGCAGAGTGAGTACCAGCAGGGAAGAAGCTTAAGTGACCAACGAGTCAGTTGCGTGATAGAAACACATTACAGAACCTTTGGAAAACACTCCCCTGGACGCCTGATTCAGCTCTCACGAAGCAGGTGGTAACTTACTCTACGTAAGGCCTTAAGCATTGGCTGCAGTCGTGAGCTCCCCAAAACGTTGTCTGAGCCCAACTCCACGGTTTATGTGGAGTCCAAGAAAGATAAAAGTGAGAAGTGAAATCAGCTTCTGAAAATTAAGACACATTCTCATTTACTGATGATTTTAATCAGGAACCATCTGCGTTAACACCAGCCACCACGGGACTGGCCGCTGTGAAGGAACAAACCCTTCACTGATGAGTGCGTCTGTGCTGGGCTGTGGGAAGCCCGGTCGTTCTGTTGGCTCACACACCCACACTTCCTAGAACCTCCTCAGGGACACGATTGGTTCTTTTGCCTTCCAACAGTCCCTGGAATATCATGGGTGCTCTCTCGACATGCGCGTATATTTGTTGGAAACATGACAGAGGGCCGGTCCATAAAAGCAGGCCAGGTTCCTGTCCTTTGCTCTCTGCTCAGCAGAAAGGTGTGGCATCACTGAGCCACACCTTAGAGACTCCTTAGAAGACCCTCGTTTTACCCAGTGGGAAACGTTTTCCCTCCTTGACCTATGTCTTAATGGTCAGAACACAGCCTTCTGGAATTCTTAGAAAGAGTGAACACTATAACAGGAAAATAAATACTGACTGTCTGCTGTAAGAAACCAGTGGAAGCAGACTTCCTCGGGCCATAGGTAGTTGCGAGAGCCCTTGGAGCACAGTTACAGAGGTAAGATTCACGGTGATGGGGAGAGAGGTCTATAAAAGGAACAAGGCTTGTCTCCTTGCCTTAGAGGGGACTGTCCCATCCATCGGGGAGTTGAGACTTTTGCCTGCCTAAATGGCTGAACAGAGATGTTCCTGCCGTCAGCCCCCACCCACATGAGTTCTGTCTCCCTTTCACTTTCGCCTACACCCCAAGGAGGTAAGGTAGCTTTGCCGTGAGCTTCACCTCTGAGAGAGACTTGATGGTCCACAGGAATCCTGTAATGGATAGTCTGTTTTCAGAGCCATCGTTCTCTCTGAAGATGTAAGGAAAAGCCAGAGTGGACAAAGCTTCCTTGGGCTCAACCCCACGTCCCACCCATCCCTCACTGGACCCGTTCTTTGCAAGGCTGTCACTCCTGGTTTAGTACATTTTCTGACTTTTCAGAGAAAAGAATGGCTAGTGACACATGTTTTACTTCCCTGGAAAGTTCTCCATTCCCAATTCTTTGGCAGTGTCAAGAGAAGGAGGGGGGCTGAGAGCAGACGGGACTGTCCATGTGGCCTGGGGATGTACAGGTCCGTGGCAGCATTGCTAGTCCGGCTTTACCCGGGATTCGGAGTGGCCCAGAATGCCAGGGCTGGGAGGAATGGCAGCCAGCACTTGCCCAGGGCCTCCTCCCTTCTAAGGTCAGACCCTCCCCCAGGCTCTGAATCCCTTCACTTTCCTGCTCGGGGATCTCCAGCACCCAATGGCCCTTCACTGTCCTGTGTCTCTGCCTTTTCCCCTCTGACTTAACGGTTAGCAGCTGGGGAGCTTATTTGGGTGACCCCCGGGGAACTGGCCACTACTGGGGATGACCGGTTTGTCATTCAATTCATCTAGAAAAGGAACCTCCAGTCTCCTACCTGCAAGGTGCATGCACGTGGGAGGGAGGGAGTGACAGAGCAGTCTTCTGTTTTCCGACTTCCAGTTAGTCCCCATTTTCAGTCTTGTTTCACCCTCCACCCTTCACCCTCCCTCAAGCTTGTCATATGCAGGTTAATATCTTTGCTTTTCTCACTATCTGGAGTCTGCCGAGCAGAGCACAGGCGCCCTTCTAGTTGTCATTGTCCTCTATGAGCCGATCGTCCTGCCGTCTCAGCCACACCTCCTGTCCATTTGCGGTCTTCTATAATGTGTTGGTAATTCCCTCTTTCCTGTTCTTGTCAATGTTGTAAGTTAATACAATTAAAAAAATTCCTTTGCTGTCATTTTAGTGGAGTCTTAGAAGGAAAAGGAGGCCTGCAGTCTAATTTGGAATGGCTTCGTAGTATTCCATTCTCTGTGTGTTCTTTCTACTTACCCAGTCTCGCCTTTTGCACATTTGTGTCGTCCCCCGCGTAGTCATGATGATTTCTTAAGGGTGAATTTCCGCAGGTAGAATTTCTGGGTCAAAGGATATGCAAAACTTTTAAGATGTTTCTGGTGCCTATTGCTAAATTTCTCTTCCTAAATGTGATGCTAATTTGCATTTCCACTGGCAGGACATGAATGTACCTGCTTTTCTACACTCTAGTCAATGCCCAGTCTCATTGAACGTGTCGTTTTGTGTACATGTGAACATTCTGCAGGATAGGTTCCTGGGTCAGAGTGCGCACACATTAAAGGTTTTCATAGACGTTGGTCAATTTACCATCAGTGTTTGAGCACGCTCGTTTCTTCCACATTCTTGCCAGTGCTGCAGTATGATATAAAAATCTTTTCTCATTTGGTAGGTTATTTTCATCTACATGTTATTGATTTCTCCTGAGGCTGACAATTTTTCATGTATTCATGCCATTTCTATTTCTCCTTTCATGGATTACCCATAACCCATTTTTTTTCTTTGTGTGTTTATCATTTTCTTATTGATTTTTAAGCACTTTATATATTAAAGGTATTATTATGCATGTGGCAAATTATGTTTTCATTTTGTTGACATTTAATTTTGTTCATCCTTCATTGTTTATTTCCACAGACAACTGTTAAGTTTTAAATAGTAAAATGTGTCAGTCTTTTGCCTTCATGGTATGCTTCTGGAATGACCTGAACCTTGCGCTTCCTCGGTTTCCTTTACTTGGTTTGCTGAGGCCTGACTGATGGGCTGGCTGCCAATGTGTCTGCAGCTGAGTTCCACGTTGTGGTCCTCAGTTCCTTCAGAAGAAGGGCAAGCTCACCATTTAAAGTTCTGGGGGCCCCTGGGGGCTGCTTAGTCATGGTAGGGGTAGGGGGTGGAGGGGGGAGGTTGGCCCTGGGGAAGAGGCAGCCCCAGCCTGGGACTCCATGTTATTGACCTGGGGTGCCACTGGCCACAGTGTTTGGGACCCACCTCACATTGGGGTGATCCACGGCGGAGGGGGATGTCACGGGGGTATGGACATGATGTGGACAAGCAAGGCTGCGGATCTCCCTGAGTCCCTCCTGCCTCTAGCGACTGGCCTCAGGGGGCAGTGTTGACCACTAGGGCTGCTGCTAAGAGGAGAGAAGCTGTTCTGGTCCAAATCCATTCTCACTAATTAAGCCTAAAAGAAAGTTAAGACAAGACGAGTGGGACCAGGGCTTTAAAGGGCCCACATGACTTGGTTCAGCTCAGGCTTCCTGTGGTGGTGACAGCACAGCACAGCCTCAGATGATACGGGACACTATTGTTTCAATATAGTGGCTTTACCTTCCAGTGGTGTGTCTCTCCCCAGTGCTTACTGTACTGAGTTGCCTCCTCCTTCTGCATTTATCAGATTTGCTCCTGGGGAGACCTGCCCGGGGAGGAGGCGACTGGGGGTGGATGCTGGTAAATTGCTCTCAGCAGCTACTGCTGAGCGTAAGCGGGGACTTCCAGGATCGAGGTGGCTTAAAGCCCTGTTCTCCCCGGCCTGGAAAGTAAGGTCAATTATAGAACAGCGCTGAAGGGAATTTTTTTTTGAACTTTCAGCAGAGCGGGTCCTTCAGACCTATTTGAGATACTTTGACCGAATTTCCAGAGTGACTTTTAAGACTACCTAGGGTGGGGTGACCCTTCAGGATGGGTAATTCCACGTTTCCTCCTAAAAATTAGGGATAGGAATTGGGACATAAAAAAACCGTAATTACAAAACGACTCCTTCCCTCTGCTCCTCGGGCACTCCGAGTTTATTCCCATCTCCAAGCCTTTGCCCCGGCAGTGCCTTCCGCCTGCCCTGCCCGTCCCCAGATCGGGCTGGGCTGACCCTTTTGTTCGCTTAGGTCTCTCACTCCCATGTCGCTTCCTCAGGGAGGCCTTCCCTACAGCCCTAGGTCAGGTAGCACCGCCCCCCACCGCCATGCCACTCGCCCTCATATTACCATATTCTCTTCTCTTCGTAGCACTTACATCAACAATGATAATAGTCGCTAATATTAGCGTCCCAAGCACGTCAGGCAGTGTGGTAAAAGCTTTCTTACATGAATGCATTTGATCTGCACATTAATCTTATGAGAAGAATATTGTTATTCCCATTTTAGAGATGATAAAAAATAAAATCCAGTCCCGAGAGAGGTTAATGTAGTAGTTGGATACTGTGAGTCCTCTATTGAGTAAACATTTATTGAGCACTTATTATGGACCAGGACCAGGCTCCATGCTAGGATCTGGGAGTATCAAAATAAGTCACAGTCCTTGTGTTAAGTCATCAGGAGACCAGTGTTCCAGAACCGACTGGGCCAGTTCTGTCCTCTCGGAGACCCTGGGGCAAGTTGCTTACACAAGTCATGTGCTTTCATTTTCCCATCTGTAAAATAGGAATCAAGAAAGCTGCCCTAGTGACTCCTTGGCGTTCTTAGATGATCTGTTGGTGAAATCACTTTGGAAAATGCACAGGGCAGTACACATGCGGAGTCACTGGGCAGCCTCGCTCTGAGACTAGGAGACGGCATATTCTCTCTTCCTACCTGGATGGAGGAAAGATCGAGAATTAGCCACCACATGTCTACGGCCATACCACCCTGAATGTGCCTGATCTCGGAAGCTAAGCAGGGTCGGGCCTGTTTAGTACTTGGATGGGAGAATTAGCCACCACACATCGCTGCCTTGGTCGTCCTAAGTTCTTACCAGATTCCACCCCCTCCCATTATTTGGAGGCATTTTATAGTATCAAGGGATTCTTAAATGTCTCACAGATTCTAGCTAGGATCTCAAAATCATTTTTCGGTCCGCTGATGTATGCGACAGTGTACTTATATAACCAACTGGTCAATAGGATTGCAGGAGTGAGGGCAGCAGCCTCACCTGATTGAGGGTGGTGAGTTTTATTGTCCAGGGACCCAAAAGTCCCTTCCTTTGCCTACTACTAATGGCACTTTTTCAAGGAAGTTGTTCTTATTCATCATTAGGCTACCAGCCTGGCTGTTTAATTCCAACAGCTGGTGTTATTCTGGAACCTAATGCAAGAACACTGTTTTGCTTCCTATGTTTTTTGCCAAGACCATTAGTTAAAAACAAGGCCGTGGTAATAATGAGAGGTTGGTGTGTGGCAGGGAAACAGTGCTGTGGAAAGGGGCTCCTCGTCATCCTCTCAAAGGGGGAGATAAAGAATGAAGTGGCCAAACCTTTAAAGAAAGCAAGCTAACGTGTCTGACCCCATCCTCCTAAAAAGGATGTAAGAGGGTGCTTTGGTCTCTGGTTCTTGCCTTGGGCCCCACCTGCCTTTCTGTCATCCATGGTTTGTTTCCTGTGTCTCATTTGTTACGCGAACTGTTAATAACCAAACATGCCCTCACAAGCTGGAGAATATTTGTTGAGTGATAAAGCAATTATGTTATAATCTCCCATTTTCCAAAAGAAACAGACATCAGGTCTGTACAATCTGGGAAGCATCCAGGTGTCAAATTTTATTGAGTCTGGTGTTTCATTCATTTGAGCTGTTACCACCCTAACGCAGGCCCCTGTTACCCCGTCATCTGCATCCATCCATCCATTTATCCGTCCATCCGTCCCGTGGAGCACTTACTGTGGGCCAGGCCCTGAGCTAGGATCTGGTGATATAAACGTGAATAAGTCACCATCCTTGCATCCCTGGGATTCATACATTAATAGCAGAAAACAGGAGATCAGTGAAGTTCCCAACTTCAGATAGTTGGGGTCTAATATTCCCACTATCAAGGAAAGGCAGGGTTTGGTCAAGAAAAATTTAATAGAGGAGATGAGCCTGTAGCTGAGTCTTAAAAGACAAGCTAAGTGCTTCCCTATATCCATCATCCCTGCCTCTCTTCCTTCCACAGATATAAGCACCTAGTAGGACCAAGTCTTCCACCTTTTTGTCCCCACCTCCTCTCTCATTGACATGGGTTCAGGTCCTGCCCATGTTATTTCCCTCTGCTTCAACATGTCATTTGATCCAAAAACCTTGGCAATGTCCTCTTCCAAAAATAAAGCTCCAGCTCCCGAGCCTGACATTTGGATCCCTCCATTATGCTGTCCCAGCCTGACAACCAGCGTGATTCTCATTCCTCCCGTGATCAGACAGACCTTGCTGACCCCCTAACATGTCTCACACGCCACCTCTCCTGTCTGTCTAATTCCACTCACCCTTCAAGTGCAGAACATGACTCTCCCTGTTCAGAAAACCCTGGGGAGACGTGTTGCCTCCAGGTTTGGGGATTGGAGGCACGTGTGGCTGCACTTTCCTTTGGATGCTTATCACCTGACACTGTATTGTTATCTTTCTGTGCGGTTCTGTTTCACTGTCCTTTTGTCAGTCAATGGGATCCTTGCTTCATATACCTCGTTTCTCCTCTGTGACTAAATGCAGGGCCTACAGATAGAAGTCATCTATCTATATTCGCTAATGAAAATTGAGGGAAATGACATGTCCTTCATCACTTCTTCCGGGCAATCCCTCAGTTCTGCTGCTGAACTAAAGAAGGTCAAAATTCCCACTCTGGGCAAATGTGTGGTTTATCTAATCCACTTTTTCACTCTTGGTTCGGTGATAGAGAGTATGAAATATGTGAGGGTTATTCTCCATCTGTCCCTCTCCTCCCAGTTCCATTCTCTGCCCTCTTGTGTGCTGGGAGCCTGGCCCCAATGGATTGCGTCAGCTGGCTCCTTTACTTTATCTGCTGGGTTTTACTGGGTTTGGCCAGTCGGAGACACCAGCAGCAGATCCAAGAACAGGAGGAAAGATGAGTTGGAGTATAAATATATCTGAGTTCATTGAGCTCCAGGAGCACTGTTTCCTCCCCGTGCCCTTCCCCACTTTGGGGTGGTAAGGGCTTCTTGCTGGTGCTAGTCTCTGGGTGCTGCACCATCTACGTATATTGGTTCCCTTAACCTTCCCACATCTCTGTAACTGGTCCATTCATCCAATTATTTTCACTTAAACCCTTTTGAGTGCCATCTATAATATCTTAGGGAAAGTCAACCTTACAGGCTTAGTTATCTGGCCTAGTAATTAACCCCATGAATTGATCTGTTTTGTTTTCTTGTAAAAGCTCCCCCCACACACACCAGAGTGTGTGTGTGGGGGGGACACATTCAGAAGAATTTATAATAAAAATAACAGTCTCCTGGCGCCTTCTCTCCCTAACCCAGCCCTACTCCCTTGGGGCAACCACTTTTAACTCTTTCAGTTATTTTTTTTTTCTGGCATTTAACTCCTTATTTTAAAAGAATGCCCTTTTACTGTTACTCCTATTTGAGACATTATCAACTTACTTCCTGTTGTGATAGATGACAATTTAGCTCACTTATACCGACCGCCCTTCTACCTCCCCTCCCCACATCCTGACAACATAGTTGTATCATTATTTATAGTTCCTCTATTTGATGAGCTTGATAAGTGAGATTCTTACTATCCTAGTTCTTCTTCGTTAACAAGAGTCTCTCTTGATTCCCTGCTCCGAGAGACAAAGGTGTTCCTGTCCTTACTCCAGCTGCCTTCCCCTTCCCAATTTCCGTCATCTCTCTCTTTACTTGTACGTAGCGTGATAGCATGATAGCATTTTTATTTTGCAACTGCCAATAAATCTTCTATACTTTATCTCTAGGTTGATCCTAAAGACTGAAAAATCAGCAGATAATTTGTCATTGTGAATGTACCAACAAACAAGTCATGCGTGGACAGTCCCCCCTCGGACATACGTGTTTGGTTTGCCTAGTGATTTTTTTAAAAAATTTCAGCCAATGTTTTAAAAAAGAGAGCATTTTCACAAAAGATTTCACGTTTGGGTTATTGTTCTAAAAGTCGGGAGATCTGACATGGGGTCTGGGTTCCCATACGGTGACACTCTGCTGGAGGCTGCCTGCTCTGCAGTGGGTGTGCCCGGTCCAGTTTGCCACAGTTGTGCCACTCATCCAGTATATGCGTGTGTGTGCTCACCTTCCTCTTCTGCTTAGTCCGTTTACTTATTTGCCTGACCCTAAAGACATCTAAGTGTGTGACCCTGATGCCTGATCTCTTACCTTCTTTGGAGCCAACTAATATATTATGAATTCTTTTTTTTTTAAAACAGCTTTTTATTTTTCCAAGAGTATCTCATTGTTGTTGTTTTTAACCATTTGCCATGATCATATCCTCATTTTCCTTTCCCCGCTCCCCCAAACGCTCTAGCCAGTTGGGTATTTTCTGTTATTCTCCATTCCTCCCAGAGTTCTCTAGTCTCTTCGAGTTTGACCTGGTTGCTCCCTAGGCCTGCTGCACAACTGTCATCTGGGATTTTCCTATACTATTTTACTAGGTGAGTTCTACTGCTACTGTGCAGGACTTTGACTCTTGTGACTTCAGATTTTATGTAATCCCTCTGTTCCCCTTCACTTCTGATTCCTGCCCTCCATTGCCCTGGCATCTCTGAGTCATGAGCCTCTTGGTCATTCTGCCAGGCTGGTAGAGTCCCGTAATATCCGACTCCATTCCAAGCTCCGGCTTCGTGAGCCTGCGTCGTGAGTTCTAATCTTTCGTAGTTGGTCTCTTTTCCATACAGCTGCTTCAGTCTCTTTCCCAGTAGCCCTCACCTGTTTCCTTTGCTGTTTGAAATTATGTCTTTAAAATTTTTTCACAGCCATCTTGGTGATATGTCAGATGGAGAGGATAAAAATGAATGCACTTAATTTATTGTCCGTCTTTAATAGATTGCTCTCATGAATTGATCTCGACTCTTCTTAAATATTTAAAAAAAATTTTGCCTATATCACTTCAAGAGCCAACAGGCTAAACTCTACCCCGTCTGAAATAGGGGCTTTTAATCCTAAATTTACCTCCTTTAGGATGTAGGAGAGGTTCCCTGTTGTTTTTAATATTATATGCCTATCCAATTTGTACTTTAAAAAAAAATAAGGAAATTTAGATCTTATAGTAACATGTTATGGCAGTGTTAGCTGCCATAATCATCTCCTAGTTTTCTTTTTTTGGGGGGGGGGTGGGTTAAACATGATAGAAGTCATTTCTTGCTCTCAGTCAAATGGGCATAGCATTCCTCCCCCAAGGTATTTAGAGACCCAGACACCTTCTATCTTGTGGCTCTGCTATGCCCTGGAGGATATATTCTCATTGGGGTAATATTCATTCAAGGGGGCCAAAAAATCGTATATTCTTACACATAAATCACATACACATATGGTACCTAAACAGATATACAGTGTATTTGGTATTACAGTTTTATGGAGGAAGGAGACTAGGAAAAAAGTGTCTGAAAAGGATCCTTACCGAGGGAATAATGATGAAAATGATGAAAAAAGAATGAGAAACACTACTGCAGGGCCTAAGAGTTCCCTGAGTTCAGGTGGAAGGGAGAAAAGAAGGTGTTGGAGGCTCACCCACTTCTTAACCAGCTTGGCCCCAGAATGACACACATCCCTTGGCCCAAATTTCGTTGGTGAGAACTAATCATGGGGTTTCACCTTGCTGCAGGACGAGCTGGGAGATGTAGTTCCTGGCTGGGCAGCTGCTTCTCAGCTAAATAAGGGAGAGCATAGCTTTTGGAGGATGACTGGCCTACAAACACAGGGCTCAGCAAACTTTGTCTTAAAAGAGCCAAAGAGTAAAGATTTTAGGCTTGCAAGCCGTATGGTCTCTGTCACAACTACTCTGCTCATTATGGCTGAAAGCAGCCATATATAATATTTAAATGAATGGGTGTGGCTATGTCCCAGTAAAGCTCTATTTACATAACCAGATGGCTGGTTGGCCTGCAGGCTGTAGTCGACCAAGCCCTGCCGTATGTCTACACCCGATGACCATTAGGAGCTTTTCCATTGTCCACATTTCCTCTGCTTCTCAGGACCTAACCCATGTTATCTCCATTCCTCGTGCCTAAATAGGACCCGGAGGTTCCCCTCAACTGAATGAGGAGGGTGAGACCCTGGTTTTCCTGTGAGAAGAATGGGATGGATGGGATATGACCCTCAACCAAGTGAAGTGTAGCAGTACCAAGTCTGGAGAAAGGAAATACATTTTGCATGTGACAGTATGATATTGTGTCATTCCCTCATCTAACCCCCACAGCCACCTGACATAGTAGGAAGCAGAGTACCCAGCAGAACACTGTAGTAAGTACTAAGAAAATGCTGACAATTCCTGTATTCAGTGCTCTGGGGTCACTAGGTGAAATGAGTCCTTGGAGGATATGGGTTTCTATTTCTCATAATATTACACCATTCCAATTATGGAATATGCCATCATTTCCAATGGATTATTATTCAATGGATAAAGGTGGTATTTACAAAGAGGTTTTAATAACATGTCAAAATGCTACGTTAGGAACAGGATACAAAATTATATATACAATATGATTTCAACCACAGTGTCTTAAAAGTTTAGCCACAGGGGAAAAAAAAAAGAAATATTCTCCTAAAGTGACAGGATTATGAGTGGCTTTCCTTTTCATTTTGTATATGTTTGCTAAAATTTTTACAACGAACATATTTTATAGGTGGAGAAGAATAAATGTGATTTGGGAAAAAACCATAGAGGAAGGGAGCTAGCGCTGAGTGAGTGTTAGTGAGGGTGTCTAACTGCCTGTGCCCACACATACCCGGACCTCAGAACACCACCCGAGATTCTGGTGGAACAGAGTCACTATGAGGCAGCCCCTCCTGCTCACCCCCACCCCCCAACAATTAGGAAGGCTTCCCTACCCAGTGACTGTGGAAGGGTTCTGGCCTGCTTCTGCACTGAGACATTTTTCTCATTTCTAAGTGATGAAAACCTCATCTAGATGCTCTTTCCACTTAAGCGGGACCAGCTTCTCCTGATGACTCATGGGGATTATCAGGAGGGTGGGGAGGAGGGCCATGGGTGCGGTTAACGGCATGTCAGAGTCATTGGTCATCTCTGCCACTTCCCCAGACCTGTGGACTTAACTCGGGGGAGAAGTGAAAGCTTGCCACCTGAAGTGCTGTCTGTGTTGGTCAGTAGCCAGGAGGCCTGATTCCGGGCGCCGCCACCCCCAGTGGAGCAGAGAACAGCCCATTCTGTAGTCATCACCAAATTTGAGATCATACTGACATGCCCCTGGTTTTCTGGGCCCCTCTTGCTTCCTCCTTCGCTTCTTCCTGCTATTGTGTGGCTGGGTTTGACAGTCTCCCCCCCCCATATCAAGCCCCCCCAAGTCCCTTCTCAACCCATAGCTATTTCTCCCGGTAGTTTCATTCCTGAGTCCTGGGCTGTCTCCACAGTGGCCTCCACCTGCGCCCGTCACACTTGTCAGACCTGTAGCGTTCGCCAGCCCTTTGCCCCCTTTACCGTAACAAGGTGGCTCCTCTCCCCCTCATCCAGGGTCCGGCCTTCACTCTCAGGGACATCAACTGCTGGAAAACAGCTCTCGGTGGCATCTGTCTGCTTGCACGTAACCTCACTGGCCACCTCACATCCCGTCTCCTTTGTCTCTGCTTCAGGAGCCCCCTCTTAGCTCTAACTTTGGCCGGCGTGACCTTACCACAGCTGTTTTGCTCCCACACTGACTCCTGCGTCGTCAGAGCTGATCCTGGCGTCCTTCTCATTCGTCTCCGCACACGTATCCTGGAGCGAGATGTGATGGATGCGCCCTGTGTGAGGATCACACACGCTGGCAGGCACTGGGATTCGTTAGTACTCGGGGCTTCTGTGTATAGAGACTTTGTATCATGACTTGCAAGGCTCAGGCTTCTTGCAAGGCACCAGTGCTTCTCAACTTCCGTGCTATTGACGTTTTGGGCCAGATAATTCTGTGTTGAGAGGGACTGTCCTGTGCGTTCTAAAATGTTTAGCAGCATCCCTGACTTCTACCCACCAGAGGCCAATAGCACTTCCCCGGTTGTGACAACCCAATATGTCTCCAGACATTGTCAAATGTCCTCTGGAGGGCAAAAATCACTCCAGGTTGAGAGCCACTGCCCTACGAGATGGGAAGCCCCTCCCACCACTCAGGTCTCTGTCCCACCCACTGTGCCCCTGCTGTGCGCAGGCTCAGCCCGCCTCAGGGCCATTCTGCTGTTGCTTGGAATGGTCTCTTCTCAGATCTTTTCAGATCTTCACTGTTCTTCTAGGTCTCAGCTCAACTGACACCTCCTTCCCAAGGCCTTCCCTCGGTGCCCTATGTGAATAATCTGGTCGCTCCTTCATATTTATGTTTCTGTTTTATTCATTTTTGAATCATCCTTAGAATCTCTCTGACCTCATTTCCTTCTACTTTCTTCCTCATGCTGCCTCTTCCAGCCACGCCATTGTTCTCCTAAGCCTCCGTTGCATCAGGCAGGTACCTGCCTCGGGGCCTGTGGCCTTGCTGTTCCTTCTGCCTGGGATGCCCTTCCCCCAGGTCTCCCCATAGTTCCCTCACCTCTTCTAGGTCGTTTTCCAGATACCACTTCAGAGAGGCCTTCTTTGACTGCTGCCCATCCCATGCTTTATTTTTCTCCACGATATCTATAACCATCTAACATACCATGTCTTTTAATTATTTACTTTATTTCCTGTTTCCCCTATTAAAATGAAAGCTCCACGAGGACAGGGAGTTTTGTCTTCCTGTTCACCATTGTATGCATTCACATAGAACCATGGCTCACGTGGAACAGATACTCAACAAATATTTTTTGGATGCACAAGCTCTATTTTGCAAGGCATGTTTATGTCTCTGCCCTAACATAACTGTGGACATTGGAAAGCATGGAGTGAGCTGGGCTTCTTGTTGTGAAGCCAGAAACTTAATGTGGATGAAGAGTCTGCAGTCAGGGTAAAATCATCCTCTCAAGCATGTTTTCTTGTGAATAGGGATATTTACAAAGCACAAAGTGATGAATTTGCTACTAGTTCTTTTTACTAGCATGAGGCAGAGTTGTGACTGTCGCTGTGACTTAGATTTACCACTCCTTGGTTGAGGTTTCTCTTTCCTAAGATGTATGTGCACTTGCCTAAAAGGAGATATTAGTTTGTCCTTAATTATAAGCCACAGGAGGTCAGGACCACCGTTAGGATGGCTCCCTATAAAGGGCCATGTTTAATAAGTGCTAAGTAAAAACCTCTGCTGTCCCCTACTATCCAGGATCGTTTTGGTTTTCATCTCTCCGTACTCCCATCTTGTTCTTTTGCTTTTCCTCTTACTGGGCTCTCTTCCTTATCTGCAAATCCTGATCCTTACCTCTATGACCCCTAAAGATCCACATCTTCTCCAAAGCTGAGTGGAAGTGAGTCAGCAGTATCTCCCTTCTTGGAGCCCAGGAAACCCTAAATATGACCAGGCGAGTTCCCAAGGCCACCCAGCGTGGGTAGCCTAACATTTTGAAATCCAGGGTCTTCCAAGAAAGCCCCACCACGTGTGCCATCGGGCATCTGGCCAACCCTGCCGTCCTCCCCTCAGAGATTCTCTATCACACAGTCATGGTGCCAGAAATCCCACCCCTGGGGCTTCATGGAGGTTCTTGGGTTTCAAGTGAACTCCCTGTTTTAGGGAAGACATCCAGGAGAAGGCACAACCAAGCCCCTCTGAATCCTGGCAGGGGTTACTGGGAAGGCTCAGATTCGGAGGTGACAGATCAAGAGAGGTGGGTGGGAGAGTCAGAAGGGTGCAAAGAAGACCCTGTCTCTAGCTTATGTAACCACTCCAAGAAGAGAGAGCAGTGGGGCTCCCTCTGCAAATGAGTTCCTGGCTGCTTGTCATGTGAAGAAAACTGATGTGAACGACACTTTCCTCCTCTGCTTCCTGCCCTGCTTTTAAATTCTTTATATCTTGAATAATGTGAATACAGGAGCCTCATACTTGGAGTTATTTTTACAAGGTCTCCTCTGTGCTTCAGATGACTCAGAGCTGGAGCTTTCTCTTAAAGATGCTCCTTGGGAAGTGCTGGAGAGATGGCTGTGCCCTAGGCGAGCTGCGGGTCAGGAGTGGGTGACCTGGTCCCTGACCCATCCTGGTCTTCTTTTTCTCTTGGAGCCATGTCCATGGGAGGGAGGAAGGCCTGGCTGAAGGCAGAAGCTTCTCCAATTTCCCTCTGCCCAGCCAGCCCTGCCTTTTTCTCACCATTCTTTTCCACTCCAGCAGAAAGTACCAGGCCTACTTGCCAGTCTAGACAGGAGCAGAGGACACTGTCCCCAGGGTGGATGCTGCAGGCTACCTGTAGTCAAGGGGATTTGCAGGCCCCAGAAGGCTGGTGGCACTAGTCTAAAGGAATGAAATCTATCTGCACAGTGGGCACCGTGCACCGAGAGAAAAGGAGGATTAGAGGAACCTGTTTTCATGTCTCCTGCCACTCCTCATGCCCGTTTGTTCTTTGAGAGTAGGGGCTGCATCTTACTCACTGTTTCTTCCAAACGCCATGCCTGGCACGAAACCCCAGTGAAAGTGTGTCGAATGGGTGAATTAATGAAAGAAATCCTCCTTCCATGGGTAAAGCTGAACTGCCAGGATATGAGGATAGCAGGAACCCACGTGGGGGGTGGTCGGTTCGGCATCTGCTCCAGAGGTGCGTGCCCAGACTTTGGCCCATGGACCAGAAGTAGTCATCACTCTCTGCATAGTCATCGTGTCCTTTGCCCCTTCATAAGCACTCTGAGAGACGGGGTTCTTGTTTCCACTTTACAGGGGATCGGGGAGATTGGGAGGCATACCCGTTGCTGTGCAGTTAGGAACAGGCACCGCTGAATTATTCTGCCCTACATCCCCCGGCTCCATGTCTGTTTCCCTGACGTGGCTGCGTTGCCCTGAAAACTCAAGAGACTCCGGAAGTAGAGCTTTTCCTGCTTTTGGAAAAGACTCCACGCCCTCCTCCATTCACAGCTGTAGTGCCATCCTTCTGGGAGCACCAATCCTTTCCCTTCTGCTCTGCCTGTAGCAGAAGAGCTGGGTCTTATGCATCCGCTGCCCAACAGCCCTTGGAGGAATTACAGTGGCAAGGCCCCTCTCAGATTTCTCTCCTCTGATAGCTTTGGAGAAAGGGGAATATCCCCTTTTCCTCCTGCAAATCTGCCCTAGCCCCCACCTCCCTTTCCTGCTCTCTTCTCCCAGATCACACAGCTCTCAACTTAAAACCCAAGTCGATCATTTGGAACCCAGAATGCATTTTCCCGTAGAAGTCGCTTGAACTTCATGCTTGGTCTACCCGTGATATATCTGAGATAGAATATTAATAGCACTGGCCAAGTAGAGAACGAGTGTTAACAGTAATGATTCCGTTAATTCATTCATTCACAAAAAGTCCTCCCCATCGGTTGCCTAGAAGACTGCAGCAGCCTTGTAACTGGTCTGGCCTTTCCTGCTCTTATTCTCACATAGTTTGTTCTCCATGTAAAAAGTTGAATCAAACCCATCTCTCCTCTGCTGAGAGCTGTCCAGTGTTTTCTATCCCTGCTTCCTGGCCCCTGCCTGCCTCGCTGACCTCACTGCCAGCTCTCCCCCTCCACCAATCTCGTTTCACCAAAGACCCCAACACCTGCTGTTCCCTCTGCTTGGAACTCTCATGCCTCCTTGAATTACCTGGTTCAATCTCAGTTCATTCAGGTCTCTGCCCAGATGTTACCTCTTCAGGGGACCTTTTCTGGTCACTCTTCAGATAGGTGACATCAAATGACTGTTCCCCCATCGCTCCTCTGTGTCCTTATCCTGGCTTATTTTTCTTCATACACCGTTACGCTACTTGTGTATTTGTTTATGTGAGTACTGTTGGTCTCCTCCACCAGAATGTCAGCTCCACATGGGCAGGGACCTGGTTTTTTTTCTTTACTGCTCTATTTCCAACACGAGAAGACTACCTGACATGTAGTACGTGCTCAATAAAGGCTTTTAAATAAATAGATGCATGAACAAATGAATGCTGTCTGCACTTGACCAACAGGCAGACTTTGGTTGCCCGTGGAATTTATCACCCATTCCAAACAACAGTGCTAAAAATGAATGTGTGCCTTTCTTAGCCCATGGGATTCGAAGTGTAGAGACTTCATTTTAGTAATGAGTTCATAGATTATGAACCGGGACTTCTTTTTTTTTTTTTTTTAATAGATTTTATTGGGGAAGGGGAACAGGACTTTATTGGGGATGGAGGGTGCTGTTCAGCTTCAAGTTGTTGTCCTTTCAGTCTTAGTTGTGGAGGACGCAGCTCAGCTCCAGGTCCAGTTGCCGTTACTAGTTGCAGGGGGCGCAGCCCACCATCCCTTGCGGGAGTCGGACTGGCAACCTTGTGGTTGAGAGCCCACTGGCCCATGTGGGAATCGAACCGGCAGCCTTCAGAGTTAGGAGCATGGAGCTCTAACCGCCTGAGCCACCGGGCCGGCCCCATGAACCGGGACTTCTTATTCTTCATTCTTGTCAAAAATAGACCCCTGTTTGCTTAGGGGTTCTGAATTGAGCAAAGGAGGGGGCGGGGCACTTGGGTCTCATGAGTCTCCTGCCTCCGGTTTTACTGAGAATGACGTTTTTCTTGACTCCTTTAGAGTAGGGTTTCTCACGTTGGCACTACTGACATTTTGAACCAGATGTGTTGTTGTGGGGCTGTCCTATGCATGACCGGATGCTTAGATGCCAGTAGAACCCCCGCCAGCTCTGACAACCAGAAAGTGTCTCCAGACATTGCCGGGTGTCCCTGGAGGGGCAGAATCACCCCAGATTGAGAACTCCTGCACTACCTACCAATGCTGAAAGCCCCTCACAACAAAGAATTATGCCACCCCAAATGTCAGTAGTGCCAAGTTCTAGAATACTGCTGTCCAGTTGAATTCTCTGCAATGACAGAAATGTTCTATTCTACACTGTCCAACATGACAGCTGCTAGCCACACGTGGCTAGTGCAACTGAAGAACTGAATTTTTATGTTTATTTCATTTTAATTTAAATAGCCGCTTGTGGCTCTTGGCTACCATGTTGGGGAGCAGAGCTATAGAGAGACAGTGCTATTCAGAGCAGTGTACACATGACTGTCTGGTGATAGCAGAGTCAGATTCAGTATACCTTGGATTTGGACCAAGAGTCTACATTTCTAGTAAATTCCTAGGGGATACTGAAGACCACGCTTTCAGTAAAACGACCTAAGTCTCTAACCAAGAGTATTTTGTACATGTGAACACAAAAATGACATTTCTGCCACCTGGAAGAGATTGTTAAAGGACACCGTGGCATGGTATAGGATGATGGGGAAAATAAGGTCTGTGGAATCAGACAGTATCCACTGTTAATCAGCTGTGTGCCCTGAGCAACTTACTTAACCTCTCTGAGCCTCAGTCGCCTCATCTCTGAAACAAAGCAGTGATCATTCCTTCCTTGCAGGGTGATTCCGCGATACTGTATTTGAAAGCACCAAGCTCAGTACCTGGCACACAGGGAGTACGTGGCACAGGGAGTACTTGGCACTCAGGGAATAGCTACAAGTATTACTGATTCATCTAAAGTAAAAGCATCATTTACACCGTTCAGCCCTGGCATTGAGGCCATGCCGGCGACCCCCGTGTCAGAATAATTACAGAAGTTCTTTTACAAAGCAGGTCCCTGAACCCAGCAGAGGCCTGCTGAGTCAGACTCTGTCATGGGGGGGCTCAGGAAACTTTTTATTTTTCCAGGTGAGGTAAAGTTCACATAACATAAAAGTAACTGTTGACCATTTCAAAGTATATAAATGTGTGGCATTTAGTGCACATACAGTATTGCGGGACCATTACCTTTGCCTAGTTCCAAGGCGTTTTCATCACCCCAAAAGGAAACCCCAGACCCACTAAGCAGTCACCTCCCATTCTCCCCTCTCCGCAGCCCACAGCGACCACGGATCTGCTTTCTGCCTCTGTGGACTTATCTATTCTGGGTGTCTCATATAAAAACAGTCATACCATATGGGACCTTTTGTGTCTGGTTTTTTTCACTTAAAATGTTTTCGGGGGTCACCCATGTTATAGTATGTATCAGTACTTCCTTCCTTTTTATGGCTGAATAATATGCCATGGTACGGATAGACCGGATTTGTTTATTAGTCGGTTGATGGACATTTATTTCCACTTTTGTGGCTATTGTGAATAGAGCTGCTTTGAACATTCGTGAACAGTTTTTTTGGGGGGTTGAGTACCTTCCCCCCCCCTTTCTTTTGGCTCTGTACTTAAGAGTAGAATTACGGGATCATATGGTGATTGCATGGTTAAGGTTTTGTGGAACCGCCACACTGCTTTCCAAATTGGCCACACTATTTTCCCATTGCTACCAGCAAGGGTTCCTACTTCGCATTCTCACAATACTTGTTTGTTTGTTTTTCATTCTCTGGCCAACCTAGTGGGTGCAAAGGGAAGGTTCACTCTTTTTTTTTTTTTTTTTAATACATTTTATTGGGGGATACTGGGGAATAGTGTGTTTCTCCAGGGCCCATCAGCTCCAAGTTGTTGTCCTTCAATCTAGTTGTGGAGGGCGCAGCTCAGCTCCTAGTCCAGTCGCCATTTTCCATCTTAGTTGCAAGGGGCACAGCCCACCATCCCATGCGGGAATTGAACCGGCAACCTTGTTGTTGAGAGCTCGCGCTCTAACCAACTGAGCCATCCAGCCGCCCTGGGAAGGTTCATTCTTAAGTTCTCCGAGTGGTCCCTATGGACACGAAAGTCAGAGAACCACTCCTTGAAGGAGAGGTCACCCTTACAGCTAGTTAAATGACAGTCTGCTTTGCACAGCATTGTGGGACTCGGTTGAGCAGGGCTTTGGTTGGGCTGATGAAACCATCAGGTAATTGGAGTTGTTGCATCGTGTGCTGATTAAGAGGTTGGATTTTTTTTCCCCATACATCTTACTGTCTTCGTCCATTTGGGCTGCTGTAATGAAATACCACAGACTGGGTGGCTTATAAGCAACAGAAATTTATTTCTCACAGTTCTTGAGGCTGGAAAGTCCAAGATCAAGGTTGTGTCCTGGTGAGGGCACTCTTCCTGGTTCGTAGCTGTTGCCTCTACTCTTTGTGTCCTCACATGGGGGAAAGGGCTAGGTTGCTCTCTGGGGTCTCTTTTATACAGGCACTAATCCCATTCATGAGGGTTCCCCCCTCATGACCCAAGTACCTCCCAAAGGGTCTATCTCCTAACACCATCACTTTTGGGGTTTAGGTTTCAACATATGAATGGCGGGCGGGGCACAGACATTGAGACCATAGCACTTATTCCCTCCCCTTTACTAAGGGTTAACTGAGTGAGTAGGGACGGCTTGCTCTTGGCTTGCCCTGGAAAGGCCAGATCAGCGTGGATGGCTTGCCTCCCATGAATGACTTCTCCCACCCCAGTGCCCCATGGGTGAGTTTTTGCAAAGCGTCTATACTTACGGCCTGATGCTGGCCTGGAGGACCTGTCCCAGCACTAACTGGTTTTGAATTCTTCCTGTTTTAATGCAATTTAATGTAAAGTTCTGCATTCTGCTTCATAGTATAGCTAGGCCGGTTTTATTTTTAATTTTTTTAATTAGGGGATTTCACCCCAAATATTTATGTGTATTTCGGGAACACATCAGGTTAATCTGTGGCTCTGAGGATAAAGGTGATAAACCAGGGTTAGTGGACGAGGTGTGTCGGGGGCGGGGCTGTCGGAGAAGCACTTACCGAAAGGAACAGCATTTCTGTCTAACAATAAGGAGTTTGTTTCCCTCTTCAGAATTTCTTCACATTTAATCTCTGGGGTGGAAAACAACATGGAAGTTATACATTGTATCCGCACGAGCAAAGGGAGCAAGGTCCTACTGTATCTCCCTGGGCCAGTAGGAGGTAAGCCCGGCAGCACCTGCGGCCTCCTTGAGTCAGCAGTTCTCACCCCTGGCCACATATTACAACCAGCTGGCAAGCTTTAAACACTTATGTATAGGTTTGTGGTAGAACCCAGGCATCTATGTTTTGTTTTAAGCTCCCTGAGTGACTTTGACGTGCAGTCAGGATTGAGAACTGCTCTGCTAGCCCATGGGATACAATGGTGAAAAATTCAGTGCCCACGCCCTAGTAGGGCTCACAGTCTGGAGACACTAACTTGTTTGTCACATAATTAATTCATTACAACGGTAATAAGTGCTGCTGCACATTTAAATTTCTGGAAGGTCAGAGAAGTCTCGCGGATGCTATAACTTGAAAGCTAACTAGACATGAATGAGAGGGGAGCTAGAAGAGTATCCTAGTTAGAGGGACCAGCACGTGCAAAGACCCTGGGGTAGGAAAGAGCGTGGAGTGTGTAAAGACCTGAAAGACAAGCTGGTTGGAGCTGTGAGTGGAGGTGAGAGGATCTGAGGAGGGTGGAGAGTGGATGGTGGCCTGCCGTCCATTGTCGGCCTACGATGAGTCCATCTGATGTGCTCGCAATGTTTGAGTGGCTCTGATGTTGATGTGAATGGCCCGGCTTCTGTGTTCTGGAATAATCAGGTGCATAAAGGCCTGATTAAGGGATCTGCCTTTATCTCATAATGATCTGAGCAGGAACCACCTCCTCTAGTGCACGCAAATTATTCTTTTCCCAACGTCCATGGGTGTGGAAATGGGACCGCAAAAGAAGAGGAGAGGTGGTTGGAGAGGGGATGGCAGTTTTGCCCACATCTGGAACGTTTTCAGGCTTCCCTGGCTTTTGGGGGTGTGGGGTGTCTCGCTTGAAAATTAGGCCTTCTCCCATGTCACCATCATCTCTTCGTAGGAGAACTCACTTGACAGAACGGTTGGCCCCCAAGTGACTAGAGTCTTAAGAGTTCTCATAGCATTGATTACTCTCCATACTATTTCTTAGTGTTCTTAGAGTCAATCTACAAATTTAATTCTTCTTCCTCCTCCTTGTTTTCCTTTTCCTCCCCCTTCTCCTTTTCCTGCTTTTTAAAATCTGTGCCAACTTCTAATGTGTTGTAGATGGCATGGAAGGAATTCTTCACACTTCATTTGGCCCTGCTTTCCATTTCAGAAGCTCCATAGTTTCTATCCTGTGTCCCGTCCCTCCCTCAGCTGAACCCTCCCCCTGGCCCAGTGGGATGTGAGCTGTTCTTTTCATTTCAACTGCCTTGTGGCTAAAGAGGACCCTTTCTCTTTGGTTTGGGCCCCTTACTAGCCATTTAAAGTGTTCCTTTCTATATATTATTTTTTTCTCTCCCCAGGACTCTTAAATCTTCATCCCCCCCACTAAACTTTAGCAACAGTGTGGTAAGATAGCATGAGTCACCGCCAGTGCAAAAGGGAAACTGAGGCCCAGACAGCAGTTAGGGACAGTGGGAAGACTGGCCTAGCCTGGTGACTTGCCAGCCGGGAGTCCTTGGAACGGCACACAGCCTTTCAGGGCCGTGTCCTCGCTGGGAAAGAGATAAGTAAGATTTCCATCCCATAAGGTGGTGTCGTAATGAAGTAAAGGAAGACCTTCCGGGCTTCACATTCTGGCTCCACCACTCAGGTTTGTGGTCTCGGACAAGTCAGTGAGCCTCAGTTTCCTCACTTGTAAAATGGTGATACCAGCGGTGACTGCAGCATTTTTTGAGCTATATGCAGTCAGGATTGAGAACTGCTCTGCTATCCCTTGGGACACAGTGGTGAAAAAAGCAGACATTGCCTGTGCCCTAGTAGGGCTTGGAACCGTCTGGGAAATCCCAGCACCATGCCTGCCTGTATGAGGCTTTCAGGATGGGGTAGCTAGCTCTTCCATCTCATCTACCCTCTGGGACTTGGTTGTTTGTTCACGGGAATCCCAGTCATTCATTGTGGATCTAGAACGTCCTGCCCAGCTCCTGGGTGGAGCGATCTATCATTTCCCGGAGAGGACATTTGGATCCCTCCTAGGAGACTGAGCCTAGGGCTGATGCGTTGTGACTCAGTGATGGACAGCCCTGGTGTGGAGTGGAACTTCTAGCGAGGACCCCTCAGCACAGTGGCCGGGGATCCTGCGGGCACACCAAGAAATGGTGAGTCATCAGGACCCATGGTCCCTGATGGCTGGCCCCTCTGCCCTTGCAAAGCTGCTTTGCAGCCCCAGTACTGGCTGGGAAATTTGTTTTGTGGATTCCTGTTGATTTTTCTCATTGAGGGATGGGCATGGCTGTCCCCACTCACTGGTGTGCGGGGAGAGGAATACTGCCACTTACCCAGGGCCTGCTGGGAGCCAGCAGTGTGCTCAGTGTGGGACTTATATGCTTGCTGATGACGTCCCTGGGACCACTGCAGGGAAGGCACTGCTAACCCCGATTTACACAAGATCGAGGCCAAAGGGCCAGTGAGGGATGGGGCCAGATGTGAACCCAGGTCTGCTTGGCTTCAAAGCCCATGTTTTGTACGTGAACTTGTATGATTTTTCGTAAAGTAACATCCACCATGAGGCCTCTCCAACCATAATTAATCATAGAATGCTCGTGTACACCCTCAAAGCCACACTCTGGGTCAGTGAGCATTGACTAATTTTTACCACTGGCCAAACTGGATTTAGCCAAGGTACTGCTGTTGAAGAGAAAATACATGAGTCCTAAACTTGTTATAAAATAGGACAAGGTGACCCCTGTTTTGGTTGCCTTGTGCCAGCCTGAAATGAGGGAGAATTTAGCAGAGATGCACCTTATTGTCCTGGGAACTTCTTGGGCACTTTTTGGAAAACCTACACGTCTTTAATGCTTCCCCTTAATATGACAGGGATGCAAGCTTGGTGTAAGGTCAAGACCCTATTTGATCTTTATTAGAGCCTCCTTTCATAGCTAAAATGGGCCTTGTTTCTTCTCGTCCCAGGACCTTTGCACAGGGTATTTATTGTGCTGGCTATCTGCCCTCCCTATTTTGCTTCTCTAATTTATTCTTAGGGCTCAGATTAAAGACGAATTCCTTAGGAAAGACCACCGACCCTTTTCCGTGCTCCGTCTACCCCGTCATGTGCTATCTAGCAGTAGCCGTACTTCTTTAGAGCATATCACTATTATAGCTATTTCTAATTACTAAAGTTGTTTTCTCCCACTATCCTGTAAGTTCCATGAAGGCAGGGACCACGTTGGCCTCAACTGCTGTATGCCTACTGCGTTGCACTTGCGTGGTACATATTAGGTGCTCAGTCAGCATTGGATAGATGAATGGATTGAGCTAGGTAACTTCATTTACTTTCCCTTAACGCCGGCCAATAGACTTCTTAGCAGGGAAAGGGAATTGTAATCACCTGTTTACATGTCTCGCCTGGGCCTCTTTGAGGAAGAACCCATCTTGAGAACGCCAAGGTCTAGCACAGCACCTACCATACAGTAGGTGGCCAATAAAAGGTGACCACATGGTGTGGTTGTCTAAGCTTAATGCTTGCCCATGAGACAACTAGCTCCAAGGACTGACTCATGGGGAACCTTGGAGACTTATTTTCCCATGTTGAGAGTAAGGCCAGCACATTTATTCGTGGAAGCTGAGGGAAGTACATTCCTGCATCCCAGCCTATGCCATGGTCTGCTATTCAGGTTGCCAGTTACTGTATTGACTTATTTGTATATAAATAGTTATTTCCATAACCTTCTCTTCGCCAACATTCAGAGATAATGATATACAATCTTTGTAACATCACAGACATGGCTTCAAAAGCGTTCTATTGCTATAGGAATGTTTATAATGTGCTTATCGCTAGTATTTCATGAGTAACAAACTCCCAAATTGCAGATGATTTAGCATTTGAAGCCGGGAGAAAGAGCGTATGTGTGTTTGCATTTTTAAAAAAAGACTTTGAAAAGAAATTTTTTTCTGCAGCGTTATCTTCTTGTAAAGTTTAAAATAAGAACTACTTAAAAGCGGAGAGTTTAGAGGAATGAGCACTTTCTCTTAAACATTCAAATGGGTGAAAATGACTTGTAATCTCTCCCTCAAGTATTAAGGCAATAGGTACTTAGAGGCTTTTTTTTTTTTTTTTTTTTTTTGAGCTGGCTGTCACAGACAAAGGATTTCTCAATTTTTTAAAAAAATTATTTTTATAACATTAAATAGTAGGAATGAACACCGGCAGCCCTCTTGACATTTTGGAAATGATTTATTTTCTGAAATGTCCCGTTACACGTTAATAGAAGACATTTTATTCTTCCCATTCAGAGCGGTAGCTTCAGCGGGGGTTGCCATAGTTAGGGTTGGAAGTTCAAGGTGAAGCCACAACTTTTGACCAGGTTCCATGAGCCTCCTGCTCTGTTACCTGAACCCACTGCCTCTGTCCAAACACCACAAAGCCAGACTTTCCCAAAGTCCCTGCCATGATTCTCCTTCCTGGAGAGAGACTCACTGAACTCGGAACCAAGAGATCAGCGAGACATCTTAGGAAAGTTGCCCTCTGTGAACTTCTACTGTAGCAGTGCTTCTCGAGTGTGGTTCCTGGGATGGTCTGGTCTGCAAACGGTTTACCGGTCCACGAGATAAGTACAGATTTTAAGAGTAAGCCCTTAGAAACTCTTCATACCGATTGGACAGAGTAATCGGTTGCATTGAATACTTAAAAAGTAGGCTTGTACTTTGTATGAACATTTTTTCATTTCATTTCTTTAGCAGTTCATTTTTATTATATTTTATAAAAGTATTCATTTGTGATGGATTAGAAATTAAAGACAACTGGTCCTTCATCACGAGTACAGTCGTTTGAGAAGCCCTGTGCTGTAGCACTTGTAAGCTGCCTCTGCTCCCCCGTGGGACAGGTAGGCTGTTGAATGAATTTGGGGAAATCGCAGCACTTACCACATTATATTGTAATGAAACACGTGTCTGTCTGCGCGTGTCTCTCTCTCTCCCTCTCTCTCCTGTTTCTTGAGAGCAGGGACTGCATCTAATACATCTTCATAGCCTCATTCCTTACAGCCCTGCCTGGCACGTTGCAGGGCGTGGGAAACATTTGTCTAATGCCTGCCTGCCTTCTCCCCAGTGACACGAGAGTGGGTGAGGCCAGCCTCGGAAACGCCCAGGGCTTCTGGGTAGTGTCTTCTACAGGCCGGTGATGGAGAGCTGGGAGCAAAGGATGAAGAAGTGACCTACCCTTCTCTCTTTCCCACAGAACCAGGTCTCCGTTTCCCACCTGCCCAGCAGCATGACAGCAGCATGACCGGCCGGCCGCAGGAAAAGCCCCCAGAGCCAGACCCCCAACTCAACCATCTGCTGCGGAGGTCAAGGTAAGCTTACTTTTTTTCCTCTTGGAAAGTTTAGGAGTTCTCATCTTAAAACTCCGGTTGCTTTTGTAATCCCTCACCATGTGCTGGAAAAAGGGGCTTTCCTGGGACATGGATAAAGTTAGTGCGCGTCAGCCTAATGGGGAAAAACGTGCTCGTTTTGGTTCATGGGGAGGCCAGTGGTGGAGGAGATAGGACACTGAATTGAGTTTCTGGGGACTGAAGCTCTCACTATTCCTTCCCCACATCCTGAATCTGGGACGTTGGACAGATCTTTTAGGGACTGGGGACCCAGGGAATTTGGGATGAAGGAATCTCTGGAACAGGATGGAATCAAAAGGACGGTCAGACTGGACTGAACCTCCTGTCCCATTCAGCTTCATAAGAGGCCTCAGAGGTTCATTTCAGCCAGGCCAATTCCCAGCCAATACTGAACAGTGCATTGTTAGAAAATTCTTCTTACTGTTGGGACAAATTCTTCCTCTCTGGGATTCCTGCCTGCTCATCTCTGCTCTGCCATGGGGAACCACAAAGACTGGGTTTTCACAGATTCCTTCACATGACCCTCTCTTCGGATTTGAAGATGGCTGTCATGACTCTGCTTCCTTTTTTGTATAAATTCTGCCTAGACACTGGCGCCACTCACATTGTCCTCTAGTTCCCCTCTGTGTAGGAAAGGACTTCATCACCTCCGGTTACTCGCTCAACCTGTGCCGTCCTCAACAGAGAATCCTTCATTCACCATTCATTAGGGCAGGTGGTCCTGGAATGATGTCATTTTGTTCAACGTCATTTCAATATAATGTTGATGAGATGCTGTGGGAACTTAACTCTTGTTTATATCTATTAGCCTGTGGTAAAATTGGTTTCGTTATATGGCGTTATGCTTAAAGTCACAGAACCTATTGGTGACATTAAGTGAGGACATACTATACCTTACTATACCTATTAAGAGCGTCCTTTGTGACCGTCACTATGCTAGACTCTAGAGATACATGAGTGAACAAGAAAGACAGGGTCTCTGTCTTTTTTTAAGACAAAATAGGTTTGGATCCTTAGAGGGAGTTGGAAATAAGCATTGAACCATTTCTGTGTGTTCCTTTTCTATATTTTATCTCTTTTCAATTTTTTTCTTAAATGTTCCGTGAGTGAAAAGAATGTGTATTCTCTAATTATTAGATATAGTTTTCCATGTACTCATAAGAGCATCAAAATAAGTCAGTTCATTATTCTGTTCAAATCACCTACCATATGTCCTTTTCTGTTTTTGTCTGATTAATCTATCCATCAGTTACTGAGAGAAGTGTGTTAAAAATGTCCCACTGGATTTGTCCATTTCTCCTCACAGTGCTGGAATTTTTGCTTTATGTATTTTAAGGCAATGCTATTTGGTGCATAGATGTTTACAGTAGGTATACCTAATTGATGAGTTGGGACCATCTTTATATGTTTTCCATTTTTTCTGCCTTTTTTTTTTTGGTTGAGGTGTTTTTTCCCCCTCATTCCATTTTCCATCTTCTTATTTGGAAATTATATGCTCTGTATCTGTTCTTTCAGTGGTTACCCCAGCTATTCTAACAGGCATGCTTAATGAAGTATAAAATTAATCAGTGTCTTTGCCTTCCTCCCAACCAATACAAGCACCATAAACTATAATTCTAAAAAAACAAAACAAAACAAAAAAGACTATAATTCAAAATAATACCATCATTCTAACCATTGCTTCTTCCAATGTATATACAGTTGTTATTTTGTGTTTTCATTCTGTCCTGTTTTGTTTGGTTTTTTTCCCCTTAATGGTTAGATATTATTCTATACAGTGTATAGATTTACCCACATACTTATCAGTATCTTTTCTCACCATTCTTTCATGAATCTGAGATCATTTTCCTTCTGCCTAAAATAAATCCTCTAGCATTTTCCTTTAGGGAGAGTCTGTTGGTGGTGAACTCTCAAGTTTTTTCTCTTTTGGTTTGGTTTGGTTTTTGTTGGCTTAAAAATATCTTATTGTGTTCTCAGTTTTGAAAGGTAGCTTTACTGTCAGGTGGGTACTAGATTTGTTGGGGTGATAGAAGGGAAGGGGCTGGGGGGGCAGGCTGAAGAAGTTGAAAGCGTTAAGAAGTACAAATTGGTAGTTAAAAATAGTCATGGGGATGTAAAGCATAGGGAATATAGTCAATAATATGGTAATAACTAAGTATAGTGCCAGGTGGGTACTACATTAGTCAGGTGGATCACTTCTTAAATTATACAAATGTCTAACCACTATGCTGTGGTTAATATAAAATAATATCGAATGTCAACTGTAGTTGAAAAATTAGAAAGGTGGGGGAAGGTGAAGGGGAATAAAAGGTCCAAATCTCCAGGTAAAAAACAAATTAAGTCACGGGGATGTAATGTACAGCATGGGGAATATAGTCAATAATATTGTGATAGCATGGTACAGTGTCAGATGGTTGCTGGACTTATCACGGTGATCACTTCTTTAGGTGTATAAATGTCAAATAACTATGGTGTACCCCTGAAACTAATGTAATACTGTATGTTAGCTACATTTTTAATAAAAATATATATATTTTTAAAGTAGCTTTACTGGATATATTCTCATAGGTCATTGAAGCCATTAATCCACTGACTCTGGCTGTGAATGTAGCTGTTGAGAAGTTGGCTGTCAGTCTAATTCATTTATAAGTCACCTGGCATTTCTCTCTTTATGTGAAAGATATTGTTTTCTTTGGTGTTCTGCAGCTTCATTGTCATGTAATTAGGTGTAAATTTCTCTGTCTTTATTCTGCTTGGGTTTTGTTAGGATTCCTAGAGCTAAAGATGGGTGTCTTTCAACACTTTTGGAAAATTCTCACCCTTTATTTCTTTGAATATCACCTCCTTTCCATTCTAATATCTCCTTCTAGAACTATAGTTATGGTCGACCTTCTCGTTCTATTCTTTGTATCTCTTAACTTCTATTCATATTTTTAATCTCTGTGTCTCTGTGATCTCTGAACAATTTCTTCAAATATGTCTTCCATTTAACTAATTTACTCTGTGTCTCAAATGCTGTCTAATCCATCCGTTGAATTTTTTTCTTTTCACTTCCTTTATTTATTGTTTCTAGTTCTGGTCCATTATTTTTCTTGGTGGTTTTCTGGCCCCTTATTTCTTGCTCATATTTGCAAATTTGTTTCTGTTTCTTTAATATATTGAAGTAGCTATTTAAAATTATAGAATTTCATGTCTAGTAATTCCAGAATCTGAAATCTGTGCAGGTCTGATTCTGCCGTCCGTTGGTTCTACTCACTGGGCTTTGTTTCCTGTTTTTGTTGTCTTCTGTGAGCTGCTTGTTTCTGTTGCAACTTTATCTTTGAGAATTATTTGAGTTATGGGTTGATGTTGATTTTTCCAGAGAGGATTTGCATTAACTTCTGCTAGTTGTCTGGGGGCACCACCAACCAAAAATCACTTTCATTTTCTACCTAAGGTTTTTCTGGTTTCACAAGTAGCCTGAATTCAAACTGCAAGCCTGTGTGAGATCCAGCTTTTGGTTACAGATTTTCAGGAGAGATTTCCCCTCACCAGGTTTCCTTCTGTGTTGTGCTTTTATTTCTCATTCGCTGAGGGTGGAGCCTTTTGGAGTCCCAACTTGAGGATGGACCAGGCTTTTTCTCCTGTTTCCTGAATCCTGTGCATCTGCCGTGGGGAATCTCGAATCTCTAGGGTTCAGCAGGAATCCTCAGGGCAAAAGCCAACTTTGCTGCTAGATAACCTCCCAAGGTTCCTGCTTTTGGTTTGCTTTTGGTCTTTGAAGAATCCTTTCATTTGTACCAGCCCAGCATTCTTACAGTGTATACAACTTCTGTATTTTAAATTTTATCCAGCATGTTAGTTACTTCAATTGAGAAAGTCAAGTAGGTATCTAGCTGAAAAGTACATTCTTCTCCACCATAGCCCTGTGGGGTAATGACTGTCCTTGTTCACAGAAAAGTGACCCAAGGCTCAGAGAGGACATGTAACTGGTTATAGTCACAGGGCTAACAGGTGATGGACCAGGAAGGAGTATGTTCCTCTCCTATCCCTTTTCCCCACCTTTCCTCTCCCCAAAATAACCTTTACCGGTTTTTTTTTTGGTGGTGTTTTTTTTTTTAGGAATTAGCTTTATGCTCACAAAGGATATGAGCTCTTACCAGAACACTTTAAATAGCTGGACAGCTTTGTAAAATTTGTTTATGCATCTATTGTTTATCTTCCTCGGGAGAGGAAATGGCTTCTGCATATTTTGTGGCTTGTTTCTCTGGCCGTCACCAGCAACTTTCCTGCTTCGTCCCCATCCCGCAAAGGTCTCCTGGAGCCACAGCCAGGTCGCAGGGCACCCCTCCAGATGCCAGCTTCCTCTTGTCCTCATGCTACTCTGTCCTTTTCTCTCTCTTCCCTTCCCTGTGCCCCTTCTTCCTCCCCACACCCTCATCCTTCCTGCTGTTGGTTTTTCTGTCTCCTAGTGGTGCCCCTTTTCTTCCAAGGGGAGGCCTCAGAGCACAGTGATATGAGACTATGGCTGGGGGGACAGGGAAAGAGCAACTTACTGGCTTAGTCTCTCTGAGCTTCACTTTCTTCATCTGTAACATGGGGACAATAGACGGAGCTATGCATAGAGCTCGTAACACAAACTTGGAGCATTATAAGCACTCAGTCCATGGTAGTTAATATTGTTATGACTGAGAACAGACCCCTTCAAGGCCCATGCTGTCGTTCAGTGATGCTTTTACGTTGACAGAACTGGTTTATGAAATGTGATGAAAATGGAGGCAGAAATCTAGGGTTAAAATGGGATTCCCAGCCTTACTATTATGTTCTCCAAACTGAGGTGTTTTTAAAATTAATATGAGGGAAAACATACACTGCTCTGGCCAGTGTTTGCATGGGTTCTGGAAATGGGACACCCCAGCATCTCTGTCCTCCTTCCAAGTGTGCCCTGTCACGGAGCCATGAGGGGCTGGCGTCTCATGACACCACTCACTGGGGAGTTGTCCCTTGTGGAGCCCCCAGGTCGAGGGATGGCGCAGCCGCTCTGCTGGACATATGTCTAGCAGGGGTTGGAGGGGTGGTTTTCACTGTCCATTTTACTTCCATTCTTACAGTTGTTGTGACACGTTTTATTTCAGACACTTCCTTCTAGTAAGTGGCTTTATATCACTCTCAAATTTATATCACTTCCTGGTTTGATATCTATCAGGCAACAACTTTTTACAGCACCTGCTGTTTGTAGTATTCTAGTTTTGTACAGTGGGCAAGTGGTATTAAAAAACTGCGTAGTCGTTGTAACTCTAAAATTACTCTAAAAAGTAAAGCCTATTAATTTAAAAGACGTTGTAACCAAAAAATGCACAAAGGATAAACCATCTTCATAAGATTCAGTGTCAGGTATCCTGAGTGTGTTTCCCAGGGGGACAGCACCGGGCCCTTGAACCGGCAGGGAAGGCTGGAGGAGGTAGATTGGAGCTGGCCATCTGGAGGCGGGTAGGGTGAGGCACTGAAAAGGAGCCTGGTGCATTCTGAGTGTAGCAGTAGTGTGAACTGAGGTGGGCCTTCTCACTGAGACTCAGTATGGTGCTTCCAGCCCCACAGATGGCCTCTGTGGCCCTTCTTGGAGAGCCATTAGCATATCAAAGGCCCTGAGAAGTCCTACAGTTAATGTGTGACTGCTTCACCAGGTTTCCCAAAGTGTGTTTGACCACTCATGGCCCAGGAACATGGTATAGTCTTGAGTAGATTTGCATTTGGCTTTTGTCTAACGATGCTTCCGTTCACTCCAGACCACCAACTCACTTTTGTAAAACAGGGATTGGGGGAACTTTCTTTAAAAATGCAGTCGGTGAGGATGAAAAAAATTCTTGGGACTAAACCACTTGTCTTCTTTTTCCAAGTGTTGCGCAAATATCTAGAAGGGTGAGGGTTTCTAGAAGCCTGAGCATAGATGTCGCTGGAATTAGGGAGGGGCTTCTTTCTTCTCCACACTCCCAAGATTATGTTCTGGGTACTTGACACCCAGCTGAGGTGCCCGGCACAACTCCAGCCTATCCCCTACCCCGCCTGCAAACCTCAGTCTAACAGCCTCTGTCCCGATGATGATTCATGCTTCCTGTGCCGCCTCCATTTTAGTTATTCAGAGCTGTGAGCCAAGACTGACTACTTGTACCATGCAACTGGCCTTGCCCATGGGGAGCTCAACTGGGAGATGGAATAGTCTTCATTAGGTGACACCCCAGGTTGAGTTCCTGTTTGCCAAACCCTTCACAGTGAAACGAGGGGTTGTCCTAGATGCAGATGTGGAGACCATTTCCAGAACCAGGAAGTCGGGACACATCATGTCTGGGGCTGTCTGAGGAGTTTGGGGAGCTGGGGTTATTGTGGGTGTAGAGATAAGAGGCACCCAAACAAAGGATTCGTAGGCTGCACGGCCATGTAAAAGCCAGTGGGAATATGTCATAAACGGAGTCGTTATGAGGTGCTTGGACATTGGCCCCATCTCCTTCTTACTGTTGGGTGATCTACCTTTGAAAAGTATTTTTTAAATATATTGTACTAGTCACATATATAATTCTTTTTTTTTTTTTTTTTTTTTTAATTAAAACACTATAGCTGGAGCTCAAGTCTCCTCGGATAAGTTCTTCTACTCACTCCCTTCTCTTTTTCAAAAGATGGCAGAACTGAGACTGAAATCTAGGTGTCCTGACTCCCGGCTCTTTCTTCCCCCCACTAGGCTGGGATCCTTAGGGATCAGGTGTCAGTGGTGGAAAACCCTACTGCCTCAGTATCCTGGCTCAGAATTATTGAGTGTCCCTGAGACAGGCAGGGTCTAGGAAGGTTCATCCAGCTGAGCCCTTGTAAGTCAGAGCCAGAGGGAGCTTTGTGCAGCCCACTGGGTCCAAGCTCATTCTGTGGAAGCTAAGTCTGAGGTGTAGGGAGGGGAAGTCATTGGCCCAACAAGGTCACAGGGCCAGTCTCCTTTTCTGTTTGGTCCGGGTTATCTCTATATTGGGTTTGCATTTCCTGAACACATAGCAACTAGGTGGGAGGTAGGGGTGGAGGGCAGGGGAAGTGGGCTTAAAAGAACACTGTCTGAGAATGTTTAAATTTCCTGTGAGTGTCCCACGAAGAAGGAGATAATCTGTGAGCACACAATCAAGAGGACAGAGGGAGACTTGGTTTAGGTCCATAAGACCAAGAGTGGAGGGAACAAGGAGAACAAAATGAGAGCTATTCGGAGAAGCCTATGACATTTTTATCGATGGAATAGAAATAAATAGGAGTTTGTTTCTTTGCACTTCCATGATGCCTTCTTGTTTGTATTTTTTTGGAGAACTCTCAGGTCACGTGGGGGCTCTGGTCTCATTTTAGTGGCAGTGGTTTCGTGGTTGCTGGGGGCTCTTTGGTCAGGGACCAGAGGCCTCCGGCTCTTATCTCCCTCAGGTTTGCTTCTCACCAGCACATGTGATCCTTTGGCAATCTCTTTCTCCCTCGGAGCTTCCACAACTTAGCTCAAAATTGGAATTAAACCTCCCGATGAGTCTGCCTCACAGAAAAACAATGGGTGTGAGCGGTGCCCCGCAAATGCCTCATCTTTTCTTCTCTGACATCTGCGAGGCTGACTGAGCTCTGTGAGAGTTAGGAGCTTCCACCGGGAAGGGTCTCATTTCCCCATCCAATCAGGTAGCAGATGTGGGCCACCAAGGCCACCCCAGGCCTGCTTCCCTGGAACAGCTCTGCCAGATAGTGTGTCCCAAGTTCCTTAAAGGAGGCCATTGTTTAAGCAGGCCACGAGGCAGATATGGACAGAGTTACTGCCAATTTTCTAGAATCTGAGAGCCGGAGGGCCCCCTTGAAACAGGAAGGGAAGTAGACTGTCTCCTTATCTGGTGTCATGAGGGAATGAAATGACTCTTTCCGGGTAACTGGGGCACACCCACTTAAATTTTTTTCTTTAATGATAACCAAAGATATTCTTAAGCATTAGATGGCCACTAAATAATGACTTATCTTTTCCTCTTTTGGGGTCTTGAACTGCTTGAGAGCTAGGCCCCAGAGAGCAAAACCCTCCTTCGTTACCAATAGCCACGTTGGACAAGTTGGCCTGACCCTGGGCCACACTCAGAGCCCCTCGTAGGTACCTGCTAAATTGCACTGAGCCCTGGAGAACTGTAAGCTTCTCTTGCAGAGGCCATCCTGCCGCAGAAAGCTTCCTTGAACAGTGAGCAAGTCACGGGAGTATCTATCTACACTCTGTTTATTTCTCTGCCTGGGGAATAGTATACTAAATGCACTTCAGTCTTTCCAGTGTCTCTCAGGCTTCATTATAGATACAAGTGAACGTACCATGATGTAGTGGTGCTTTTAGGGGATAGCAGGGCACGTGAGGTTGTTGGTCCCTATCCCAAAGGGCCCAGACCACTGAGGTTTTCCAGTAGATGGTTTTTCTCTCTTCCTTTCTGATTCCACTTCTGGCAGGTCCCGCCCCTAAAGACCATTCTGCTAATTGAAACAAAGGGAGGACTTGAAGGTTGCCCAGGAAACAAATAACTAAACTGATTCAATCACGACTGAGTCATTGAGCTTGATCTATACTGTACCCAAGTCAAAACAAAACAACAGAAAAGCCCCACCCCAGGTGGTGAGCGTCTAGGAGACCTCACTGGGTACCACACACATTCCGTGCGTTCTCTGTTTAATCTTCACAAAATCCCGGACCAGTAGGTGTAGTTGTTCCGTTTTCACACATGTCAAAATTGAGGCCCAAAATTTAAAAGAAAAAAGGTTCGATCAGCCTGCCAGTGGAAGATTAGGGTTTGAACTCCGGTCTTCTGACACCAGAACTCATGATCTTGGTACTTCTGTGAGGAAAATGCTTGTTATATAACCCCTTTGTTTATCTCCGTGAAAAGTGCCTGATGGGTAAAAGCATTTTCCAGGTAGCGGGAGCTTAGCCCTGAAAGCCTAGGAATAGAAAGGTTTTTGGTCTAAAGGGCATCCATTTCTTTTTCATAATTCCGAGTTAGGTCTCTTCTACCCTTCAGAAGTCACGAACAGAGCTGGAAGGATCCAACAAGGGGGAAGTAGTAACATCATGCTAATCAGATCTGCAATGGGTGAACCAGGGCTGCTGAGAAATATCAGAGAAAGCCTCCTCCTGGTGTCAGAGGTTTGGAGGCCTAGCCCTTTGTCACTAATTGTGTGGCCTTGGGCAGATCATCCCCTGTATATGAATAGACTCAACTTTCAAGTAAAGAAAATAATTCTGACCTTACAGTTTGTAGTGGGGACAAAATATAAAATAGTGTATGCCTGTGCTGTGTATGGTGCTTTCCAGAATGTTCCTATTGGCTGTAAGGACATTCACACCCTCCTATGAACCCTTCAGTGTCTCTATCAGAGACTCCACATTGGTCCAGAGGATTCCTGGCTGTGGCCCAGGGGGCCTGGTCAACTCTGAGCTTCAGTGACGTCAGGCAAACACACCCCGTGGTCCCCAGGGCAGGTCACATTGCATCTCAGCATGGATCTCCTCATCCCTGGGCTACTAAAAAGATGGAGCCATGAGCTTCTTAACCCTTCTGTTCAAAAAAGAAAAGGGAGAAAAAAAAGAGAGGGAGGGGATAAAAAATGATTCTCTTCAACCTGTGGCTTTTTTCTTTCTGCCTCCTTGCTGTGAGTGGAATTGCCAGTTAACTTTTTTTTTTTTTCAATTAAAAAAATGGCGTTCTGGGTGATGGAACATAATATTTAGACATGTTGAAGTGACAGCTGATGGGTTTGTTGTCAACACACCCTCACCACAAATCATGTTCCAAGGGTAGGTGGGGAGATTTGTGTGTAAATGCATGTGTGCTCGAACACACTTGGATTATTTAAAGTGACTGGGAGGGTCCAGTGACCCTTAATCAAAATCAGTTCCTGTGGAAGGTTAGCCCCAGGAGATGGTCAGCTCTTCAAAGAGGGGGTGGAAAGCCGTCTTCCATTGTGAATTGAGGGGATCTTTGTGTTAGCCTGTGGAAGCAGAAGGTCTCTCCTCCCTTCCTCCCTCCCTCCCTCCTTTCCTCTCTCATGTCCTTAGCACCCAGTGGGCGCCCTGGCCCCATTTCCACTGACCCCTGAGGACAGAGTTGATGAGGCACTCCTCACAAGACGTCCCAGTCTGATGGTGGCGGTAGATAGAACAGTTGGGAACAGGATGCTAAGTGGTATAATAAAGACATGTGGACTGAGTCCTAAGCACATTCTTACTTGCTTTCAAGACATTTTTCTTCATGGTCCTGCCTTCACTTACCGCCTATTGTCAGGGGACTCACAAATCTCTCTGAGCCTTGGAGCCTTTGGTCCAGCTGCCTCAGTGACAGCTCCTGTTGTAGGTCTCAAAGCAAAACTACCCTTACAGAGTGCTACTCATCTTCCCAGATGTAAACCTAACATGTAGGCATCATCTTGACACCCCACTCCTACACCCCCATGCCCATTCCGTCACTAAGTTCTGTCCGAGTCATCTCAAAATGCCCTTCTTACCACCCTCATCCAAACTGCCTGGCCTGGACCACCTTAAAGCTAAGTCTCCCCATGTCCTTGCTTATCTTCCCCCAGTCCATTGCCTGCACCAGGGCTCCACAAACTATGGTTCATGCGCCAAACCCAGCCATTGCCTGGGTTTGTACGGCCCACAAGCTAAAAATCGTTTGTACGTATGAACATTTGGAAATACGGGAACACTGACTTTGAACACCCATAAAGCAGCATGATATCCCTCTAAAAAAAAAAAAAAGAAAGAAAAAGTTCCATTCTTCTCATTGGTAGATCTGTATTACAAAAAATTATACTCAATTATTATTATAAGTTTCCTCAAAAAAAAAATTTGTAGAAATCTGTTTTTTCTTTCATTATGTAAGTGTCTACAGCATAGCCTATATTTTGTTTCTTGGCTGTGGAGTCTAGAATATATACTATCTGGCCCTTTACAGGAAAAGTGACTGACCCTGGTCTACACTGCGGCCTTTTCAAAATGAAAATCCAGTCAGTCACACATGCTTTTGTTCTCTCCTCTCTCTCTCTCTCTCTCTCTCTCTCTCTCTCTCTCTCTGCTCAGAACACTTTCATGGCTCCCCATTGCTCTTAGCATAAAGGTAAAACTCCTTACCCTCGAGAACCTGGGGTGGTCTGCTCCTCCCATTCACCATCCTTGACCCTCCATTCCCACGACTCTGGCCTTCTTTTAGTTCCTTATGTCCACCACGTCCCCACCTGCCACAGGGCCTGTGGAATGCAGCTTTCCACGCTCTGTTTTCCCTATTTAAGTGACAGAGATGGCTACATCACCGTGACCTGTTCAGGGGGTCCTTCCCTGACCTTTCTGCTAAGGTCATGGCTCTTCATTAGCCACTCGCCACACTCATAGCATTACACTGGACCATGTGTGACACTCCACAGCACGGACTGCAAGCTGACACCGTGTCATGTACCCATTAAATCCACTGCGCCTGGTACAGAGAGGGCACTCAGTAAATATCTTGTTACAGTGACTGGCTGAGAATTAGGGGAAGACTTCATGAAAGATGTGACTTCATGAAAGATGTGATGTTAACATCACAAAAATGTGATGTTAAGGTTGAACAAGACTTATAGACTAAGAAGATGGTGAATAGGAGAGAGATTTCAGGCAGAGAGCCCAGCATTCTGGACATGGCAGCTCTCTAGGTCAGATGCTCAGGGTGTGTATGGGTGAGTCGTTGGGTGAATGGTTGGAAAGGTAGGTGAGGCCAATTTGTGAGGGGCCTCATGTACTAGCCTGAGCTGTTTGGATGCTTCTCCTGTTGGCAGAGGGAGCATTGTGGGTTTTAAGCAGAGGGGTGGAGGGGCTGGCGGAGTGAGGCCAGCTATGAAGACACTGTACCATAGACTAGGCAGCGGGGATGAGAGGAGAAGATGGTCAGGGAAATGCCGTGGGTGTCATCGGGAATTGATAACCTATTGGAAGTGGTGGGGAGGTGGGCTCTTGGGGTCCCAGGTTTCTGATTCAAACTCCTCCAGTTCTTAAGGTGAGTGAAAAGAGTTAGGGCAGGAGTAGAGAGGCGAAAGTTTATTTGGGGGCCAGGAAGCGGAGGGGGTAAAAGCCTGCAGCCTCCATTAGTTTCTGTGAAGTGGGGTCAGGGTCAGGTCCCTTAACTGTGGGGGGATTTGCATCCGCCAGGAGCAGCTGGGCACTCCGACTAAAGATTGTATCCCAAACGGCTCCTCTGGGGGTTAGTAGGACACTAAGAAGTTAGTAGGAGATCTTACAGACCTACCTTTCCTCATTCTTTTCCAAAAATGTGATGTCTAATTTGTCGGAAATCCTATCTTGAAGCCTTTTGAGGGGAAAAAAAAATAGTTTCTCTCACTTCAGAAAAGAGCCTACCCCACTCCAGCTCTGCTCAGCACCACGGGGAACCCAGCTCTCTGCCCCCAGAGTCTGTGCCTGATCCATAGACATATAACTAACGTGTGAAATACACGAACAACAATGCAAGAAGCTGTAATTCAACGACATTGTGCGTTTTTGTCATGTATTAAAGTTCCCAAGGCACAATCACACAGGTGAAGCTGTCATGAACCAACTTCTACCCAGTGACTGGCCACTGACCTTCCTTCCACCACAGCACCCACACTCCTGCACACTCACGAGTGGATTTGGAGCTAAGCCAGCACTGGCTGTGTTCCCAAACCTGCTTATGCCCGTTGTACTTGTTATTGTAATTGCACAAGTTAATTAAATGTGATATAAGCTGATGACCTATGCATGCAAAAAAAAAAAAAGAAATACTGTTCTTCTGAAAAGTAAACTGAATGTTTTGTAAAGAATTTATAAAAGCAAGACACCCAAAGGAAATTGCTGCCAAGTTGTCAGCGAGACGATTGTTGAAGACGGGCATTAGAGGGTGAGAGAATATGAACGCGTTAGAGGATTCTGCACCCACCGTTCCTTTGCTGGTATCCTTGACTTCCGGCTCCTTTTTACAGAACTGGGACGAAAAATGATAGATTATGCATTATGGGATGGTTTACACATAAAAGACAAATGGAGAGCTCTGTTTAACAGACCTATGAGCAAAGAAAAGGCCTGGACCTTGCCTCAAAAGATTAATAAGAAATTTGTTAAAATAAAATTTTAAGGCATGAATGTACTGCTTTTAAGTGTACAGACAGCGTTTTTCACTGTTTTATTACATCTGCTTAGTTTTTGAAGAAGTAATTCCCATGGTTCCATAATTTAGAAAAATATAAAAGCTATAAAGTGAAAAGTCTCCTCCCTACTCTCCTTCCCGGTCAGCCCATAGACAACTATTACTAGTTTCTTGGATCTTTCCAGATTTTCTTTAAGCATAACAAGTAATTGAATATAATAATATAATCCTTAGTATTCACTGATTCCACATTCACAAATTCTCCTACTCTCTCAAATTCATTTGTAACCCCAAAGTCAATACTCGTGGCGCTTTTGCAGTCATTGGCAGACATGAAAGAGCAGTGAAACATTGGAGTCACCTGACACCCAGCTGAGGTGGATCAAGGTGACACTCTGCCATCTTGTTTCACCTCTCATGCTATCATAGGTTAGGAGTCTCTGCTGTAACCAACTTACTAGGAAGGGAATTCTGAACTCCCAGGTATTTATCCTAAAAAAGTGCTCACAAAGATTTATAAGGGGACACGTCTAAGAGTGTTCACCGCAAGTTGACAAGGTCATAAAGTGCGATGCATGCATGTTTCCACCTGGTGCGGTCGTTGTGACGGGCGTGTGAAGGACCTGACACCTGCCTGTCCTGAGGTTAGCGCCCAATACATGTTAGCTATCATGATCGTTCTTCCTTCCCATTTGCTCAGCGGCCTCTTAGTCCAACCCCTCGGCAAACCCTATACGGCTGGTTGTCTTTCCTGCTGCGCTCTCAGCTGCAGCCGGGTCACCCCCTCTGTGATCCGTCTCCACACAGGGCTGGAAGATGCCTGGGCAGTGCTGGGCACATGTTTATGCGGGTGTCCTAGCCTTAACTGGACCACCTCAGCTCCCTGAGAAGGGGATTGGTTCCTTCACTTCCTGATCTTTAGCCATACACACAGGGTTGGTGTTTGACAAACTTGTCTGATGCATTTCATAAACATTGAGTGAATCCACTACAGTCTAAACACTGCTTGTGGCATGGTAGAAAAGGGAGGGAGAGACATTAAAACAGAGGTATTAAGACATAATTCTACTGTAGAGCTTAAAATCCAGTATGACTTGAAAAATACAACACTCAAGGCGACTGGCCTGGTGGAGTAATGTTTCCAACAAGTAAAAGGATACCTGGACCTGTTAAACCTTCACCTGGGATTTGGTTCTCATGCTCAGTCCAAGGCCCCCGGCTCTGGGGGCCCCCGGTTCTGTTCTTCCATGGCAGCTGCAAGGGCCCCTGGTCGATATGTCACTTCAGTCCCCTGGTTTCGGAGCAGTAAAAGGAAGTTGTTAGGGCAAGAAATTGGGACAGTGAGATAATGGGGGGCAATGACCAACAGAATATCTGTCTTGAGCCTGTCCAGATAGATTTGGGGGCTTCCCAGGGGGGTGTAAAGGATTAGCAGAGGAAGGAGCAAACCCAGAAAAAGGCCAAGATACCCTCTTGATTCCCTGAGGCCGCTCAGTGTCATTTGGTGGACAGAATCCAACCTTGTGGTCTTTCCCGGCATCTGCACACAAAACTCCTGCCAGCGGGAATGTCAGGTGAAGAGGGTTATGGGGAATGTTCGCTTCCAGCTGTATTCTAAACTACTTGAATTCTCAGATGTGTCTATAGATTAAAGCGTACCGTTTTCCTTAACCTTGGCATGCTGAGGCTTGGAACAAGGCCCTCCTGACAAAACTGGTCTCTGCAGCTCCCTTTGGCTTGTCCGTTGCAGAGCTTCCCGATTCGTTCCTTTGTCTGGTCATTCCTGGTTCCCCTCCTTCAGCAGCTTTCCATGGGCCCTGGCAGCCTGCTCAGGGTGCCCCTGGGATGGGCGAGGCTCCTCCGGACCCTTGAATGAGGAGCCCTTCTTCTCTGATTGACAGGGCTGCCTTCAGAGAGCTCATACCCACGGGGAAGGTAGGGCTGTAAGCGGTGACTGGTGACCGGTGGTTATCTCTAGGAGGCCAGAACCAGTCCACAGGGGTCTGGAGGAGGGAGCCACTCAGGAAATGCTGCTGGGACGGCCTCCGGCCCCAGACACCAGAGGCTCCTCTGGTTTGTTTCTTGACTCCCAAAATTCTCCCAAAAGTCTTAGAGCTCTGAGCCAGAAGGGCCACGGGGGTTGCTTATCTCAGCCCCTTATCTTACAAGTGGCCCCAGGATGGGGCGTGTTTGCTGCCGCTGTTTACAGAATGCTTTGGTGTGGCATTCACGTCATAACCTGGGGTACCTCCCATCTGAATCACAGGCAGGAGAGCCAAGAGAGACCGACACCCCAAGCACAAGGAAACACCAATGCAGTTATTTAACACATAAGGGAGCATCGCAGACTTTGTTACTCAGTGAGCTGTGAGCTGTTTCCAGAAAAAAGGGGCAAGGGGAGTTCCTTTGAGACACTCACCCCTTCTTGTTCACGCAGTCTGATGTCTTTGAAGGCCACAGGCCAGGCCAAACTGCTGCTCCATGTGGGAACTGAACCCCTAAGTACAGGAGCCTCCCTGGAATCCGAGGGTGTGAAAATGCGGGGCAGGTGTGATTCCATCCAGGTGGCAGTGCTGGCCAGTCCTCTCCCCATCGCCCTTTGCAGAGGAAGCCAGCCTGTGCCTGGCTGGAGGCTTTCTTCGCATCTCAGCAACCAGGGTGCTGGGTGTGTGGCTTGATAGAAATTGAGCCCTTGGGTGCTTGACTAGTATTTTCTTAGGTTTATAATTGACTCTGAGGACGGTGCCACGGGGGCCAGATCTACCTTCCAACCACCACCCCTTCCCGTCTGTCTTCACTCCCTGGGGCTTTTTCAGAGCAGCTGGAAGGAAATCTTCCATTCTCCCAGCCTTGCCCTGCCCTGCCCTGCCCTGCCCTGCCCTGCCCTACCCAGGACAGCTGCGGGGATGAGGAGCCTTTCTCTGGCTGTAGTCACAAGTGCTGATTCATAAGGTCTGAGCCCCAAATCCTCGGGGACAGAAGTGAAGGATCCTCCCTGTGGGCTCAGGCCCAGACTCCTCCAGCTGGCATCCCACTGAGACCCTCCCTGAGTCCCCAACAGCCGGGGTCTGTCCACTGTGCCTCCTGGGCCCTGGCTGGAGTGACCTCACCTCTTTCAAGGCCCTTCTCTGCTGCCTCCTTGTGAAATTTCTAGGAGTCTTTAGGAAGCCCCGCCCCCCCACCCCAGAGTATAAGCTTAAAGACACGGTTTGCCGGGTTTTATCTCCCTGAGTAGTCCGAGCACAGTAGGTCATCAGTATCAGTTTGTATGAAAGAATGTAAAGGACAAGACAGGACACAGAGGCCAGTCTCCAGACCACGAGGCCGGCAGCCATGACCCAGTCAGATCTGGCACAAATTAGGTCTTCAGTATGGCTGCGGATCCTGAAATTCTCCTAGCAGATCTTCCTTAGGAGAAACTTGTGATGATGAAGTCACGAGGGTTTGAGTCACTCAGGAACTCGCGTGTGAATTGTTCAAGTGTGTCCCCGTCCCTGCCTTCCCTCTGCAGACCTCTTGTCAACTTCCAGCTACTCCATTGCCCCTCGCACTGCACCTTATTCAGAGTCAGTGCCCATATTGCTCATCTCCCTACCTTGTCCCAGCCATTTGTGGAAGGGGGTAGTGGAAAGGTTTTTACACTCGGGACCATGGCTACCTCTTCCAGGAAGCCACCGTAGACTCCTGCGGTTTTCTCTCCTCTCCCCACGTCCTCAGCATCCATACGCTCCGTGCCAGCTAGAGAAGGAGAGGAGTGGCATGTGGCGGTCGCCAGGGAGAGACGATGTGAATTCCCTGGTAGAGAACTGCTAACCCAGAGGAGAGAGCAGTGAGAGTGAGGACCAGGAGCTTGCCACCAGAAAGTGAACCAGCTCCAAGCTTCCTTTCTTGATGGGGAGCTGTCCACAGGCAGAAAAGTCCAAACTCCCCATTTTATAGGCGGTGAGTTAGGCTTCTTCCTGATTCCTAGGGCTTGGAGGGAGCAGTTGATGCCACAGGGTGAGACTGAAAGATCGAGTAATAAAGATCCTTTGCTGCCCGAAGGAAGCCTTGAAAATCCTCTCACAGCTGAGCGTCAGCAGGAAACCCAGGGCCGTGAAGAAACAAGAGTGAGCCAGTCCCTGTGTGCAGAGGGAGATTTCGGTGCCAATTGCCATCCTGGCAGAACTCAGCCACAGTCATTGGGTTATTGGATTATAAAACACCCACCGGCTTTATTTAAATGACTAATCAGAAAGCGTTTAGAACAACATCATTGCGATAAAGGAGACCGTGAACCATGAGCCCACATCTTGGAGAAATGCCTTGGCCTCTGCCTCCTTTTGGGAGCTGGGGAGCAGGCTGGAGGAAGAAGACTCCCCGAGGAATCCAAGTTCAGCTCCTTTGACAGACCTGAGAGGAAGGCTTGACTGCAACCCAAGCCAAGTCATTTGGGGAATTGTGTATACAGTCTCTGAATGTCGGAAAAAGGAAAATCCTTTTGGTTTTTCTTCCTCAAACAAGCGGTGGTGGTCTGGCAGGCACAGGGTGTTACTCCTTCTGAATTGTAAGCAAACAAGTCTGCTGAGACCTTGGCCAAAGTCAACTTCCTCTCTTTCTCTCTCTCTTTCTGGTTCAAAGGATGGTCCTTTTGGACAGATATCCTCCTTGCAGACTGTGCCCCGTCTCCTGGGGCCCCTGGAGATGCCGAGGGAGGGGACAGGGACTTTGATGCATAGAACAGGAGACAGCAGACCGTGGCTCGGGCCAAATCCAGTCCACGCCTACTCTTGTACGGCCTGTGAGCCAAGAAGGGTTTTTACATTTTTAAATGGATGAAGAAAAATCGAAAGAAGAGCAGTAATATTTCTTACCATGTGCAAATGATATAATATTCAAATTTCAGTGTCCATACATAAAGTTATATTGGAACACAGCCACGCCCGTTCATTTACATATCGCCTGTGGCTGCTTTCACACTACACCTGCAGAGCTGTGACAGAGCGTATGGCTTGCAAAGCTGCAACTATTTACGCTTGGCCCTGTACACAAACACTCCCCCACCCCCCATGCTGGGAGGTCTGTGTGCTTTAGGGCACTGTGCCCGCAACAGAAACTGGAAAAGTCCGGGCCTCAGTCCTTATCAGAAGCATGAAAACCTGGGGTGAAGTGCCTGCTCTGGGTCTCTGGGTCTCTTTTGCCTGGCTCAGCATTTCCATTCCGTGAGCATCTGCTGTGTCCCAGTCCCTGGGGACACAAGACGGGTAGGATGCTGTCCCTGCCTTGGAATGACTGCACAGCTGGAGGGGAGATGGGCACGGAAGCAGGTCGTTTGACTGTACGGCTTTGCGGGGGGAGCATAGAGGGCCCCTCGGGTTCTGAACAGGCATTTATTTATTGAGCCCACTCCAGAATCCCAGAGTCTTATTCTAAGGAAGGAATTGACCAAAGAAATGTAAAAGTAGTAGTTCTGTTAATTACTTCATGAATGAAAAAGCTCCTGGTGCCAATTACCCAATAGGAAATGTTGTACATAATGAGTAAAACAGTTACCTTATTAGAAAAATAATAAAGACTTGAATCCGGAGTGGGTATTATCACAATTCTATGAGATTGACTAATCCACCAAGAAGAACAGTCTCCAGGTTTTAAGTGGTATGTTTAAAATAGCCTTTTGAGAAGATGCTGAACTGAGGGCCTGGCATGCTAACTTCTGTGTAAAAGGGGTGGGAATGGGATGTGTGCATTTTATATGAGCATAAAATATCTTTAGAATATGCAAGCACCTGAGTGATTGTCCCAGGAGGGCTGCTGGGTGTCTGGGGACGGGTGGGAGGGAGACTTTGAAGATAACCTTTTAAAAAATTTTGCGCTAACTTTTCACTTTATATTTAAGCATGTATTTGAGTAATTTTTACTCTTTTGTATACTCCTTTATGCTTTTTGAATTTTGAACCATGTGAATATAGTACCTATTCAAAAAAATATATAAATTGAATGTAAAATAAATAGCACACGGTTTTGCCATTACCTCCTTACGTATTTCTAGGGAGGTCATTTTCCCTCTTTTTCATGTAACATGACTCTTGATTGTCTGTGAGCCAGGCACTGTTCTCAGCCCAGCAGTTACGTCTCTGGGCCTCAGTTTCTTCATCTGTTATGTAGGGAGATTAGAGGAACTGTGAGGCAGTCTTCAACTTGAGAGAGCATCAGACTCAACAGGAGGACTCAACATTAAAACACAGACTGCTGCCCCCTTCCACCCCCAAGTTTCTGATTCAGTAGGTCTGGGCGGGGCCCAAGAATTAGCATTTATAACAAGTTCCCAGGTGATGCTGATTCTGCTGGCCCAGGAACTACACTTTGGGAGCCCACCTCTGACTTTCTAGGGTTCTGTGCGTATAAACTACCTTTCCAGTCCTGAAAATATCAATGAATGAAGAATAGTTTCTGTAGCTCAGAACACAGAATGATCCCCTCCCCCAGCAGTGTGGGAACACATAACAAAGCACACACGCCAGCAGAAGTAAAATTATCCGCTTCCATTTCACCCACAGGGGCAGGGAGGAAAGACACAAAATCAGATCATGCTCTCATGACTTTCAACAAGTAATTCTTCCTGGAGGAGGTGACTTGTACAGGATTTCCAGGAAGGTTAAGTGGTGAGATTTAAGCCAGCCATGAAATCAGCAGGCCTAATGCCCACAGTATAACACCGCTGGACATCTTTTTAAGGCCCCTACCGTTTATCCCTACCTTCCTAATTCAGCCTGGTCATCGGTGACTTCCTCACAAGGACATGGTGCCCCAGCATGAACCCCTAATCCTGACTCCATGCCTTTGTGCACGCTATTCCCTCTTCTGGAATACCTTTCCTGGTCCTCTTACCTCTATAAGCCCTATCTATCCATCAGGACTATCTATCCATTTTGATTTCATCAAGATGAAATCTAGCTCTTCTCCATGAGAACTTATCTGCTCAGAGCCTACAGTGAGTATCTTTTTCTACCAATTCATTGAGACACTTGATCATCTTATTTTTTTTATTCATTGATTTATTTGTTCGACAGATATGACCCCCTCCTTATTGGAGGGGCTACAATGTGCTGGGCTTGGGAATAGAATCATAAGACAAAAATAGATACGATCCCTGCTCCAATACAGAAAGATCCATCACTCTAATAATCACACAGGTAGAAGTACGATTACAAACTGAGAAGAGTGGTCAAAGGAAAGCAATATGGTTTTATGAGAACATATATAAGAAAAGCCCCTGAGGTAAACTATACTAAGTTAAGTATAGTTTGAGCTGAGATTGGAAGGACGCCCAGGACTTGGCTAGATGGGGGAGGGAAGCTCTCCAACTTGGGGGGACCAGCATGTGCAAAGTTCCTATTTTGGGAGGCAGCATTGGAGGTTCAAGGAACTGAGAGGAGACCAGAATGGCTGGGAGTGAGGGATGGAAAATGGGTAAAGAACAGGAGAACCTTCATCATGAGGCTGGGGACAAACTTCGTGGCACCCTATGGACCTTGTTAATGATTTTGATTTTTGACCTGACAGTGCTAGAATGCCATCAAAGAGTTTTAAACAGGGGGATGATGGGGTCAGAGTTACGTTTTGAAAAATTCATTCTGCTGTTGCTGTCTGAAGAAGACTGAAAACGGGGAGACCAATTGGAAGGCTGTTGAAGTAGCCTAGAAGACAGATACCATGTCCTGAATTAGGGTGATAGTGGTGGAACCAGAGAAAAATGGATGGAGCTAGGAAAATACGAGGAGGTCAATTGATAGGTGGCGGTAGTTGATTAAGGGAGAGGGAAGAATCAAGAGCGAGACTTTGGAAGAGCATCCATTTTGGGGGCGAGGATGTTGAGTTTGTCTTTGAACATGGAAGTGGCGAGGTGTGGAGTAAGCAGCTGATCAGGAGCGTACCCCTCTGAGCTTGGGGTAATCACTGGGATCAGCAAGGTGTATGTGGGTGGGTGAGGATGTCGAGAGAGCGCATGTGTGAAAAAAAGGGGGGTGTCTCCTCAGACTGGGTCAAAAGCCCCTGAAAGGCAGAGCACTTGGAGGAAGGAGAATCACTTCCCACGGGCAGCATGGGGATGTTTCATTTCTCCCTCTCCTTCTGCTCACTGTTATCCAAGTTCAGGTCTAATTATGTCTCACTTGGATGCATAAGGAACCTGCGAGGGGCTCACCCACTGCTCAAACTTGAATGTGCACACACGTGACTTGGGAGGGTCTTGATAAATTGCAGATTCTGATTAATAGATCTGGGCTGAAGCCTCTGAATTTCTAATGAGCTCCCAGGTGATATGGACCACATTTTGAGCAGCAAGGGGAGTTGGTCTCCCTACTTCTGAAGCTCATTGCTTTCAAAACCCAGAATCCTTATGCCTCAGCTCAGAAGCCGTCAGTGGCCATTCATGGCTCACGCATAACTTCATTTTCAGGATCTGTTCCAGCCATCTTTGGCCAACCCTTGTTTCCTCCCACTGCTTCCCTTCATCCACCCTTCATGCCACCAAACTAAACCCCTCCCTCTGAATTTGTCTGTCTCCTCTTGTTGTTCAGAAAGGGTCAGAGACCAACTCAGGCTAGCTCCTAGTTGGAGGGGGACTGCTGCAGTGGTCTTTGAACTTTTCTGCTTAAGAGCCCCCTTAAAAGGATTTTGTAAAACTGTTTGCCCCCTTACATATTTTTAAGCTTACATCTACATTTTTAATCATACATTTGTAGAAGAGGCAATTCCTAGTATATTGTGAACTGATTTTTTTTTTTAATTGAGGAATATTGGGGAACAGTGTGTTTCTCCAGGGCCCATCAGCTCCAAGTTGTCCTTCAATCTAGTTGTGGAGGGTGCAGCTCAGCTCCGAGTCCAGTCACCCTTTTCAGTCTTTAGTTGCAGGGGGCACAGCTCACCATCCCATGTGGGAATTGAACCGGCAACCTTGTTGTTAAGAGCTCGCTCTAACCAATTAAATCATCTGGCACCCCTGAACATTGATATTTTTAAGTAAAAACTATTACATCATTGTTTTAAATTTACCTGGTAGCATCTAAACATCATAGCAGCCTAATAAATACCCACCATCATCCTTTTTAAAAATGCATGAGCGCTCTCTTTGTTAATAGCCAGTGTTCCTTTTTCTTCTTAAAATTTTATTTGTTTCACTTTCCCCATGGAATTTTGTAATGTAATATATATATATATATATATATATATATATTTATGATTAAAACTTTTTCATTTGTTTATCATATTTCTCTAACAATTTTATACGAAGTTAAAACTTTTTTAATTTCCTGAAATCATAGAGCTCTAAGTATTAAAATTTTTCTTCTGGTTTGATTTATCGTTACAATTATTAATAGTATGCAATTGATCAAAGCCACATAAATGTACTACTAATTTGGATAAATAATTAATAACCATAAAAACTAAAATTATATTGAAAATGCATCTCTTAGTGAGATGGTGATGCTAGATGATTTTTTTTTAATTTTTTTTTTTTTATTCCACAATTAATATTTTGAATTTCATTGTGTTAAATGCCGAAAGGAGAAGTACATGGAACTATGAGAGCAGGGAATATAGTAGATTCTGGGGGCAAGAACATGTTCTTTGTAGAACTAAAAGTTAGGGTCGTACTTGAAGGATGTGTAGCAGTTGGCCAAGTGAGAAAAGAGTAAAAGAACGTTCTAGACAGAGGAAGTAGCATGAGGGAAGGGCCTACGTTGGACAAGATGGTAAGAGGGGTTAGACCACAGTGACATAATTGACATACAACATACGCATCTATGTGTGACCAGGTCAGAATGTTCAGTTTGAGTTATCACAACAGAGTGAGCACATCTGTGCAGTTACTACCCAGTCCCAGAAATAGAATATTGCCGGTACTGGGTTATTTCTTTAATTTGTTTGTTTATCCAAGGAAGAATGTTATTTATTGCATGAGACATGAGACAAGGAGCCGCATTGATTGTCTTCCCTTTTTTCATTTGTGTGCACTGAAAACCCTGATTCACATGAACTAGTGAATCAGGTAGAACTAGATAAAAATGAACTAGATAGAAATGAACTAGTGAACTAGATAGAAATACAAGTTTGTTAGTCTCTCAGTTCTTGATCTGCCTCTGAGTTACATGCCAAAAATCACATAGAAACTGGCTGTCTCTCATCAAGACTCCTGTCTTGTATTTATTTCTGTAACTGATAAGTGATCACAAACAATTATATTTTAATTACTTCTGTTTGGCCCTCCTATTAATAATAATAATAATAATAATAATAATAATAAAGAATGGGAAAAAACCCAGCTTGCAAAAAAGATATAGTACACATTAAAATTGCTTTCTCAATTTTCTAAGTGTCCTCTTCTGTGGTGACCACTGGCTTAATCCCTGGGGCAGTAAACCCAGGCGAGATTTGGATGGGATGGGTAAGAGGTTTGCCTTTCTTTTGTAAAGGAGGACGGCTTTGTGGAAGAGCAGGTATAAAAGAACACCTTGCACCTTTGGCACCCATCAGTTCTAGATAAGAGTTTCTATGGAAGTTGAAGATGTGGAAATTGATTCTCTTGAAACTTTCTCCTAAAACTTTGAATGCATGTATAGCGCTTAGAAAGTCTTAGAGTACTCCCAAGGGTTTGCACACCTCAGTTTGAAGTCCCCGAAAGAATCTGTATGGACTCAAACCAGACTAGCCCAGTGTCTCCAAATTCCTAGTTCAGGTTTCTAAGAGACAGAATCGGATTGGCCCAGCCTGTTTTTTTGTGCCAGGCCACACATAGGCTTCTAGCCAGGTGGTCAGCTCTGTGCACAGATGTTTCCCTGAGCAGGGGCCAGAAGGAAGCAGGTAACTGTTGACCTAACAGGCAAACTGACAAGTGCGTTACTCCTCCTTGAAACTGTCTCCAGTTCTGTTCTGCCAGTAATATACACTCTCCAGTCTATGAGATTCCATATCTATAATTTTTACCTTTTTATCACATGCATCTCTTTCCCTGATGTCATGTGCTTACTCATGTGACCCATCACCTTTTCTTTTCCTGTTTGTCCTTTTTTTTTAAATTACTTTTTAGTTTCAGGTGTACAAAACAATTTAATAGTTAGACATTTACACCCCTCACAAAAGGATAACCCATCACCTTTTCTTACCATAAGCTTCTCAAGAGCTGGCCCATGTCTCAATCATTTCCTTGCACGTGCCTTATATTTTGTAGGCGTCTATTAAGTATTTGTTGAGCAGATACATTGATTAATGAATGTCTTAAACTTCTTCATATGTACAGATCCTAGAATAATGCTGGGCTTTCGATAGCAGAATCCCAGAAAAATCGATGAATTAACCAGTGAGCAAAACAATTGAATTAACAAATCAATAAGCTAAGAAGCCATTGGGCAACGGCTTGAAAGTGAGAGGGTCCCATCTCACGTGAGGGTCAAGATGTGTAGAATCAGTATAAAGGGTATGGCGTGTATGAAACTGGCTGTCTCTAATCAAGACTCCTGTCTTGTATTTATTTCTGTAACTGATCATGGTAGATATAATCGCTCATTGCAAAACATCCACGTAAATCCTTCCTGTTCTTTGCATCTGTCTTGCAGGTGTGAGCGGCATCTGTTCACCACGGTGGTGTTTGGTCCATACCTCAGCCCGGGTGAGGATGTAAAACTCCCCAGTCTGTACATGAGTGGTACAGGCCAACAGGAACACCTGGCTCCAGCCACGTTCACAGACATGTCAGCCGTGGAGTAGTGTGGACAGTTTCTCTCACCTTCTCAGGGTTTCAGTCCTATTGGATTTGTTTCATTGACCTTTTTTTATGGTCTTGTGGCTGGACTTTCACAACCAAGGCAGGCACCATGGGAGATCAGCAACTGTACAAGACCAACCACGTGGCCCACGGTGGTGAGAACCTTTTCTACCAACAGCCACCACTTGGCATCCACGGCGGGCTGAACCACAACTATGGGAATACAGTCACGGGGGCTGGAATGGAGGCCCCTCAGGCATCACCCATTTCCCCCCACTTCCCTCAAGACACTCGGGATGGCCTAGGCTTGCCTGTTGGCTCCAAAAACCTTGGCCAGGTGGATACCTCAAGGCAGGGAGGATGGGGAAGCCATGCAGGGCCTGGAAATCATGTCCAGTTACGTGGCAACCTGACCAACTCAAACATGATGTGGGGGGCCCCAGCCCAGGCCGAGCCCCCCGATGGCTACCAATATACCTACTCCCAGGCCAGCGAGATCCGGACCCAGAAGCTCACCAGCGGTGTCCTGCACAAGCTAGACTCTTTCACCCAGGTGTTTGCCAACCAAAACCTGCGGATCCAGGTCAACAATATGGCCCAGGTGCTGCACACCCAGTCAGCAGTGATGGATGGAGCCCCTGACAGTGCCCTCCGCCAGCTGTTGTCCCAGAAGCCCATGGAGACCCCAGCACCAGCTCTCTCTTCTCGCTACCAGCAGGTGCCCCAGCAGCCTCACCCTGGTTTCACTGGTGGACTGTCCAAACCAGCTCTGCAGGTCGGGCAGCACCCTAGCCAAGGGCACCTGTATTACGACTACCAGCAGCCGCTGGCTCAGATGCCAGTGCAGGGAGGACAGCCACTGCAGGCCCCACAGATGCTATCCCAGCACATGCAACAGATGCAGCAGCACCAGTATTACCCGCAGCAGCAACAGCAGCAAGCTGGGCAGCAGCGCATGTCCATGCAGGAAATGCAACAGCAGCAGATTCGCCCACCACAGCCTCAGCAGCAGCAGCAGCAGCAGCCCCAACAACAGCAGCAGCAGCTGCAGCAGCGGCAGGGTTCGATGCAGATACCTCAGTATTACCAGTCCCCACCCATGATGCAGCACTTGCAAGAGCAGCAGCAGCAACAGATGCACCTGCAGCCCCCTTCTTATCACAGGGACCCCCACCAGTACACCCCAGAGCAGGCGCACGCTGTCCAGCTGATTCAACTGGGCTCCATGCCCCAGTACTACTACCAGGAGCCCCAACAGCCCTACAGCCACCCCCTCTACCAGCAGAGCCACCTGTCCCAGCACCAGCAGCGTGAGGACAGTCAGCCCAAGACGTACCCAAGCGACAGGCAGACCCAGGCCATGCTGAGCTCCCACGGGGACCTGGGGCCTCCTGATACAGCAATGGGAGACCCAGCAAGCTCGGACCTGAACCGGGTCAGCAGTGCCCTCCCCCATCGGCCGCTCCTGTCCCCCAGTGGGATCCACCTCAACAACATGGGGCCTCAGCACCAGCAGCTGTCTCCCAGTGCCATGTGGCCCCAGGTATTCTCACAATGGAAGTTTCTTCTGGTACCTCAGCTACAGGGCCAACCAGGGCTGAGTATATGCAGTGTCCAGTCCTCTGTCCATCCCCTTCGACCCTTGTGTTCTTTATTCATTCCATAAATGTTAACTTACATGTGCCAGCCACTTGGCACATGTGTCTATACCAGGCACTTGCAATACAGAATCAATTTTGACTCAGTCTTTTGCCCATAGAGCTTCTAATCTCACTAAGGGCATGGCTAAAGCATCGCATCAGGTCCTAAATGATGCATGTGACGATCAAGGCCTTGAGTCAAGTGTCAGGGACCACACAGTGGCAGTGTCTGGTCCCCCTTGGGTCTGTATCCTCAGGGTATGCCCTGTGAAATTGTTCCCCGTTTGCAAGGGAGAGCACATTATGACAGCAGTTCTCAAAGTATTACTCAGGAGTTCCATAGAATGTTTAATGTATGTTACCTGGGAGGGGGTTGGGGAGGTTCTGTGGATAAATTTGGGGTTTCTTAAAATGAATCAGGTCACAATGCTGCAGGGCTTCTCAGTGCCTTTAACATTCTAATGTGCACTCTGAGTCTCCCAAAGAGAAGAACACACGTAGGTGCAGAAATGAAAACCTTAGCTGCCCACAGGATCCAGGCAGGTAAAGTGAATAAGCAAAATGGCCTGCTATGGGACAATAGGAGTGGTGGCAACTGTGGTGGCCTGGAGAGCAGATGCCCCATCTAACGGCATTCTTATTCAGGACTTGTAACGACAGTGTACCCAAACAGAACACGTCTGTAGGCCAGGTTCAGCCCGTAGGCCACAGTTATTAAACTTCGATTGTTTCCCAAATGTATCTGACCACAAAATAGACTACTGTGTGCTGGGTACTGTTCATGCCTTGGCTTGTTCCGAGTGCTACAGTCATGTGACAGCATGGTCAAGGGAGGAGGGGACCTTGAATAGAAGGACCAGGTTAGATGGAGAGAGGGCTCTGATGGAGGTTGATGGCTAGAGATGAACTCCCCTTAGTTCTGTTTTGTTTGGGCCTCAGGCCCAGTAGTAACTGAGGGCCTTTGTGATATAAGAATAAGATGACATGGTCAGGCTGGAAAAGAATTCCAGCAGGAGGTCCCCTGGCGTGATGCTATTTTGTTTGCTCTCTATTGTGTGTGTCTCACGGGAATGGAGCCTGTCTGTGCACAGAGTGGGTGGATTGGGAGAACGGAAGGAACGAGTCGGGGGTTGAGTCCTGCTGGGCTTGTGGTTGGTGGCAGTTCCTGGAGTGGGCCATGGTCTCAAGTTAGGGAGCAGTCAAGGGAAAGAAGTGTGAGGTGTGGAAGAGGGAGGGCACGAGCAGCTGCGAGCATGGTCAGTGTCAGGCGGAGAGTGGGCAGAGTCCTGGAAGTGCAGTGCTGGGGTTTCTGCTGCTCAAGGACTCCTCCCGTCAGAAACACATTTTTTCTTGCTTCTTTCTTTCGGTGTCCTGCATGGCTCAAAATTAGATGCACCTACCAGATGGCAGAGCCCAGCCAGGTTCCCCTGAGTCAAGGTAGGATGGGTACAGGGAGGCTTGTTGGTATTGCAGGAGACTGGGAGGTTTTCCTGGGTTGTCTCTCATGATTCATTTCCAAATTCAAAGTCAATTCCTCAAAGAAGTTGATAGGAATAATAATAGCGGCTGTTGTGTTTGAGTGCTCCCTGTGTGCTAGGCATTCTATATGATCTGTAACGAAGTAACCCAGTGAGGATGGGCATGATTAATGATTACCAGGAGCCTAGCACAGAGTGAGTCCTCAACCACTGTTAGCTGTTATTACTATTACTTTGCAAATGAGAAAACTGAAGCTCGGCTTAAAGTTGCACATCAAGTAAGTAGCAACGCTGGGATTGACTCCAAAGCCCATGTTCTGTGCACTGTCCGTTCATTCGGTCAGTGAGTATTTATTGAGTACCTACTGTGTGCCACGCATAGAGCTCATCTTTGAGAATGACGCAGTGAAAATAGTTCAGACTTCTTTCCTCCCCTCATGGGCATGGTAAATAAAGACCTAGCCAGAACTGATAGAGTGCTATAACGTGTGGTCTGGAAACTGAAACAGAGGACTCAGACACATGTCTCTAAGAGAAGGTTCTGGAGGAAGCACACCTAAGCTGACCCTAGAAGGGTAATAAGCCATAGGTGGGAAGAACCTAGCACCTGAAGGCCTTGAATGAAGGACATTTTGTTACATGGTTTTGAACAAGCCCTTTCCCATTTTGAGCCTCAGTTTTCCATCTGTAAATTGGGTATAGTACCCTGAAGGGTATTGGGGTGATACAAGTGGGGCCATGGACCTGGGAGAACTGGATGAATAAAATGGGTTTGTTGTGGGGTGTGAGGTTTTGCAGTAAATCACTGTTCCCCTTCCTCAACGTGTGTGTCCTCTCCATTTGGCCCTACCCTGGAGCAGTGGCCAAGCCAAAGGAGTGTTTGGGGAGCAGTTTGATGCCAAGAACAAGCTGACATGCTCCATCTGCCTGAAGGAGTTCAAGAGCCTACCTGCCCTGAATGGCCACATGCGGTCCCACGGGGGAATGAGGGCCTCCCCCAGCCTCAAACAGGTTAGCAGGAGCCAGCCCCTGTCCTTGCCAGGCCGTGTGCTGCTTGCTTTGCTTTGCTGCCGTCAAAGAGTGAGGTGAGCCCCGTGAGGGCACCTGGGAGGCACAGTCCTTTCCCAGTGGGAAGGCTTAAGCTTTGATGCTGTGAGCCGGTCAGGTCAAACAGTTCCCACTTCTACTGGCCTCGTGAACAAGGATCAAAAACGGGTGCTACAAAATCCTTTTTGGGGATCCCAGCCCCCCACCTCCTGGAGAAGACAGCCAAGAAAACATGTAGATGCGATATTATTTTTAACTTGGCTGCTTGAAGCACCCAAGATCAAGATCACTGGGGCCTTCCAGATCGATAGTCAATGGCCAAGGAAAGCTAATGTGACCGCCAGGCTGTCAGCCTGCTCGTTTATTCCCCAGCGCACTAGTCTTAAGACTCTAACTTCCAAAGATCTTTAAATACCCTCACGATTATCAAGGTAGGATATCCATTCAGTTTTAGTAGAGTTAGATTAAAATTCAAAGAATTTCCTCAATTCTTTGAACGTTGTTGCTCTTGATGTAAGTCTCTGGGATTAACTCTCTGTTCACCAAACCTTGAGGTTGCCCAGGTCACGCCGTGTCTTGACCATAACCAGATACAAGAGCTTTGCCTTCCGTTTGACCCATGAGTAAACTGAGGCCCATAGAACGAAAAGGTCCTCCACAAGAGCTTAGGTTTTCCTTTCTGATGATAAGTCCATATCCTTTACTGGAAAAGCCGTGACCACCACCAAAACTATTAAGATTTGTATTAATACACAAAGGATGCACGGTCAGGATGTGTTGAGACAACAGAATGCGTGGTGGTGTCCACTGCCGACTGGCGTCCCTTAAGCCCAGGAACCCCGAGTTGCAGGAAGGAAACCACCGTGCCGTGGTCCTCTGTCACCCACGCATGATGTCCTGGAAGCTCCCAGGAAAAGCCCAGTGCGTCCCCCCGTGAGAGCTGCTCTCAGCCCGGGATGAAAGCCTTTATTGTCTGTGTAGGAGGAAGGAGAGAAGGCCCCGCCACCTCCGCCTCAGCCACTGCAGCCTCCGCCGCCACCGCCGCCGCCGCCGCTCCCTCCCGAGGCAGAAAGCCTCACGCCTATGGTCATGCCCGTGTCTGTCCCTGTCAAGCTTCTCGCACCCAAGCCCGGCTCTCAGGGCTTCGCCAACAGCGTCGTTGCTGCCCCCTCCGCCAGAGACAAGCCAGCCAGTTCGATGTCGGACGACGAGATGCCCGTGCTCGTGAGGATGACCCTCTCTCCCCCACACTCACCCCAAGGGGCTGTCCCCTGCACGCCTGCTGTGAGTTGCTGCTCTGCCCCACCTGCCTGGGGTGGGGACATCCCTTTGCTTTCTTGGAGATGGGGACAGACCATCATCCCAGGGTCCCTGGCCTGAGCTCAGAGAGGGGTTGGCCTCTCAGCACTGAGCCCCCAAGGCTGCCTGGGGAATCCCATCCTTGTCCACACTGCTCGATACCCAGGAAACACCTGGTACTCTACCAGGCGAATGGTCTGGGTTAGATCCTGAGAGACCTGATGGTGTTCCCGCACTGAAACGGAGATGATCACTGGTCATCACAGTTATTGAAATATAGAAGTATTAGCCCAGATAATAAGTAGCTACTGCCCAGGACCCTGGCTCCTCCCACAGCATCTCCAGAGCTCCCCAAATTCAACAACCAAAGATACAACCCCTTCAGGCAGTAAATAGCCTTGGCATCCATTCTGATGGTCGGTCATACCAGATGCTTAATATTTTCAGCATCACATCTGTGTAAATACCCTTGGAGGACCTAATTCATTAAGGTCTCCAAAGGAATTCCACTGAGAAACACCCACCCCCAATCTCAGGAAAGCAAAGAGATTTGTGTTTCTTACTCACTGCTCACTTTTCTTTTTCTTTCTCAAATTCCAAGTACTTCACCCAAGTAGCTCAGCTTGGCTCTGAAACAGAGATCTCTATCTCTTTTGTCTCTCTCTCTCTCTTTCCCTCCCTCCCTCCCTCCCTCCCTCCCTCCCTCCCCCAGTGAGTCTGTAACCCACATTGTTGATTACATCAGATTTGTCCCCTCCTCACAAGAGGTTGCTGGGTCATATTTGTCCAAGAATAGGTGGTTGCTGGGGTTCTAGGACGCATGAAGGTGGGGTAGGGCCAGATCAGGAGTAGGGAGGTTAATTAAGAGAAGAGAAAAGTCCAGAAAGAGCTTTTTTTAAATTTTCTATGTAATATCAAAGCCTCAGAAGAGGAGAGACTGATGGAGAATTCTGGGGGTGAGGATTCTCATAAGTTGGCAGGGTTAAGGCCAGCAACAGGCAGAGAGATGACATGATATAGCCAGACTCCCTCTTTGCCCAGCAAGTTCCTGATTTGGTGGGAGAGACAGTTTCTGCCCTTGGAGAACTCAGCAGCCTGAAGCTGTGAGAGATGGTTCCGAGTCACACAGGAGGCGAAGCCCCAGGCAGCGTACCCACCCCAATTCAAGACAGATAAAGACCAGGGCAGCCCTGGGTGTAGCTGGAGGGGATACACATGGGTAGCTAGAGTAGGAACTAGGGAGAGGCAAGGGAGTTTGGTATGAGTTTGCTCAGATCATCACAAGGGGAGTGCTGAGCAGGGTTTTGAAGGCGGAGATGAACTTGGCTTTGTGGAAAGGGTGAGACCATCGTAAGTGGGGAGATAAGCTCAAGTGGAAGCATGTAGGTGGGATTGAGTACGTGACACTTGATGTAAAGAAATTAAAATCTTTGAGTTTTTAAAGATATTTTAAATATCTAAAACATTTTTTAAATATTTTTAAAATGTTTTAAAATATTTGTAGAGGAGCCCTGAGTTCTAGTTCCAACACTGCTCGTACCCCGCTAGGACACAGGCAGCTGACACCCTCCTCTTCTCAGAGCCTCAGTTTCTCCCCAGTCCATCAGGGGTTGGACTCAATGGGGAGCTTTTAAAACCATTCAGTGCTTAGCCCTGCCTCCAGAATCTAAATAGCTCGGTAAGGTGCTCGCTTTGGCAGCACGTATTCTAAAATTGGAACGATATAGAGAAGATCAGCATGGTCCCTGCGCAAGGATGACATGCAAATTCGTGAAGCATTCCATATTTAAATAAATAAATAAATTAGAAAAAAAATAATAGCTTGTTAGGGGTAGAACACTATAAATGCGTCCTCTCAAGTGACATCCAGGTCTGACATTCTGGGTGGCTTCTGTGGCCCGGGTCTTAGAGCCTTGCCTGGAGGATCCGAAAATCTGGGTTTAGCACTGGAGTAGTAGGACCTCAAGTAAAGGAGCCCAAAAGGTACCTTTGGACCTGTGATCAGAGGTCTGGATTCCGGTGCAGGGTTGAAGTCACGTGTGAGGTCAGCATGTGCTCAGATGACCTCATCAGTCACTTAGGAACAGGGTGTAAAGTTTTGGGATTGCTCCCCAAGTTGGGGAGCACGTGCATCCTCTCCCCACTCTCCTCAGTCCCCTCTGTCTTCCTCAGCTTCAGGGGGTGAATAGCCCTCTTGTGGTGAAGGAGGGTGAGCTGGGGAGCCTAGGAGCCCTCTGCCCCTCCTCGTTTACGTACCTCCCTGCTTTCCTAGACTCCCCTCCTAGGGGATGGGACAGCATCCAGAAGACTATGAAGCTGAGGGAGAAAGAGGAGAGGGCAGCCTGCAGTGCTGAAGGCAGCAGCAGGGGCTCAGAGAGAGAGAGGGAAAAGGAGCCCAGAACTGAGGGGTACTGGGGCAGGTCACATGACTTGGAGACAGTTGGTCACATGACCATGACCAGCCCTTCCCATCAACCCCTGCTGCCTTCTACTCAGGCGCCACCCTGGGCTCAGGAATTGCCAAGGACTGCAGTTGTGACAGGCACTGTCCTGCACGACCTGGGAAGTTACCACAGACTGCCCAGAACCTTCCTGCAGGTATCTCCTCAGCCTCTCCCAACTTCACAGCTGCCTCTGCAGCCACACGTGGCTCTTGTGGTTTTCCTGGGCTGATGCTGGCACACAACCCAAGTCTGTTTGTTTGGCTTCGGCATGCCCTGCTTATCTATTTACGTGCATATGTTTACTTATTACTAGATCTTCTTTCCAGACTATACTTGGTTCTGCTGCCATAAAATAAACTAACCCCCCTGACAGGAAGTCACTGTAGGAAAAGGGCTTGCTACACATGTGCCACCATTGCTGGGAGCAGTAGTGGAGGGGTGCTGAGGGGGGAGGTGAACCAGATCCGTTATTAGGAGAGCACATGAGCTGGGCTTTTTAAGAGGGCTCTCCCTCAGCCCTCAAGTTACCTCAAAGGAAGGCCCAGTGTGGGTCACTGGCCCTGGGAGCCTTGGCGAGGCCTGACCCTCCTCTTCCTGCCCCACAGCCTCTGCCCAGCTTCCCTGATAGGTTATTCTGTCCCCTTCTCAGAGCATGTGTTCTCTGTCCCTGATATTTGTCCCCTGGGAGCAATGGGGAATTAAAGGGCCCACTCAGCTGGATTCCACACACCAGATGGGAATGCAGTGATAAGCAAGAAAGAATGTGAATTTCTTCTTTCTGGCCCACCCAGTATTCCTACCAACCCCATGTCTCTGCAGACGGTAGGGATTTCCTCCAAAACCAGTTTTCTCTTGGTCAAGCCACCAGAACTTGCCTTGTCGGAAAACGGATGTGGCTGTTTCTTAAGGCAGAGGATGCTGGGGTCAGACAAGTGGAAGGGGGTCCCCGTGAGAATGAAAGTTCCCCCTTCCCTCACCCTGTGGAATCGGTCTGTGAGGAACGCATTCGTGTTTGAATCAGATCATTGTCCCCATTATAGGACATTCCCCGGAAGCATCAGCCTGGCGTGGCCAAAGCTGAAGAGCCGCTCAAGATCGTACCTGAGAAGAAAAAGTTCCGGCACCGGCCAGAGCCGCTGTTCATCCCGCCACCGCCCTCGTACAACCCCAACCCTGCGCCCTCCTACTCGGGCGCCACCCTGTACCAGAGCCAGCTGCGCTCCCCGCGCGTGCTGGGGGACCACCTGCTCCTGGACCCCGCCCACGAGCTGCCCCCCTACACGCCCCCGCCCATGCTAAGCCCAGTGCGCCAGGGCTCGGGGCTTTTCAGCAATGTCCTCATCTCGGGGCACGGCCCCGGCGCCCACCCCCAGCTGCCTCTGACGCCCCTGACGCCCACACCGCGAGTGCTGCTGTGTCGCTCCAGTGAGTTGCCCCCTGCTCCTCCTCGGGGGTCCCCGGGATTTCACCCCTGCCTGTGCTGGGCACTACCCTGGGAGGTCTCACTTTCTTGAGTTGTCTCGTGCCACAAACTTCTGTAGCATTTCTGCTCTATGTACCAGGCACTGTACTAGATATACTAGAAATACTTAGAATTAAATGTGTATTTATCCTCAGGGAATCACAGTCTGGTTGGGGAGACAAACCCGTAAAGCGATAATTACAGTCTCTTTGAGATAAGGAAACAGTTGAAGTGTGCATACACTAAATAAGACTGCTGTGGATAATCGTGTAAGACACCCAAAATAAATGTGCTAAGTAGACTTCAAAAAGGACTAGGTATGATAAGTAAGACGAAGCCTGTATAAAAATCAAGGATGGGGGGGCGGGGCCAGCCGGATGGCTCAGTTGATTAGAGCGGGAGCTCTTCACAACAAGGTTGATGGTTGGATTCCCAGCTGCGCCCTCCACAACTAAGATTGAAGATGACACCTTCAGCTTGGAGCTGAGCCACCAGTGGGTGGCTGGTTTGCCCAGTGGTTAGAGCACGGTGCTCATAACACCAAGGTCGCTGGTTCGGGTCCCACATGGGCCAGTGAGCTGCACCTCCCCCCGCCCCCACAACTAGATTGAAAAATAATTTGACATGGAGCTGATGGGTCCTGGAAAAACACACTGTTCCCCAATATTCCCCCCCCCAAAAAAAAAATAAACGTTTCTATTTTAAAAAATAAAATAAGTAAATCAAGGATAGAGAAGTCTATAGCCAGGCTCTCTTTCTAGAGCAAGAATAGTTTCATAGAAACAATACAGCTTAGCAGGCCAGAGTGGGACAGCTGGTTTCTCCTTACCCGGAGGAGAGAAATGGGTAACCCTAAGCCAGTTGGCACCACACTCCATCCAGCTCCTCGCAGACAGTTGGGAGTACCTCTGGGGTGGACAGAAAGGCGAGAGCCCTAATGTAACTGTGTAGGTAACTGCTCATTTGTTTTAGTTTCTTCAACACCTTTTCCCTGTTGACCAGTGACCTCTGGTTTTTGTGCTTCAGACAGCATCGATGGCAGCAATGTGACAGTCACCCCTGGGCCTGGAGAGCATACCATTGATGTTGAACCGTAAGGAAAAGCCAATTATTCTTGAGAACCTAAGCCTCAGCTGAGGAAAGGGATGAGGAGCTTTGAGAAGTGGAGTTATTACTCCTGGGGTCAGAGTGTCCACTGAGGGAGAAGTTGTAGAAATTACAGGATCATGGATCATGGTATTTCTCGAGTACCATTGTTTCCTGGTCATTGCCGGTGTTCTGAGACCTTTGCCAAAGTCTAAATAGTAAAGCACGAAGCCCTGTGTTTAGGGCATCCCCATCTCCGGCTCCGTAGGCCAGTTGGGTTGTGGCCACATGTTTTCACATCCCCAGTGACATTGAGGCATCTCTCTTACGGTGCCCAGCTCTCTATGAGGCTTCTTTCAAATGTCCTTGCTTCCCCCATCCCCTCCCTAAGATTCTTGGCCAGTCCTCCAAACAGGCTTGTTGAGTAGTGGGTGGGTGGTGAGGGGTATAAAAGGAGAGGAAAGTAGTTCTTTTCATGGATAAGCACAGAAATGACCCTATGGTAGAGTGATGAGTAGATTGAGTCAGGAATCAGAAAACCTGAGTTCCTGCACCATTTTGTTATTTGATCTTAATCAAATTAACCTTTCTAGGCTTTAGTTAACTCACCTATTAAATGGGAATAATTATCACTGCCTTGGTTACACCACAGGTCTTTGTGAAGTTAAGATGGCATAATTCATGCGAAAGTGATCTGAAACGGATTAAAAAAATGAAATAAGCACTTTGTATTTGTCCCATTTTTTTCCTGGTTAAATGGTGTCATCAGTTATGTCCTGGGCAGCTGTTCTCTTGGACTTGGCACCCTCTGTTTCTCAGTTCTAGAGCTATGAAGCCCCAGGCTGACTTCTCTCTTGCTCCTTCCCGCATCTCTCCCCAATCTTTTTTTTTTTTTTTTAATTTTTCTCCCCAATCTTAAAGCTGTTCCTTATCCCAGTGAAAAGGCCATGCCTGGAATCTTAGGCTCACACTGTGAGGAAATGCCCCGACATTCTTCTTGCAGAAGGAACCGGTTTCCTTCTTTTTCAAGTTTCTGTCAGTTACCCTTGGCCTCAAATTGAAGACCACACTGTTGTTTTTCTTGTTGTCATTAAAGACGCATCAACATTGGTTTGAGATTCCAAGCAGAGATCCCAGAACTCCAGGATGTCTCTGCCCTGGCCCAGGACACACACAAGGCCACACTGGTCTGGAAGCCCTGGCCGGAGCTGGAAAACCATGACCTCCAGCAAAGAGGTATTGGCATGTGGGAAGAAGTGGGAGGGGAAGGCTTGATTCTCTCCCAGGGATGTCTGGCTCCAGGATCTGTGTGTTTTTCCGTGATACTGAGCTCTCGCTAATGCAGTGGCCTTTTGTTCCCAACAGTGGAGAATCTCCTGAATTTTTGCTGTTCAAGTGCATTGCCAGGTGGAGGGACCAATTCTGAATTTGCTTTGCACTCTCTCTTCGAGGCCAAAGGTGACGTGATGGTAAGGAACCATGAAAAGTAGGCTTCGCAGTTCATTTTCTGCATGTCAGAATTCTGAGAAGTATTTTCCCAAGTGTCTCTTGTCCCGCATACCATATATAACCAATTCATAAGATGATGACCAGTCAACATGCCTCCATGTTCCTTATCTCAGTGAGTAGGTCAGGATTTTAAAAACTGCCGGAAAACCTCCAGTGGAACTTCTCTTAACACATATGAGTAATAATTAGGGGCACCCCTGTCTTGGAAAATTAGAATTACTTTGAAGCAATCTTGTGTTTTTACATCATAAAACGTCTCCAGTAATGGAGGTAGTTGGTCTAAAACATATGAGTAATAATTAGGGGCACCCCTGTCTTGGAAAATTAGAATTACTTTGAAGCAATCTTGTGTTTTTACATCATAAAACATCTCCAGTAATGGAGGTAGTTGGTCTAAAACAGCCCATCGTGCTCTGCTGATTACCTTGGAAATCCGCCAAAGTTGATGTCCATAGAAACATTTTTTTCCCTTAACCAAGATGAAGTGTTTGCTTCATTCTTCCATCCTCGACACAGTTCTTTGGTCAAACCAGAACTGTGGCGCCATCTTCCCAGAATCAGAGCTAACCATTTGCTTCCTCAACCTGGACTCCTGGCGAGATCACTCAAGCACTAACCTGTTTCCCCTCTAGTCAATACATGATTCTTCTACCAGATCTAGCTTTCTACCTTTTCCTTTTTGATTTTATGAAAACGTGAAAGGAAGCAAATGCCCCAGTTCTACCTTCTCCTGAGATTATTTGGTACCCTTTAAGGATTTTCTAGAATGTTGGAGAACTCTCCTTAACCCTTGGAGATTGGTGTTGCAGAGCAGCCCTTGTTGACCTAACGTGTACACACAGCACCCAAGGACTCTTGTTAAAATGCAGGTTCTTATTCAGGAGTTCTGGGGTGGGGCCCAAGGTTCTGCCTTTCTAACCAGCACCCAGAGAGGCTCACGCTGCTGGTGTGTGGGCCACACTTGGAGTAGCAAGATTCTAGACCTTGGTCTACCCCTAAGGCATCCACTGCTCAACTTTTTTAAAAAAAAAAGTCAATAAGGCTGAAGAAGGTAGATTTGAAAGGGTTTATTTAGCGAGGCTCTCTGCGAGGACAGCATCTTATACAGTCGTCACTAATACAGCTGTTTATGTTCCATTGGAATGGAACATGAGTTTTCTGCACAGTTACAAATCACCCACTCATTTCCTTAGCGTCCTTCCCCAGAGACTCAGCCTCCATTCAGAGGAGGTCTTACCATCTCTCTCAGGCTGGGGCCATCACCAAGCAGGGAGTGGGGTCGGACTCTCCCGGCTTGGTGCATGAGCTGCAGTCATGAGCTGGGGGAGAGTTAGAGGAGCAAGCCCTGTTGGGTGCTGACCAGAAAGGAACCCCAATTAGGGGACTCTCCCTCTGGTTTTCCTTCCAGCACCCCCAACCCTGAGCTCTGCCCTGCTGACCCCCCATTAGGTAGGCGGTCTTCCCAGGACACACAGACCCATTACTGACTCTGGCCTTTTCTCTCCCATGGGTCTGCAGGCTGCTCTGGAGATGCTGCTGCTGCGGAAACCAGTCAGGTTAAAATGTCATCCTTTAGCCAATTACCACTATGCCGGTAGGTTGCCAGGAGCCCTGTGCCCTGTTGCTTCCTGGGAGGGGTTTGTTTGCATGTTTGGTTGTGTCGCTTTTTAACAGGAGATAGCACGTTTGCTGTCCTAATCGCCACTTGTGATCTCAAGGCCTTCTGGGGCATCGCTGGTGGGGTAGTTTGGTCTGTTGGCTGGTCTCCTGTCCCTCATGGGTATGCCAAGAGCTGGGTGATAGTGGACAATGCCTGCACGGGTGGCAGCGAGACTGCATCGGGGTACAGAGCCACAGAGGGTACAACACAGAGACAACGACACTGAACAGCAGCCCCTCAGCTTTAGAAGCAGTAGAGACATGGTTCAACTCTTGTGTTCACCCTTGGCCTTCTTCTGCTGTCTTTGTTCCCTCACCTGGAAAACGGGGCTCGTACTCCATCTCTGCAGTGACGATTAGAAATAGTATAGGTAGCCCCATGCCTGGCACGTCCTGGAGGCTACTGTTATTCATTTATCAAACATTTATTGAGTACTTCCTGTGTACAAGGGACTGTGCTAAGCACTAAGATGAAACAGACATGGACAGAGTCCTACCTCATGCAGCGTGGAGTGTACGGAGGAGGCAGTTGTTAAACAGCGGATCCCACTGAGAGGAGCAGTGGTACATACACATCTCCACACGCGTGTGTCTTCTGAGGATGTGGGTTAACGATGGCATCACCAAAAAGAGGGAGGGAGAAGCGTTGAATGGAGTAAGAATCATGCAAAAGAAGGAAACAGGTTGGGGACCCTAAGAGATGACAAATGAAATTGAGGTCAGCGTTTTTATTTCCATGAACTGGCAAACCCGTCCGTTCTGAGGGTCACCACGAAGCTGCCGGGGTCTCTCTTTCAGAGGGGATGAGGCCTCCAGGGCCCCTTGGTCATTAATCCTTTACAGGTTTCCTTAGTGCTTCGAGCAGACCCTACATAGGTAGGTGCCAAATACTTGAGTGGGTTTGGGGACCTAGTAATACCTTTTCCAGTCCTTGGCCCAGGCAGCCAGGTAGGCCTAAGCGGAGGGCTGCTTTACAAACACTGGCGCGTCCTCCGTGGGCATCTCGTCCCCTCCATCGCTGGCCTCACTGAACGTGCTCCTCTTAGGAGTTGACCTTCCTGCCTGTCCTCACAGGGTGAAGGCCTCAAGCTAGTCACCTGAGCACAGCAAGCCCAGGATGTCTGCCTGTGGGTCACTGTCAGCACACAGGCCACTAGTTTCTAACGTTTTGTATGTCACATCACACATACATGGACAAAGGATAAGAAATCCATCAGTGGCCTAAAGGAGCGGTTTTTTAATATTGTCTCCATCGTTTCCTGCTTGGTATCTGCCATGAATGTGGGTAGAAAGATGTAAGAGATCTCCCTAATCTGCAGTTCGATCCTCTCCTAATTCTGAGTGTCATCTACCATCCATTAAACCCTGTCTCAAGCTTCTTTGCATAGCGGGTGAGACGGTAGATGAGAAAGCGCTTCCGAACCGTCTGCTGCGAGATACAGCTGCCCTCGGCCCTCTGGGCTGCTCAGCTCCAGCTGTGAGCAACCTCATCTGGGACCCCAGTCCCCTCCAGTTCTTCCCAGTGTGTCAAGCAAATATTATTTTTTTATGTGTGACATGACATTAAAACAAAAGATCAGAAAGTTAAGGACTAGCAGACCCCCACCCCACCCCAAACAAAACAAAATGAAAACACTAAAATAATACGAGGAACTTTGAAATTCGAGGGCCTTTAATTCTGCTAAAATGAATTGATCTGTTGGGGTGGGGGGTTCCTAGCTAATCCTGTGCCCATCCCCTGGCCCTTTCCCCTACAGGCAGACCAGGAAGAACGGGGTTGCTTCCTGGAATCATTTCAACCCTTGGAGGCAAGAGAGGTGGGGCAGAGGTGTGGGGGGTTGGTATCTTGCTAGCTGTGTCTCCCCAAGAAAAGAGTGCTCGCCTACATTTATCAGTCATTTGCCTTCTCCAGGAAGTGATCACAGACTGGGCCCCAGAGAACCTCCTGGAATTATGAGCAAAAAGGGCAGAGGTCACTGGTCTCCAAAGTCTGTCCAGACTCCATCCGCTTAACATTTCCCTTCCAAGCCACAGGGGAAACCACAGAGTGTACCCCATCACGGGCTCCTTGCCCCGTTCTCATGCTCCTTATTTGGTTCTGGGGGGTTGACGGATCGCATCTCTGTGGCCCCATTCTGCCTTGGCCTTTGTGCCAAGCCCCACTGGGCTGCTCTCTAGGAGGACTGTCTGTCAGTTCAATTCGTCACCAGGAATGCTATCTTGTGGATGTCTTTTGGCTTCCAACTCTGTGGCTGTGGCCAGTGTCACCCCACCCCGACTCCCAGCTCTGACTCCTGGCGCTAGAAGCACTCCTCAGGCTCCCAGCTGTCCAGAGAGAGAAGTCAGATCTCCTAGGCCTATCTGTGTCCTGGAGGGAAGGTGAAAAGGCTGGGCTCAGGGAGGGAGGCTGCGAGTTAGGGGGAGACAGAAACAGAAGCCTGTGAAAATCACGTTCCTTACTTTGTTCATGACCTTCCCTTTCCCATCCCACCCCGAGCAGTTCAGTAAGAAAAGGAAAAAGTGACTGACGCAGGGGACCCAGCAGAGACACTGGTGTGGGTGGGCAGTGTCTTGGCTCGCCCAAATCTTGGAGCGGCTTGCCAAGACCAGAGGAAGGTGCTGTCGCAGTGGCTCCCCACACGCTTTAATCCACACCAAGGTGCTTGGTCCAGCCCTCTCCCAGCAGCCTCCACCCAGGTGTGGGTAGCAGTTGTTTGCAGTGGCTCCCAGGTGGCAGTTGGATTGGGTGGGGAGAGCTTGAGCTTGGGGAGTCAGGATGCCTGTTTGTGATTAGAGCCTGCAGCATCCTTGGTTTTCCATTCAAGTGGTCATTCCTGCAGATGGGTGCAGAGTGCAGAGGGCGTCAGAACCGGCGCTGGGCGTGTTGGCCGGTGTTCAACAGAAGCTACTATTAGACCCCATCACAGCCCAAGTACTCCTGAAGCCTGACCTAAGTCAGAGTTAGGGAGACCTGGAGGAAATAAACACCCACTCAGTTGGGGGCAGCCTGCTCTCCGTCTTGGAAGCTGCCCCCGTTTGATGAGGAGACAGCATTACATACTCAAGAGAATACTTTGCAAGAAACACAGCATGTGATATCATTTTCCAGGCACTCTTAGCCGGTCCTCTGAAAGGCAGGAACTGAGTTCACACTTACTCTCTTGCTTTGCCTGACACCGCACTTGTAAAGACCAGGGTTAGCGGACCAGGCTCAAGTTATACATTCACATTGAGGCCTCCCTTCCTTGTGCTTCCAGAGGGAACTTTGGTAGCAGCCTGCTTCACCCTGCACCCCTAAAAATATATTCAGCCTTCACCCACTATGGAAAACCTTTCACGGAAATGAAGGTCTGGTATAAAAACAGTCTTTTTTTTTCCTACAGTGCACGTGTCTTTCTTGTATAACTGCATTAACAACAGCGTCAATAAAAGTTTTTAAAATCTTGAAGAGGGAACGGCCCTCTTTAAAAGATGCTGTGCCCAAACCGTCTGTCTCCAAGTCTCTTTTTCAGTTGCCTGGGTTCGCTGTAGCTCGCCCCCAAATTTAGCCACAGTCCAGAGGCTGTTTCCCAGCAACAGACGCTCAGAACAGTTTTTCCTCTGGATACTGTTCCAGCAGCAGTTTCCTGCAGCTAATTAGGCCCTTTGTTATTAGCCTTAATTGTCTTGTTAGGGGCCCCTGCTGATACTAGCCCGATAGCCAGGAATCCCCAGGTAGAACAAATGAGTGCTGGGGGAATGTCAGCCCACTAACCCTGTGTGCATGCCGACTGGACAGCAGGGATCTTCGAGAGGAAGGCAAGGGGAGGGTTTGCGGCAGCCCCCTGCCTTGGTTTTGCGTTTGATCCTGGACTTGGTCCAAGATGCATAATCTAAGAAGGGCTGGCTTAGAAAACCTCGTCTGAGAATGAGGAGAGTGCTCCTATCTGACAGAGACTGCAGGGACGAGAGATGCCTGAGCCGTCCCTTGACGATTACAGACAGGGTTTCCGGGGCAGGGAGTAGAAGACAAGTTACCAGCAGCCGGGAGGAAGGCTGGATTTATTCATACACAGCACAGAGAACACTGCAAGACCTGGTGGTCTTTGTGAGTGCCACTAAGGCCTAGATCAGCCGGGGACAGCGTGTGTCCCGTAGCTGCAGGCTGCTTGGGAATCTGCTCTCCAAGAGGCCAGTGAAGATCTAAAGCCTTTACTGTGTGTACCTGCTTAGCACCAAACGCTCTCCGTCCCAGGGTGTCCCAATCCCCACGTCACGGGAGAGGAAACTGAGACTCAGAGACATGATGTAAACCTGTCTGGGGCCACAGAAGGTGTAAGTGGCAGAATCAGGTTCCCAGCACATGGTCTCCTGATTCAAATCACCCTTTTCGATCAGAGCACAGTGACACTGAGGAGAGCACATTCAAGTATTATATCTATATACCAGGCTTTAACCTGGGAATTCAGTCCAAGAGCCCAGGGGTGGATTCTCAGCCCAGTGGGAATCTCATGATCAGGGTGCAGTGAAGATGGAGAATTCACAAAAACCCGAAGGAGGCTGACTTTTATGCAAACCAGCCACAGTGATTGAGTCTTCCCTGGACCCCCCAAAATAGGGCTCCCCTTAGAAATAGGCCTTATGTCTTGCTCCAAACAGCCCAGTACCATTCTCTATGACCATCTGCATATCCTACTTTCTCTTTTATGGAGGAAAAAGACGACTGAATATCAAGTTTAGCCAGGAAGGCCGATGCACCAGCCCAGCTCTGCAGGGCCTCTTTATTGGTCTGCAGATCTGTCAGGAACTGGTCCCACTCACCTCTCCAGCCTCTTTTGCTCTCCCTCTGCTGGAACCCATAGTTGAACCACATTGGATCCCTGCTCACTCTTTGAACACCTTCATTTCTTCAGCTATAAAATGGGTAACACCCAGTCTTACAGGGTTGCTGGTAGCACCAAATGACTGATATCTGTGAAGTACTTAGAACCTGGCACATAGTAAGCAATTACAAATGTTAGCTTCCCCACCCTCCCAGCACAGCGTTTTGCATGCAGTACACACCTAATATCTGTGGATGGATGGATGGATGGGTGGATGGAAGGGAGGGAGGGGGGATTGTAGGGAAGGATAGATGGAAGGGAGGGAGGGAGGAAGGAAGGCATTGTCTCACTGCTCTCTGACTTTGCACACATACTTCCTCTCCCCAGAATTCCTTTCCATCTCCTTCTTGCCTAACTTGCTTCTGTTCTGAGTTGAAAAGTCAACTCAGATTTTTTCTCTACCTGGAAGCCTTCCCAGCTGCCCTCGTCCTCACCTGAGTGTTGTGCTCCTCCCTCCTGCCCCATTGGCACCTGATCTCTGCCTTCCTCACTGCAGTCACCACTGTGAATGCAGTGGCTTACTGGTTTGTCTCCCCACTAGACTGAACGTGAGGAGGTGGCGACTGTGGAACCCACCGCATTTTGAGGAGCGCTTGCTACATAAATACTTGCACGCATGAACATTATCGTGACATAAAAACTGTAACTAAAATTGGCTGAATGCTGTTTTCCAGTTACTAAGCTCGACACTTTGTTCATTATCTTTAACCTTCACAAAAATACTAAGAGGTGGGGGCAATCAGAATTATTCCCACTTGAGTCTTAGGTTCCCTAACGTGTCAGGGTCGAGACCATAGCTGCAATCTGAACCGAGGTGTAAGGGCTGCTAACCATGGCACTACACTGGCTTTTTGTTCAGAAAGGAGTTTGATGGGTATTACATCATTTACTGAACAGTTATATTTTGTAACTTAGCCAATCAAGCGGGGAGACCGGTGAAGCTGGAACCAGCAAAGTGGGGAGAACTGGGAGCTGTTCTTACGAAGTTTGTGTTTTGTTGTAGGTTCGGACAAGTGGACCTCCCTAGAAAGAAAACTGTTTAATAAAGCACTAGCCACTTACAGCAAAGACTTTATTTTTGTACAGAAGATGGTAAGCATGCTTTTTCCCATTGCTCGCTTGAAAGTGAATTGGGGAAATTGTACACCTAAAGATACATAGATATATTTGGTTACTGGCTTCCTGCTCTCCAAAAGGATGTCTGTTCCCCACCCCCACCCCCCAATGGTGAAGGGTGGCATTTGTTATGGGGTGGCATGGCCCTGGTGTCGGGGACATGGGAGAAAGGAAGACACAGATCATTTGGACATGGCATTGATGAGGGTTATTTTTATCTTAACAAAAATGTGTACGTTTTGCATTCTGTCAGAATAAATAGAGCTGGGGCTTTTGGTTCACAATTTACGTCTCTGATTTCATGTATATGTGATGATCTGTCATGTTTCTGACAGAATTTTTTCCTGAGAAATTAAAGAAGGGAGGATATGTGCCCTCCTCCTAGCCAGTAGCAGTTTCTGGTTTGGGGCCCCCGATCGTAATGACAGTGATAATAAAAACAATGCATGGACGGCATTTCACAGCAGAGGAGAACTCTTCCACATAGATGAAATAGCACTTTAAACAGCAAATAATGAACTTAATAAGACTTAATTGGCTGAGAGGTGGTTTAAGCTAAAAGTTAAAAATAATTCAAAGTGTGTTTCAGCAGTCTGATGAATGAATGATGGAGCCGTAATGTATTGTTAGGGTCATTAACGTGTGCAGGTCCACAGAGAACAGGGTCACAGGTGACAGCTTCCACTGGCTCCAGGCTGGGCCGATGATCCCCAGGGGTGTCCTGGGTACGTGTCTCCTGTCCTTCACCTAGGGCCTTGATGAAGGAGAACCAGAATAAGTGGACTTTCTCTCCAGCTTGCCTTCATCTCCAGTCTGTCTATATTCACTCTTGCCTTTCCCTGCCTTGGAGGCCACATTCTTTGTCCAGCATCTCCTATGCTCATATTTCTGGAATCACCTTCCCCAGGACTGACCTGTCCTAGGCCTCATTCCTTGCTGGCTATTGATAGATTCGTGTGTCATGCTTGCCAGGCAGCGCAGGTTTTTAAGCAAGGGCTCTCTGGGACACTATGCTCACTGCTTGGTTATTCTAGGGTAGAAATTCAAGATGTCAGGTGGATGTGAAGGGGGCAACTTTGGGGAGACAGGACTTCTGGGGGTTCCCTTCCCATCTCACCATGCAGTGGGCCATGTTCTCACCCCTCAGGTTACTAGCAGCCTTTACCTGCCTCCAGAAAACCCACATTATTGAACCTCAGTTTTAGCTCAGAGATCTGTGAGCTAAACAAAGCAATTTTTCTCTTTAAAATACATTTACCTTTTCCCATTTCGGGGATGAACAGAGCAAGGCTTATTTCCTGCAAAAACTGAGCTCTTGTCATAACTTTTGCCTTATGTTCCTGTTCAATTACTAAGGGACATTTTTCATAAATAGATTTTGAAGGTCAACAAGGAAGAGAACCAAACACGTTCAAGCATGTTTAATGAAAATCATGCTGCTTTCTAGGTTAAAAAAAAGGAATAAGCTCTCTATGGACTGGCAGGAGAAAATCTCCAGACTATATTGTGAAAAAATCAAGTTGCAAAACTATATATATTACCTTTTGTGAGGAAAATGGCGGGTAAGAAATGTATTTCTGTGTTTGTTGATATATGCGTAAAGAAATTCTGAAATGATACCCAAGAAATTAGTAAGAGGGACTACCTGTATTGCAAGGGAGGGAAGTAAGAACTGGATAGATGGAGAACAGGCAGGGGAAGGAGATTTTTCACTATAACTATCAGGGGTGCCAAAAAAATGTATATACTTTTTAAGAAAGGATAAAACTGTATAATTGTAATACTCAATATATACCGATAACAAAAGATGAATACAAGTCACGTTTGACTTCTGCAATTACAAGAGGCACTCACAGTGGTTACCATCAGCGTCCAGATGCTTCTGATGATGGCAAACTGCTGCTTGAGACGAGATAACATCTCTTAAAATGTGTATACTTTTTTTGGCACCCCCCCCCCGGTATATATCTTTTAATTGAATGGCATAAACCTATGATCTATTACAAAATTAAAGTTTCGCAAAAGCTTGCTGCTTTGCACCCTACACACAGCTGGAGCTGATCCTGAGATGGCTTTCTTGGCAGGTGAAGTCTAAGACGGTGGCTCAGTGTGTGGAGTACTACTACACGTGGAAAAAAATTATGCGGTTAGGGCGGAAGCACCGGACACGCCTCGCGGAAATCATCGATGATTGTGTGGTGAGTGACGCTGCTGAGTCGCTGCTTATTCTGGCCCCACTCCCGCCCCACACGCAGGTTAGTAAGTGACTGGGGTTTGGTTTGGCTTTGCTGTTGAGGTAGCCGCAGTGAGTGGGTGACAGGCCAGCTCTCTGCCAGGATTCAGGCCTTGACTTCCTGGTGTAGAGAGGCCAAGGGAAGATGGCTTAGGGTTTGACCTGAGGCTCAGCATTCAGTTAAGGAGGTGACATAGAAACTAGGGAGTAAAGCCAGGGTGGTCCCAGCCTTGGGTGGTTGGTTTATAAGCAGGTGCCCTGGACCCCTGGCATGTCCCTTCCTGATCCTTCCACATCACGGATGTCACTAAGCAGAGAATGTGACGTGCCTCCGAAAGATGAAGGAGCCCTCAGCTTTTACCACAGCTTTCATAAAGCATTCCATCGTGCCAGGAGTGCTCGATTATTGAGGAATCGGTGAGCAGGGTGTCTGTAATCGTTCTAATGCTCACATCAACATTCATCCCTGGTCAATATCCCCGATCAATCTTTCCTTCATTAGCAGACAATCAAAATTGTGTGCACATTAAGATTAAATACATACTAAAGACAGAAGTCAGAATCATCTCTGAACCCCTTATGTGTGACGTTGGTAATTAATACCACTTTTCATCCTTGTGAACTCCTGTCTGCATCCATAGCCAGGGGAAATCTTCTCGCCCACTGTGGAAAACATTACCTACCATGTACGTGTGTGTAAAAGTTACATGTCTTTAAACAAGTTACTAAACCCCAGCCTCTGTCATCATCAGGGAACGTGTTTGGAACTCATGAATGGTGTGAATATTTGTAATTATATTTTCATGCCCAGTAGTGCCCCAGTCAGTGTAAGTGTTAGCACACGTGTGGATTATTCTCTTGAGCAGACATTTACATCGCATTTTCTACGTGCCAGGCATTGCCCTAGGCATTTGATAAATATTGACTCATTTAATCCTCGTACCAGTTCTCTGAGGTAAGAAACTGAGGCACAGAGTAACTTAGCCATGGTCAGTGGCTGGTGAGTGTGTTGTCTGAGCCCAATTCCCTTGTGTAATACTTCAGAGTTAAGTCAAATGCAAATTCGCTTAAAGAAGTGTAAAAACACGTGGACTCGTTAATGCTCTAAAGCCCAAGTAAGCCCAGCTATGAAATAGCTATGCATGTGTGAATTTATATTTGGTCCCAAATATCAGAGAAAGTAGGTATCTCTGGAATAGAACAGAATTGCCATTTTGTCCATCAGAGAAGGCCATATTCTGCAGTAAGGGTTTCCTGTGACCAGGGCTTTTGTTTGACTGATTTAAGTAGTGATTTCTTATATCAGAATAGCCTTTTGTTCATCTGTGACCTAATGTTTAAAAAAGCAGTTGTGGCCTCATCAGGTTCAATCAACTAAAACCGAGTCCCCACAATGTAAACAGCAGTACGTCTGTAGCACAGTGGGTGAACCAGGGATATTAACTGGCCTCTGTCCCTATCCACCCCTCAGGAGAGCATACGAGTATATTCCAGTTGGGAAGATGTGACATACACAGTGGAAAGTTTACCGTGAACCCCAAGAGTTTAAGAGCAGTATGAGATGAGAGCCAGAAAGTCTTAGATACAGCCTTAGGCTCTCTCTCTCATCTAACTCCACCATTCCACAGGCAGACAGTTGAGGCCCAGAGAGGGCAAGGGGCTTTCCCCAGGTCACAGAGCATTATTTCCCAAATGAGTCGAATGGACGGTAACCAAGGAAGCATCAAGAATCCTGGCCTGGGAGACCTAGGACCTGGCCCCTAGACATGCTGACCTGTAAAATGGGGCACATGACGTAAATGATTTGGAAAGACCCCTTCCAGTTCTGGAATGTTCTAGGCTCTGCCTGAGCCATGTTTTTGGAAGAGGGCAAAATCAGAGGCTATGGTTTCCTAAGGCAAATTGGGTCTCTTCAGCTTGGGTGTTGCCAAGGGCCTAGGACAGTGTCCGGCGTAACAGGGGCACTCAACACATGTCTGATGTGTTGATGAGTAAACATTTTTCCAAGGTTCAGAGCCACAACCCCTGTATAAACTCCCTGGAGGGAGACAGAGTGAAGAAGGAGATTCTGAGCGGAGGAGTGCTGCTCAGGGAGATGTTACCACGTGAGGCAGAGGAACCATCGTGGGCCAGCAGGGCTGTGCAGGTGGATAGAAAGGCCCAGGCCAGCGTGGAGCTTCAGACTGAGGAGGAGAGGTTAAGACGGTGCCCGAGGGGCCACCCCTTGAGCTTATTCACCAGGAGCCAGGATTAGCCTGGGTCAGAAGCAGGCACACCTTTGTGACTTGTGAGCTTAGGGAGAATACAAAGGTATGTGCTGACACAACTCCGGCCCCCCAAAAGAAGAAAAGCCTCATTTAAGGCCAGCGCGGTAGCTCGCAGCTCCCTTCGGGGCACTGTGAAGGCGCACTCAGCCTTCTGAGGACAGTTCACCAGGTAGAGGTGAAAAGTTGGGACCATGCAAGGACTGGAGAGGGTGCAAAAGATGCTATCCTAGGACAGGTTTCTGCTCTTGGTCCTCCACGCCTTTCTGGGGCACCTGGCGTGGCCCTCCTGATATGTGTCCTCAGTGTTTCATTAAAGAGACAGGTGACCATTTCCCCCCAGATGGAACATTCTCAGGTGGCTTAAGGACTTTCGTGGGGAGAAGGGGAGAGTTTGTGAGGAGTGATTGCTCTTGAGGGAGTCAGTGGTCAGAGAGCCCAGCTGTTCACTCAGCAGGTAGTTTGACTTTGGCCTGAAGCTATCACAGGCCCTTCCACCCTTGCAGACAGTAGAAGGTGGCCAGGGTGGGCTCTGTTAAAGAGATGGGAGGAAAGGTTGCTGACCACACCTTCCTGTCCCGTGCCCATGCTCATGATCCCGCTCAGGACAAACCTGTACATCTGGCTGTGACCAAAATTGAGCACAATTCAAGGAACCAGCTGACACAGTTAACTGACTTGGGAAGACAGCGGTCAGGGCTCCAAGAGCAAAGCTCACCCCTCGGTCTAAGCGTCTTAGGTACTTGCATCACGATCCATTGATGACCAGGGGCACGTCCTCCTTCCCTTTGACCTTTACAGGCAGCTGGTTCTAATGGTTCTGAGAGGCTTAGGGTCTCTGTGTTGGAGCTGAAAACCTAAGCCATGTCCAGGTGGACACTTGTGCATCTGTGGACATTTGCAGCCGGCCAAGGAGTGAAGAAAGCAGAGGTGCTAGAATCCAATAGCCCAGGTTTTACATCTCAGTTCAACTTCTTGACCAGCCAAGTGGCCTTGGGAGAATTAGTTCTCTGGCCAGTTTTCCTCGTTTGTTGAAAGACAAAACGTGTGCACAGGGTTGTGGAGAGGACTAGGCATGTGTGTATGCAGAGCCTGACAGCAGGCGTTCAGTATGTTGTCATCACCATCGTTCGTAACCCTCACACTGGTCTTAGAGTAAGTTTGGGTCGTTGAACATTTGCAGTTTAACTTACAAATGTCTCATCATACAAATTCCATGTGTATGCCTGAGAAATAAAAATCTCCTCAAGAAGCTCTTGGAATTTATATAATATTATTAATCAGTGTCACCCCCCACTAAGTTTAATTTTTTTTAAAAAAAGAAGCTCTTACTGTGGACACTCCCGGCTTTGCAGACTATGTTAACATATAACCACCTCCCTACCCTGTATTTGCCCGCCTTCTACCGATTTTAGAATATTACTAAATGTTTCATTTCACAATACATCAGAAAATGGCCAGCTTGTTGACACACAGTGCTCCATGTTAGGGTTTTTGTCCTATCTTTGTATATCTTAGTCACTTTGGTGAGCCATTTGACTTGATATTAAACCATTTTGAGAACATGTATTGATCACCAGTTGAAATCAAACCTAATCTAAATTCCTGAGACGTATATAATGACAGGACAGTATAACTGAATCTGTAATTTTTTTGGCTGTGTGGAACATTTCTTCTAAGAGTTCTTAAGCCAAAAAATGACATTGTGAGAAAACTGTAATTATAACAAGTACCATGAAATAACACCATTGTCATTTAAAGTTATTACACAATTTATTTTACATGCCAAGTTTTGGGCCCTGGGCTGCTTAATGAACTGATATTTGAGGCCAAAAAGTTCCAGTTCTGTAAAGGAATGGAGTGAACCCTTGGAGTTTGACACAACGTGGTTTTACCTGAAACTCTTTGAGTTCGGAAGATGGTGGATTCCTATGGGAATAAGACCACTTAAGTAAAATCAACTTGTGTGTTTATATATTAGTAAGAAACCTACAGCTTTTATTATAAATTACTGTAAATGTCTAAAGCCTACATCTGTATTCATTGAAGTGTTTCAGCAAATGTAGTTATTACTAATTAATCCTAATTAACTCATTGGAAACTGGGATCATTTCTCAAAATACGCATATATGATATTAAATACAGACACTCCTGAGCCAGTGAGTGGGGTGCTAAATGCCCCGTATTATACTGATATTGTCTGTCTCCCTCACCCCTGATCCAAACTGGAGAGAGGGAGCTTGTGGTTCTGAATCCCAGAGTCCAGAACTACTCTCAGAAGTCTTCACTCTTCTTGGAAATTCTTGGTTCTGGGTTCTAAGAATCATAGGCTCACCCAGAGTTACATCGCTTTTGGGGGTAAAGCAAACTGGAGCCCACGTGCTCTAAGCAATGGGTGTGCAAAGAGAGCGTGGCAGAAGACAAATGACCATCATCAGGGTTAGAGGCAGCTGGGCATACCTTTCGTTTCCTCCTTTGTAAAATGAGAGGACTTTTTACAGCCTATTCAGTGACATAGCAAATGTGAAAGCACTTTGTAAATTGTTAACACAGAAGCTGAAACGAGGTTGACGTAACATAGAATTCCCTTTCCTTGGTCCGCAGTCCTTTCCGAGCCTGCAGGAGCCAGCTTCCCTCACCACCCCCACCCCCACTGAGGACAGACAGTGCAGAATAAAGTTGTTAGTTAAGCAGCGGATAGACTGTGGAACCTCCTAGATCCCTGCCCTCCACCCCAACCCATCCTGGGTGTCTACTCCTAGCTGCTCCGGTAACTTACTATCTTGTCAGCCTTGAGGAAGGCGAGGCCCATCTGCTTAATTCTGCACCTGGTTGCCATTCTGAAGTAGAGAGAGGGGACACGGTAGCAGAGAGGATAATGATTCATAGAAAATATTTTTCTGTCACCCCAATAAGCTTTCGTTTAAAAAGCATTACTAATTACCCAGAGACTTGCCAACATTTCTTCATTAAATAAATCATACACTTCCTTTGCCAGCTTAAAATAAAAAAAGAAATCGGTCATGTGGTATCCGTGTGACCCATCTTTGTATAGTCCCCTCATCTGTCTCTGCGTGCCAGAAATTTTGCTTGACAGTTTACCTACATTCTTTCATTTGCCCTCCTCCAACCCCCAAAAATATATTTTTCTGGTTCGTCATAGAATGCCTCTGGAAGGCATTTTTTCTCCAAGCCCATGATTAGAGGCCAGGGAAAAAAAAGCACATGATAAATAAAAGGGAAGGAATACCCCCTTCCATTTTTCACCCCTTTTCAAAGTCATTGTGGTTCATTCTCTGATTCTCTTTCCTGACAAGAACAGAGCAGGAGTGTATCAGAATACGGTGTGTCACGTGCCTCCACAGATCAAATCAACACCTCAGGTGTCTTGCATAGAAGTGTGTGAGAAGGCCTATAAAACAGTTCGTGATAGGTCTTTAGTCTCTCTCCAAAGGGTCCCACCATATTGTGATTGTTTGAAAACCCTCCTCACTGCTCTGGGGCGACAGAGTGAGGCAGAGAGACACGCAAGTGGGGCAGCTTGCCTGGGTGTTAGTTTCAAGGTCTGGTCTGCTGGTCTCAAACAAGAGGTAGAAGCTCTCCACACAGAAATCTCTCCTCTCTGCCTTAAAATATTTTTGTATAAATGATGGGACCCGGGGTAGGGCCAGGGGGCCTTCCTTGACCTCAGAATTCCACGCGTCCAGTGGCCAACCTTGTAGAGACTGTGTCCCTCCACAGAGGGTTCTGTCAGCCGTTCCTCAGGCAGAAAGAAACCGATGCAGCCCCGGCGTCCAGCCCCTCTCCCCTCTCCAGGCCTGTGGGTTCTGTTCATCACTAAAAATGCCATTGGGGACTTTCCCCCTTTTGCTTTTATTGCCTTAACACTAGACAAGTGAAGAAGAAGAAGAGTTAGAGGAGGAGGAGGAGGATCCGGAAGAAGATAGGAAATCCACAAGAGAAGAGGAGAGTGAAGCGCCGAAGTCCCCAGAGCCACAGCCAGGCCCAGTCCTGGCTCCCGCAGAGGGGCCACCCCTGCAGGCCCTTGGCCAGCCCTCGGGCTCCTTCATCTGTGAAATGCCCAACTGTGGGGCTGTAAGTGTCTCTGCGTCCTCCGTCTTCCGGGGATCTGGGACTAGCGAGGGCCAGACAGATGGCTGTGCCTGGCGTTTTTGAAGAGATGATGCATTTTAGAAAGGGAAGGGATGATGCATTTCTGCAGGGAAGGTTTGGCAGAGGGAATTCCATGTTGCCGTGGTATCGTTTCGTTCATCCCATTGACTACTCGTTCGGCCAGCAGATATTTCTGGAGTGTTGTGTTCTGTGTCCAGCACTGTGCTGCATGCTCAGAGGCCATGAAATAGATCCCTGCCCTCAGGAAGCGTGTGGTTCCGAGCTGTTCAGTGTCGATGCCGCCTTGGCCTCAGAACGGAACACTCTCCATCTCTCGGTGCCTCTTCACTCCTCTCGGTGCTTCTCCACTCCTCTGGGCTGTGTGTCACACCAGGTCATGCCCAGTTGATTTAAATACACTGGGAGAGCCCACAGAGGATTGTCCTTCTGTAACGTAATTTCAGAGATTTAGCTCCACTTTCTTTGTATTCTTTGGGGGAAACAAAAAAGATTTATTAGGCAAACTAATCATGTAAACAGGATGAAATGGGAGTCTGTGTAATTACTTAGCCTAGTATTTTTCAAGTACGGTAGCAGTACCATTTAGCTAACATAAAACCAGTTCACCATTTGATCATTCTTAGCACTAAAGGAAGGCCTTACAGAATCTATACTGGCCTAGTCCAAGGCTCCCTGTGTATTTTAAAGGATATTTTCTTAAAGTTGTCTGCTTTGGATTCTCAATACCCCCCACTAGTCCCCCACTAGTCTGAATTAATGAGATTTCCCAAATCAGATTCCTTAAAGCCAGGCATACCTGCACAGACAAGTTTTAGAGGTATTACTCAAAAAATGAACATTTTGGGTGGCCAGTTAGCTTAGCTCGTTAGAGCATGGGACTGGTAACACCAAGGTTGCTGGTTCGATCCCCTCACAGGCCACTGTGAGATGCACCCTTCTTAAAAAAAAAAAAAAAAAAAAAAAAAAAAAAAAAAAAAAAGCACGAAAATTTTGCTTCTTTCACAAGAAGCTCTGTTTTCCTCAGATTAGCACTTTATCTTTGTTTGTACATTATATAGAACAATACTGTTTTCCAGAGTATACTGAATGCTGTTTATTGAGTCTGTCACTTAGATAAAGAAAGCAAGTCTTCAAAATACTTAGATCCTAAAGCAGAAATTCATTTGATTTACGTTTAAGAAAAAAATGAAAAGGCTGGAAAAAAAAGCATGTATGCATTTTGCATTATCTTTGAAAAGAACATAAGAAATTGCTAGCTTGTTTCTATCTTTGATGTTTAATGACCGGGATGCTTCTCACTCCATCATTGCCATTCTGTATAGAGCACTTCCGTTTAGGGATAATTAAGATGTGACTTTAAGTGACAGTACTTCGTGGTGAATTTGTTTAGAAGTTGGATGCTTCCTCAAGTCATAGTTTTAATGTACAGTAAATTCTTAACCGAGTGGGATGGCATCTTTTATTTTTTCCAATCAGAAGGGCTCAGCGAATACTTTTTAATGAGCTCTTCAAATCACAGGGGATAAAAGCATGTTAGTTTTTTAATCCTTGACTAACCATGGAAGTTTGGGTTGCTAAATCAGCAATAGGTTTTTGTTTGTTTTTTTCCCTGTAAGACCATAAACAGCTCATGAACTTGACACAGAGTAGCCACCTACAGCTGGGGGGTGGGTTGAGGGATTCCTGTAGCTGATGTATTTAGCAAGCTGGGAGTCAGGGCTTTTGGAATTCGGGGTTGTGGATTATATCCCTTAACAGCAGTGGTTCTCCATTGAGAATGATTTTGTTCCCCCTGAACATTTCACAATGTTCAGAGACATTTTTGTCACAACTGGGGAGGTAGGTAGCATCTGGTGGGTAAAAGCCAGAGATGCTGCTAAACATTCTGCACAATAGCCCCCCACAACAAAGTTAATCCAACCCCAAATGTCAGTAGTACTGAGGTTGGAAAACCCTGCTTCATGGCAAACTTTAAAAAATTGTCAAGGTCTTTCCCCTTTTATCATCCTGTAATCAAATTTGGGGGTCCTGAAACATTGCTTCAGTAATGGGCTACTGATTGGGGTTTGGACATAACCTTTAGACTGTCAGCAGCCAATCACTGTCTTTCCTATTGTGTTTCTTAGGGTGCTAGTTCTTCCTGGGGTGGTGGGGAGCTTAGCAAATCGGCTCCATTTTGGGGTGCCGTCTCTATTTCGACTGGAGCACCTCTGCTGTTAACTTTGATCTTTTGAGTAAGAGCTGATTTGTTAAATTGGAGGGAAAAAAAGTGAAGAAAGAAAGAAGGAAAAGAAAGTGGAAGAGAAAGGAAGCTCCTTAAAAGAAGTTTGAAAGCTAGTCCAACCCCCTCATTTTACAGATGGAAAAAAATAAGGCGGACAGAGGGGGAATGGCCCATCAGCCACCCTGTTAGACAGAGGTGCTGGATCTATGTGGCCCCCGAGCCTCCTGACTTCCAGCTCTGGCCTTCGCACTGTGCCATGCCACCTCTTGTCTTCTGGTTATAACAACGATGGGGTTATTTGATTGGCACAGCATTTGTGGTTGTGCTCTTTGATCTCTACTTTCTGTAGCATATGCCCCAAGTTTGCTCATGTAAAACCACTGCGCCCTACCATTAGACACTGTTGCAAATATCCCATGTTTTACCAATGAGTAACTAATAACCCTAATTTCCTTTTCAGGACTGTAGATGTCATGTCACTCCCTTTCTTCCCCAGGTGTTCAGCTCCCGACAGGCACTGAACGGCCACGCCCGCATCCATGGTGGCACCAACCAGGTGACCAAAGCTCGGGGTGCTGTCCCCTCTGGGAAGCAGAAGCCTGGCAGTGCCCAGAGCGGGTACTGCTCAGTGAAGAGCTCACCCTCTCACAGCACCACCAGTGGCGAGACAGACCCCACCACCATCTTCCCCTGCAAGGAGTGTGGCAAGTAGGTGGAATTGGAGCAGGGACTGCATCTTAAGTTTGTGATGGATAATCACTCCCTGGGGGTTGGGCCGAGATGGCTTCTTCAGCCAGAAAGAGAATCCAGACTCTCCAAATTCTTTCTCGTACCATTTGTGGGGGCCTCATGGTGCCTCAGGGTGGATGGACCTTATCTCTGACTCAGAAGAGGGTCATTCTGATGTCTTAAAGCCTAATAAGGATGGACATCTTCAGAGAGCAAACCTCAAGTGGCGAAACTTCACTCTTTTCCAAATATGGTAGAGGGGACTCTGATTCCCCCTTCTTCCCTTCACACCCAAACCATATTCATGAGTGTTGCTTTCTTTGCATCCTGCTGACTTTGAGAATGGCTCTGAGTCACCTAATCAGGAACTCTGTAGCAGAGATAGCTTTCCTACCACTCCTGCTCATTCCTGCACCCAGGGCAGACATCACTAATTAATTACCGCACTGTTTGCTACCACATTAAGACAAGACTTCAGATCCTTTCCATCATAATGCTTCAAGCTCATAATGCTTCAAGCTGACCCAACCAATTGATCAGAGTTAATTCACAAAATAAAACCCATTTGTCATCCATGCTCTTTTAAGTATAATTTAAAACAATAAGTAAGGGGAGAAACTGACAGTGGGTAGTAATAATAACAGCTAACATTTACTGAGCACTTACTTTATATGCATGAGGTCATTGAATCCTTACGCAGAAACTCCACGTGATGGCAGATACTGTTTGTATCCTTGTTTTACAAATAAGGATTGAAAATTAGGTAAAATGACCTGCCCCAGGTTTTACTACCAATAAGAGCAGAGCTGAGATTTGAACCCGGCTGTGTTCAAAGGCAGAGCCTGGGCTCCTGACCAGTGCTGCATCCTGTTGGTTTGCCTCGTTTATTTATTTACTTCAGGTGGAAACTACCATTGATGGTAAGACGCACATGGTTCCTTCCCACAGCCTCCAGTATAGAATTCCAGTTTACTTCTCAGTGAGGCTGCCAGACTGGAGGGGTAATACATGGTCGTGAGTGACATCCTTTAGCACCCTGGCGGAGTTTCTCTGCCCATAATCTCCAGTGCCTCAAACGTGAAGAGAAGTGTTACCTGGAGAGATGTCGACCAGGTAGCTTCTAACTCTACCAAGAGAACATCCCTAGTTGTATGAGTGAGACCAACTGGGATCTCTATTTACAATATGCATCCTCGTGATGTATTTCAGGCAACTTTCAGCTGCCATTTATCAGGTACTCACTATTGGCCTGGTACTCTTTTAAAGGATTTTACAGGTATTGATTAATTTCATCTTTGCAGTAGCCCTGCAAAGTACATACTTTCAGTAACTGCTGTTTTACAAGCAGAGAAACTGAGGCATAGAAAAGTTAAGCTGCTTGTCGCAGTGTATAGCCGAGTAGGGATTCACACCATGCAGGCTGGCCCCGGGCCCGTGCTCTAAGCTCGACTCAGTTCGGTGGCACCTGCCAAAGTGAATTGGAACTGGGGGCTCTCTTCCCTCTTTGAAGCACAGAAATGGGGGAGATGGATTTAGGTGTCAGTCCTCTCCTCTCTGCTCTGAACCAGGACGTGATACCATCTTTATGTCACCATGGAAAAAATGACCCCTGAGTTCACCTTTAAGCTTATTTACCTTAAATAATGAAACTGCCTCAGACTGACACCTGTTCTCTACCACCCAATTTCCTTGGGGTCATGGAGGGTGGGGGGGGTGGTCTAGGTCTTGCCAGTTTCCTGTAAGAGGAGCCAGCATCTTCTACTCACTCTGCTCAGTTTGCAAGCCCTTATTCCACCAGGTGGAGACAAAGGACATTTTAACAAAAATTAGTATTTCCAGCTTCTGGTTCTTTCAGTGGCATCCATTAAATGTTTTTCATGTCTTGTTTTTATGCTGCTTGGGAGATCTTTCTACCATAACTCCAGTTAAGATTTGATGGAAAACAGAAATATTTTCTGGTTTTCCTGAGTAGGAATTAGCATTAGGTAAATGTTTGCAGAATGCCCCTTTTAGCTGCTGAAATTCAGTTTTCAGCATGTCCAGTTGTGATTCATCAACTCTGTTTTGACTGTTCTTAGAAATCAGATATATTTTTTCCCTTTATGAGCTCAGGAATGAATAGAGTATTTATACCACCCACCCCTCCAAAAACAGGCAGTCTCACATCTGGGCAAACTTTTCCTGAAAAAGGCCCAGCTAGAATATTTTAGTATGTAGGCCATATTATCTTTGTCACAACTACTCCGCTCTGCCATTGTATTGCAAAGGCAGCTGTAGACAACACATAAACAAACAGACGTAGCTGTGTTCCAGTAAAACGATTATTTACAGAAACCAGCAACAGGCTGGATTTGGCCCAGTGACCGTAGTTTGCAGACTCCTTATCCCAGGGTTTCTCAAACTCAGCACTGCCATTTCGGGCCTGATAATTTCGTGTTTGGGGAAGAAGGGCTGCCCTCTGCATTGTAGGATTGTAGAGGCCAGAAGTACCCCACCCCACCCCCAAGTTGTGACAATCAAAAATGGCACCAGACATTGCCAGATGTTCCCTGCAGAGGCAAAATCATCCCCAGCTGAGAACCACTATTTCGTTCTAAAGCAAACAGTAGGAATAATGCTAATCGGATGACCGACAAGAAGGAATCTCAGATGAAGAGGCGTGGTGGACGCAGCTCAGAAGTCAAGTACAACAAAGACAGAAGAGGGGCTGTTGGATCTGGCCACACACAGTTGCTGGTGGCCTTGAGGAGAGCACTGGGCTTGGACAGGGTGGAGGAAGGAGGGGAGGAGCTATACCAAGTGTGTGCAGATCTTAATCCTGACTGCGGGAGAACAGGGCCGGGGGCCTGCGGGGGATGATGGGTTGTTTTACAATGGGAACTACCAGAGCTCGGCAGCCTGGGTTGGGGATTCTCAGATTGGTAGAGCGGATTTGGTTAGTGATGGAGAGAATGAGGGAAGCTGCAGGAGAAGAAAAGGCACGTATTTCAGACCACAGACGGACAGGAAGCCCTTTGAGAATTTTTCCTCCATTGCCGCAGGAAGAAAGCCTGACACTCTAAATGTGTTCCTGTCCCCATCTCCTCTCCTTGTAATACTTGGAGAGGAGCGAGGTGAGGTGACAGGTCCCTGGGGGGGGGGAGGTCCTAAGAGCTCAGAAGCTGAGGACTCTGTCAAAGCCCCCCCAGACCATGTCAGACCACACACCTGCTATTTCCTGTAGGACGCCTGGCTTTCCAAGAACCCCGTTCGTTCGAAATTTTACATGCTTCTTTTTCTGTATTTTTAGAGTCTTCTTCAAGATCAAAAGCCGGAATGCACACATGAAGACTCACAGGCAGCAGGAGGAACAGCAGAGGCAAAAGGCTCAGAAGGCAGCTTTTGCAGCTGAGATGGCAGCCACAATCGAAAGGACTACGGGGCCCGTGGGGGCGCCGGGGCTGCTGCCCCTGGACCAGCTGAGTCTAATCAAACCCATCAAGGACGTGGACATCCTTGATGACGACGTTGTCCAGCAGTTAGGAGGTGTCATGGAAGAGGCCGAGGTCGTCGACACCAATCTCCTCTTGGATGATCAGGATTCAGTTTTGCTTCAGGGTGACACGGAACTCTAAAGCCCTGGTTGTCACCTAGAGACATCGAAAACTCAACGGCCTCCATCTTCATCTTCAGTCAGGAAACCTGGACTGCCTGCTTGTTTTGTAACCATTTTAAACTACCTGTTTAAAAAGTGGTCGTTTTATTCAGGTTGAGGAAAAAAAAAAATCCAGTTTCTTTTCCTTTTTATTTAAAAAAAAATTTGTTTTTGTGGAAGGTTGGGGCAAATAAATAATTGGCACAACTCTGTGTAAGAGGTGTGCCAGTTCCCATGAGCTACAGTTACTGGTGACCTTGAGAAGAACACTTGGGCTGAAGTGCAGGGATGAGAGTGCAGCCGGAGAGGGTGGAGGAAGAAGGAGCTACACCGTGGGCTACATTCCCGTGAACTCATTCCTGGCAGGGAAGGAACCTGACTTTTGTGTTCTTTGGCTCACAGATGTCAAGCGTCCTGGCTGCCTTTTATCCCAAAGCTTGCAGTGAATGAGTGAGTGAGTGAGTGAAGCACGCTGCCCTCTTCTTGCTGGGGCTTTGGGCCTTCCTTTCCCACCGAGTTATTTTTTGTTCTGACCTCATTTTGTAATTTGCAGTGAAGTTGGCATCTCTGCCAGGAGACTGTGCTAGTGGGTAGCTTTCCAGAGAGCAAAGGACGCCCTCATGTGCCATGCTTTCCTCTAGCACACACATCGTTTGAAGAGTTGACCAAATGGGAAAATGAGTCTTTTCCCTGCCTTGCCTGTCACTCGTTGGCCTGTTTCTAGGAACTGAGTACTGTATAATTTCAGGCTTAAACTCCCTGGCAATGATTTACTAAAGACCTGGTTCATAGAGCAAGTGCAGTATCTTCCTGTGTTTCCCTGGGGGCTGGGTGGCTCTGTTGTGGGCTCAGTGGTCTCAGAGCTGTGTTTCAGTGTGAGCCCCCTGGAGACCTGTCGGGAGGAAAATAACCCCAACTATTAACTTGCCAGGGCTGTTTTGAGGGAGGGTGGTTGAGAGGCACACGTTAAATACCTAGAATGCAGAAAAAAAAAAGTGTTCTTTTGCCCAAAAACTGAATTGGAAGAGCCCATTCTTTTTTACAACACTGTTAACGATCAGTGGAGTTGTGAAATGACTCTGCCATTTGGAAGTACTGTGAAATCTCGTTCACTTGGAATTTTGCTGTAATTCATCTGTGTTGGACCAAAGTTTACCTTGACGCTAACCATGATGAAAAGAGTTTTCTAACAAATTTAATAGCAAATAGGTGGTGTGATCAAAAAACACGGTGAATGTTTAAATAATTTATTACAGTAAAAGACACATTGCCATTAATCCCCCTTAAAATTCTCCCCCTCCCTTCGAACACGCTTATCCCATCATTCTTACCACTTTCTGAAACAGTTCTGGAAGTCCTCTGTCATGAGTGTCTTAAGTTGCACAGTCGTGGCTGCCTCAATGTCCTGAATCATTTTGATTTTGGGGAAGAGCCAGAAGTCGCACAGTGCCAGATCCAGTGAATAAGGTGAATGAGGACACATCGTAATGTGTTTATTTGACAGAAATTGCCATATACCAGAAGCAAAGTGTGACACGGAGTATTGTCATGATGGAGGATGATTTACAGCACACTTTAAAACACACCTTCCCTCAACCATAGCTCACACCTGACTGACTAGACCGAACAAGTTGAAACTTATCACACACTGTTACTAAGGTTCGACACACCACTTCCCGTATTGAAGATCCCTGCCTTTCTGTTGGATGGCACTCGGCAGTAGCATTTACCGTATTTTGTGATCACAATGGAAAGACTCTATGTCACATACCGCTTCTGGTACGGCAGTTTCTGTCAAATGAAAACATTACAGTGTGTCCTCATCCACCTTATTCACCAGATCCGGCACCCTGCGACTTCTGGCTCTTCCCCAAAGTCAAAATGACCATGAAAGGAAAATGTTTTGAATTGATTCAGGACATCGAGGCAGCCATGACAGCGCAACTAAAGACACGAAAGAGGACTTCCAGAACTGCTCCAGAAAGTGGCAAGAATGATGGGATAAGTGTGTTCAAAGCGAGGGGGAGTATTTTCAGGGGAATTAATGGCAATTAATCTTTTGCTGTAATAAATTGTTTTGTATTTAAACATTCACGGTATTTTTGATCACACCTCGTACAAGGGAAATAGCATTAAAGCCAACAAAAATGGTTTCAGATACCACTCTAGCTACGATGTTTGCATTCAGACAATGAATGTATTCATTCAAGTCATTTACCAAAGCACTTCTAGAATTCTCCAAGCTACGTAACTCTGCCTCCTCCTGTCCCTGTCATCAGGGATTGCTATTTGTACTTGAAGGTAATAAACCTGTAATCCTTCAAAACTGTCATTTAGCTTAGGCTTTTGAACTGAGTCAGACTGATCCGTCCCACTGTTTGGGCAAATGAGTGTGCCCCTTCAGGCTGGTACAAGGCCCCAGCACAGAGAGGACCTCGCTGGAGGCCCCCCCTTCCGGTTTAATGCTGTGTGACTCCCGGAGAGGGGGCTTCCCAGTCTTGCCCGCCCCAGGTAGGCTGGTTCCCCAGCTTGTGTAGATGCTGGGCCACTTTGCTGGCACATTAATAGTTTGACGTTAGAGAAAATGTCAGCGGAAGCATGAAGATAAGACCCGAGCATCCTTTTTAAGTTTGACTCCGCAGAAGCACATAACTCAGTGGCCCACAGCAGCCCCTGCGGGCAGTGTTCTCTGAATCTCAGGAAAGCTATGGGCAGAAGATAAATACAAAGGTCTTTTCCTTGCTGTCATTCTGTTTTCAGAAAAGAGGTCTTGGAGGTTCCCATCATCTTTCCTTTAGGGGAAAAATAAGTTTTATTTGCTGCCATTTCAGACAGGTTATTCTCTTGTATGTTTTGAGTTCATAACTGCCTGGGCAGTATGCATCAACTTCGTGGCAGAACCGTTCCAGAACCATTCCAGCTAATGTGGGCCAGTGGCATCTGTTCCAGTGACTACTTCCTTCTGCTTGTGAATGTCTGAGAGTGATTCTGGAAAGGTTCTGCTCTCAGCTCTATGAAAGCTTATCTATCAAAGGAGCAAACACCCAGAGAAATGTTTATAAAGCAAATGTATTCATTCTGTTTGGAGACTTGCCCAGCCGTTCCAGTTTTAAACATTAAAAATAAACTGAGTTGCCAAGGAAAAAATATAATGCACAATTTAATTTTGATTTTTCATGCAGTATAGTGTAAGCATTTTTGACTTGAAATAACCAAAGAACTCCTCCTTAATGAGACAGTTCAAATTTCTGAATTAGTATTTCTTGACAATATCAACTTAAAAGAATTGACTTCATAGTAAAGCATTGTACTTATTTCTTTTCTGAAATGATTCTGCCTGCATGTATGTGTTGTGTTTTAGCTTCCCCCACCCCTCCCAACCCCAAAGAACTTTTCTTCCTAAAGGTCAATGTCTTCAACATGGTTACTGTTTACTATCAGATGGTTTTTCATTAGTGAATTTAGATCTCTTTGAGAAAGCTTGTATATAAAAAGTTAACAGATATATTTTATGGAAAAACCCATCTTATTTTCAAATATATTTAACTGCTGTTATATTTTATTAGAGGAAGGTTGTAAATATTTTCTAGGAGTTCTATTGTAAAGAAAAGTATTTTTGAAAAACCTTAATGTAATAAAAATTAAAACGTTTTTAAATATTGGTTGTGATTGCTTCCTGTTCTGGCTTCGTTATGTTCTATTCTCAGCAAATGACTTGCATGCCTTCTCATTTCAGGATGTAATTTATTCAGGTTTGCACTATTATAAGTTGACATCATAATATCTAGTATGCTTAACTGTATTTTCCCGGAATGCAGGTCCCTTGGTCCATAACAAGAGCACTATGTATAGCATATTCATAATTTTTCTTTTGTAATGTGTGTATTTTTAATAAGGATTTTATGTAACATTTTGGCAAAAAGAGGACAGTATTTTCTAGTGAATTTTATAATACATTTTGCTAAAAATGTTTCTTCCTAGGTCAGTTTTTGTTAAGGTGAACCAAAAGTCTTATTTTACCAGGGGTTTAAAAAAAAGTTTGAAGCTTGAAAGCAAAGTTATATTTAAACATCATATGTAACAAATAAATAAAGATGTTTTATAGACTTGTCCTAAAAAGGTGCATTCCTTAAAAACAAAAACAACTGGGGCATTCTAGGTTGGTTTCCCCGAGTGGTAAGCATTTATTTTTTTTTAATTATCACAATAATTTTTTCAGAAAGAGAGCCAGGAGAATTTACTTTAAAGGTTCCAGTCATTAGCCTTCTCAGAAATTTATTACAGTTCCTATAGAGAGGCATTCTTCAAATAGAGATGTAACCAAATAGACACTGTCCTATTTATTTGTGAAAACCTGATTCAATATTGCATCAGCTGCTCTGAAAATAAAATGTTATCTTTTTGAGTTTCATTTGGCTTTAACATTCCTTATTTCTAGCTACTGAAATGACTTCTCAATGCTGGATAAATGCTCATTTGCCTGTTAATTGGTTTCTGTAGACCCGTTTCGAGGTCTGCTAGTCAGATTTAATACTCATTAAAGTGCCCCCACCCCACTCTGGAGGCCAGGACTTACATGTCTGCTACTCAAGCAGTGGATGAGCCACTTGCAGGGATGGTAGTCTCTAACCATAGTCGTCAACTGGGGTGTAGGGGCACGCATATCCACACAGGTATCTCACAGTGAGCCCTCTACAAAGTCCAGCCCACCCTGGTTTCTGTGCATTGCCAGTCAGACTTTCCAAATTCTAAAGAGTATGTTTACTTTTTAATGGTCAACAACAAACTTCAAGAAAAATCTGAAATTGTGGATTTATACAGTTTGCTTTAAGTGGGACACACCTGTTAAGACTGATCTTCTAGATTTGTTGTGTTGTTTTTTACTTTAATTTTAGCTGTCAATGTTAGACAGTCCTATATCTATCAAATAAAACAGCTATTCCTCTAGAAGCAGTGTGCATTGAGCCAGTGTTGTAAATTTAAATTCTGCTTCCAGGGGCTCAGATGTCCAACCTGAAGACTTTCTCCTACTGTTACAGTCATTCATTCAGTACTCATGAGCCCCAGGCACCAGGCATTCTGCCACACTATATTATACATGGGGGAGTTGAGTGTATAAAGATCACTGTGGCATCATTCCTTCCTGCCAAGAAATTTAATTCCTAGAACATACAGGGCCCTGGGAACTGATCCAATTCCACCACTGGGAAGAGCAAAGGTCATGTTTTAGTAATATTCGAACCCTCTCACCATCACCCACACATACCCAACATTTTAAAATAGGTGCTTAGCAGCTACTTTTTCATTAATTACAAAAAATTAAATACCTCTAATCTTCCAGGTATTCGTGTGTGTGTGTGTGTAAATAAAACCTGAATATACCTAAAGTCAGTTCTGAATTCCCCAGACTTCCTCAGCCACAGCCAGCCAGCTGAGGTTCGCTCTAGGAATGAGAGGGAGTTTTAATGTTGAACAAAGCAAAGCATAATGAGGAGTGCATGTTTGCAAATTAAATAATATAGCCCTAAGTGCACCGTAGTGACCTTTGCATCACAGATATCCCAGTATAGAAGAGTCAAAGGGCTGATTATTCACTTTATGTAAGAGAATTTTTTGAAAAGAGCAGCCCTCCCCCCACCCACTGGCCAAGGGGAAGTGTTGAACGTTTCTGTTTGAGTTGTAAAGGCCAGAACAGCCATACATGCTTGTTTTGCATTCCAACATACATGCTGTTACATACAATACTGATCTCACTTTTGACTGTTTTGAGTCATTCCTCTGCTTGCATAATTTTATTTTTGGTGGTAGTGCCGTTTTTAACCACTTTCTGGAGACATGATCGACATAAAAAAAGCTACACATATTTATTGTATACGACTTGATGAGTTTGAAGATGAGTGCATAATCAGGAAAACATCACAACCAAGAGAAAAGGGCTGTCTTTTAAAACAAGTAGTGCAATCAAAATGTGATGTAACTTAGAAATATTTGATGCACATACTTTTTATTTTTCCTGGACATAAAGCAAGGAGTACTTTCATCAGCTATCCAGAATCATGGGACCTGCTCAGCTACATTAGGTAGGAGGTTGAAAGTTTAGGTCATAGGTAATAAACCTGTAATAGACAGGCCAAGCTTCAGAACACTGTTCTTGCCCACACACCGTGCCGAGAGCCCGTCCACTGTTGGCAAATCCTGTTTGTCCCTCACAATGACACCCGCCTTGCCCCCTGCTAATTGAACCAGGACTGGCACCTTTTTATATCAAGCTAGTAGGCCCATAAGCCATTTGGTGACACATGGCATAGCTTAGCCCAGGAAAATGGGGGGACCAAATAAAATTCCCAAATTTGTAAGAATGGAGAAATTTGGTGAGCCAAAGGCAACAGGCAGTGGCCACGTGCTCGGCAGAGTTCTGAGGAAGCAGAAATTATTTGTAAGCAGAGAGCGCCCATCAGTCAAGAGACCATGTTTGGCCTCCTGAATGGACTGGACAGCCAGTCCTTATGGTTGCTTTGAGCCTACTCTTTTAGTGGCAGGAGCAGTCTAGGCCACACATTTTTTAAAATAAAAACTAAACACCTTTTCTTGCAGGAGGGTGGGGAAGTGGAGATAGCTAATCTTCGAATCCAAAAGAAACTTAAATACAACTGGTGCTGATCATAGAGTCCGCCCACTGCAGAGGTGGAAAGGCATAGAATAAGGGTCTTGAAGAGGGTTATTGGTTCAGCTGTAACTAACTAACCAAATGTCTTTGAGTCATTTCATCTCTGAGCTCAGTTTCCTCATCTATAAAATTAGAATAAAATGTATGTCTTCTTACGAGGATCAGATTAGGTACCGTAGGTGAAAGTTGTTTGAAAGCTGTGATGTCACCATCATTGTGGCTGCAGAATCCTCACCCAGCTTCCAGGGGCTCAGATGTCCAACCTGAAGACTTTCTCCTACTGTTACAGTCATTCATTCAGTACTCATGAGCCCCAGGCACCAGGCATTCTGCCACACTATATTATACATGGGGGAGTTGAGTGTATAAAGATCACTGTGGCATCATTCCTTCCTGCCAAGAAATTTAATTCCTAGAACATACAGGGCCCTGGGAACTGATCCAATTCCACCACTGGGAAGAGCAAAGGTCATGTTTTATTAATATTCGAACCCTCTCACCATCACCCACACATACCCAACATTTTAAAATAGGTGCTTAGCAGCTACTTTTTCATTAATTACAAAAAAATAATTACCTTTAATCTTCCAGGTCTGCATGTGTGTACCTGCCCTCCAAGAGACTACTCCAAGAGGGCAGAGGCCGGCTGAGGGGCCATCATGGAAGTGCCGTACAGAGAAACTGATGCAAACTTCAGAAGCTGTAACAGAGTTGGAGAGCTGTTGGAAAACCCTACTGGCTGAGAGAGAACAGCCAATTTTGAAGGTCGCCATTCAGAGAGGGAGCCTAGTTCTGCAAAGGGCATTGGGCAGCCTGCCAAAGTGAGGCACCACTGAGCACAGCAGAGATGCACGCAGGTTAAAGTGTGGTGTTTCCACACTCTGGGGCACTGGGCATCTCTGCCACAGCCCCACACGGACTGAGTTCTAGTGAACACAGGCCAATCTAAGGGGCAGGAAGACTGGTTTGGGGCCCTAGATCTTTCATCAATTTGTGTGATATTGGGCAAATCATTCTACCTCTTCCTTGGTTCTCTTGCCTGCAAAATAGGATATTACCTACCTGTGAGGAGGGGAAAATTAAACACAACTTTACATTTGCACAATACTTTAGTAAGATGCTACAAAATGTTCTCATAAAGTTGATTTTTAAAACATTTTTAGGGCTGGCCCAGTGGCTCAAGCGGTTAGAGCTCCATGCTCCTAACTCCGAAGGCTGCCGGTTCGATTCCCACATGGGCCAGTGGGCTCTCAACCACAAGGTTGCCAGTTCAATTCCTCGAGTCCCACAAGGGATGGTGGGTTCCACACCCTGCAACTAAGATTGAACACCGCACCTTGAGCTGAGCTGCCTCCTGGATGGCTCAGGTGGTTGGAGCGCATCCTCTCAAGCACAAGGTTGCCTGTCCGACTCCCGCAAGGGATGGTGGGATGCGCCCCCTGCAACTAGTAACAGGCAACTGGACCTGGAGCTGAGCTGCGCCCTCCACAACTAAGACTGAAAGGACAACAACTTGAAGCTGAACAGCACCCTCCACAACTAAGATTGAAAGGACAACAACTTGACTTGGAAAAAAGGCCTGGAAGTACACACTGTTCCCCAATAAAGTCCTGTTCCCCTTCCCCAATAAAATCTTTAAAAAAAAAAAACAAAAAAAAAAACACGTTTTTAATCTTCTCAACAATCTTGCAAAGCAGGTCAGGTAGAAAGAACTTTATAGTACGAATAACAGATGACATTTATCTTGCATTTATTATATGCGGGGCATTGTACTAAACATCATACATCAGTATCTCATTTAATCCTCACAGCAACCATTTAAAGTAGGAACTATTATTATCATCTCTAGTTTATACATATGAGAAAATTGAGGCTCAGATGGGGAAGTAACTCGCCCACAGTAACTCAGCTGAGTGGTAAATGTGGTTTACAACCCAGATCTCCCAATCATAAGTCCAGAGTTCTCCATTAGACTACATTGCATATGTGAAAGCATTTGGGGGAAATAAAGCTTAGAGAACTGCACAAATGGAAGAAAGTTTTATTACAGCAAACCCCAGTTATAAGCCCTTTATTTATTTATTTATTTATTTTAATTCAAGTTTATTGGGAGGACAATTGTTTGTAAAGTTACATAGATTTCAGGTGTACAATTCTGTAATATATCATATATATATATATATATATATATATATATATATATATATATATATATCACATTGTGTATTCGATATAAGCCTTTTAGTTGATGCTAAATTATGGTGGACATTAATACCCAGACATGTTTTGGTTATAATTTTTGGTTTGTGGTACTAGGTGAAGACAGCCATTGTGAATTCTGAAATACTGGAGTTAACATAAGTAAATGAATACTTTGGAAGATCAGTAGGACAGTGGTGTACAGCATGGCTGGAGTACAAAAATGTCAACTGGTGTGGGGAAGGAAGGTAGGATTAAGGGACATACTGTGTTTCCCCGAAAATAAGACCTAGCTGGACAATCAGCTCTAATGCGTCTTTTGGAGCAAAAATTAATATAAGACCCGGTCTTATTTTACTATAAGACCAGGTCTTTAATATAATAATATAACATAATATAAAATACAATATAATATGGGGTCTTATATTAATTTTTGCTCCAAAAGATGCATTAGAGCTGATTGTCTGGCTAGGTCTTATTTTCAGGGAAACACCGTAGCTACAAGGTTATTCCAATGAGGTAAAGGGATGGCACATGGGCTCAAAGGAGTGGTCAACTTTTTCATTTCATGAAATTAGGATTTTGTTAAATGTTTTAAAAATACAGAAATGGAAATCAAATCAACCATGAATCCCCTACCTAGAGCTAACTGCTGTCAATATATTAGTTACATTTTTTTCCAATCATGTGTTTGTTATGTTTGCCTCCAACAAAACAGGAACCACACAGGACAAACACGATTTGTACTGGAAAACATTGCTGGAACTTGGTAACTATCTAGATATCGGCTGAAGGAATTTTATCAAGATCGGTTTGGGGCTGGTAGCCGACCTACGTGAAGCCAGCTGGAGTCTCAGCCCCACCCTCAAGAAGCACATAATTACGTCTCTGTGGTTGTGCCTGCGCCAGAACACGAGCATATACGCTCTCCTGCGGAACTCCGCGGCCCGAGGACGAGCCGTGACCCCGGAAGCGATCCTGGGAGGCCGGGGCGGCAAGATGGCGGCGCGCGCGGTGCTCCGGGCCGTGTGCGGGCGCCTGTGGCAGGTATCGTGCAGGCTGGGGGACCGAGGCGGGCCGACAGGGACAGTGGCCACAAAGTCTGACTGCCAACCGTCGTTCTGCCCCTCAGGAGCCTTCTCCTATGTTGATTCCGCCCCTCGGCTCGTTGTTTGCAGGAAAGGGGCAAGAAAGGGGCCGGTTTCATATCTGATTTTCATGGAATAAAACATAAATTAATGAGTTAGGGCAAAGACAGGCCCAAAAAGAATCGTAGAATGCGAGAGCTGGAAAGGATGTTGAACATCGGATGTTCTACACCCCTCATTTCACGTTTGCTAAAGAAACCGAGGCGCAGAGAAGACAAGGAAACTGGCCGCGCGAAAATTAGGGGCTGAACCGGCACGAGAGCTTAGATTCTTCCCACGAAACTAAACTGAGATAACCTCCTCGCATCCGGGGGTTCTGAGATTTAGAGGAAAGTCACTGAAGTCAGAGGAGTGGGTTAAAGACCCTCTGCGTGGTTCTTTGGAGGAGAGGCGATTCTCAAGGTTTTTTTGGCCTCGGCCCGCATCCCTTTACAGCCTAAAAGGGGTCGAGGACGCCAAAGAACTTGTGTTTTTCCTGGGTTTAGCTGTCGGTATTTAGCTTATTAGAAAATAAAACTGAGACTCTTAAAAATACTAATTCATTTAAAATAATACTGATAAACTCGTTACATGTTAACAGTTTTATGGAAAATAAGTTTTCCAAAGCACATTTAGCGAGAAGAGTGGCATTGTTTTACGGTTTTTGCAAACCTCTTTAATGTGTGATTTCATAGAAGACGGGGATTCTCAAGTCTGCTTGCCTCGTCAGTGCTACTATATCACGTACACCCCGCAGCCTCTGGAAAACTTCACTGCACACTTTTAAGAGAATGAGAGTGGACACGTTGCAAATAACACCTTAGTATTATTATGAAAGTAGTTTTAATCTCCAAAGCCCCCTGGAAGTGTCTCGGGCCACCCCCACACCCCGAAGGTCCTCAGACCACACTTGGAGAACAACTGTTCTTAAGAAAAAAAGTCAGATGATGTTAGTAGGTTGAAATTTTGAACTACTAAAACACACCTACTCAGACATCTCTCCACCCGCTCAAAAGAAAAAAATCTTAAAAACAACTGAAGGTTGATTTGTGGATGTTACAGCACTTTAACAACTTTTAAAAGCAGGCATTTATACTGGGAGAATAGGATTGGGAAGTGTCATATTCTTTAGACCCGCGACTGGATTGATTGTTGGGGTTTTTGGCACAAATAGGCGGAGGGAGTTTTCTCTTTGATTATGTGTGGAGAATGGCACTCACCTCTTCCTATCTTGTATTGTGCCTGATTTCCTTTCTTTCTTGTTTACCTTTGATCCAAGGGAGAAAATGAAAGTTTTTATTTACCTCCATCTTGGATGAAAAAAGGAAGAAAGACAATAAGCTAAGAACATACTTAGTATGTTTTTAAGCTAAGAACATACTAAGTATGTTTTTAAACATACTTAGGTGACCTTCAATTGTTTTAACTTTTACTTGTGCTACACTGTTATTCTGATCTTCAAAGTATTTTTGAGGATTTTATAATGCATCCTCTTTCTCAGGTTACACTTTCAAATCTCAGGAAAGTTTGAGGGAAAAGCAGATGGCAAGTTCCATTATTATATACAGTGCCATAGGTTTCCTACATCTAGAAGTTTTGCTCCACTAGGGGGAGCTGACAATAAAGGATTTGGAAAAGCCACAATTGTGGTGTAAGATGGGTGTAAGTTTTAGTGTACATTTCGATTTATTTATAAGCTAGTTATCCCAGCCAGGCCAAGAAACACATATGCTGGGGGGAAAAAATGTATGAAAATTTCAAAAGAAAGATACTTTAGAATTCTTATTCCAGCTCTTAAATTATAATAACACTTTTTCATTGCTCAAAAATATTCAGGCAAAATAAATATTATATTGAAGGACATTTTAATATGTTTTAGGTTGGTACAAAAGTAATTGTGGGTTGACAGGTTAAAAATAATTGCAAAAACCGCAATTACCTTTGCATTAACCTAATTTTTTAAAAAAGGGAAAATCAAGCCACGTTTTTTCTTTGATAGCCACATATTTAATTTATAGCTGTTATTTTAATGTCAGAACTGATTTTTTTAACGTTCTTCTAACCTTTAAGATACATAGATTCTATAGTATTTTGAGAGTCCTTTTTGATTATCAACTCTGCCATTGTCCCCTTTTTATAAAATAAAATCTAATTTGGCATTTTAGTTACCCTAATAGCTAAAATAATGAGATAGCCCTTTATTTGCATCATTGTACATATTTTGATTTTTTGGAAACTAAGACTGATTGGGGGATTGACTTTAATTCTAACACATTTCCTTTTTCTTTTTTTTTTTTTAAGAGTTCGAGGAATTTTTCTGTCAACAGTTCAACCAAAAATGGTGGCTTTCTTCTGTAAGTATTATGTAATTGGATGTGCTAAGTTGAACAAGAAAATGGGCTCTTGCGCTGTTTTACGTAGGTTTCTCTTTTTTCTTTTCCCCACACACAGCAGTACCAACATGAAGTGGGTACAGTTTTCAAACCTACACGTTGATATTCCCAAGGATCTGACCAAGCCTACAGTATGTACTCCTTATTTCTTGATATAAGAAGCTACACTAGCAATACAATTTTTTCATTATTTTATGTGGGGTTGTTTCCCAAATACTTGATGACTAAAACAGTTTTGTTCTGGAATCCTGGCAAATGCACACTGTGCCTGAGTAAAGTATTCTCTACTGTCCCAGGGTGCGCATATTCTCTTCTAGGGTATCAAAGTAAATTCTAACGGAATAAATTATTTACCCCACATAACTGTGCGAATGCGTAGTCTTTTGCTTTTAACTCAGCCTAATGTGAAGAGTTGTCGTAATTCATGATGCAAAAGACTTGATATGTTCTAGAAAAAATATTTTTCTTATAGCCGTCAAGTCTTTGTTTTTGTTTTAAGACATTGAGGCTGGGCCTGGACAGTGCTTATGTTCATCGTGAGAAAGAACATTAGCACAAGTAAAGAAAACCAGAAGTAGCTGTGTAACCTTGTTTCATTTAAGTAAAAGCCATGATTTCATTAACCCAGTTTTTGTGTTATTTGTAATTTACAAAGAAACCGTACAAATTTCAAATCTTTCCAGTTCCACCCTTCAAAAATAACCCGTTTTCACAGTTTGGTGTGCATCCTTCTAGTCATTTGCATGTAATCATTATATCTATGCGCATGCACACCAGAATGCAATTGTATTATACATAATATACTGCTGTTTCTTTTTTTTCACTTAGTAGACACTGGATGTATTTCCATGGCAATACATATACACCCTGGGTCTCCAACTCAGATGCCTGCATGGGCCAGGCCTGTAGGAAAGGTGACAGGATGGATGCAATGGCCAGCTATGCCCTTGATAAGCAAGACAGCTGCTACTTATTCTAGCCACTTGTTGCCGTGTGGGAAATCAGAACTAGTGATGCCTGATGGTCTAAATTTTCTAAGCTAAACTGAAATCCAAATTTTTATGTGAAGTCTCCTGATTTTTATTATTTGCAATAGATTTAAAATATCTTTAAAGCACTATAGGAACCAATCAGAACATATCTTAAGGCTATATCCCCCCTTCCCCTGTCCCCCAACTTGTGAGATAGTATATCAGTATATTCTGTTCTTGTACCAACCCTATTTGGGGTAATTGAGAGTAAATATCTAGCTTAGGTTAGTAAATAGAACTCCTTTCAGGGGCAAAGTAATTAACCCTGAATCATTGGATTAGTAATATAAATTACTGGTTTAATGGATGATGAAGTGAAGGTAATTCACCTCTTGGAAGAAAGTCAGAAATGTCAAACCATTATTTCTAAGATTTTAAGTATCAGGGTGAAAGAGGTAGAAGTTAATGTACAGTCAGTGTCATAAATGTTTTAATTAGAAATGAGTAATTTTTCTGTTATGGCAGGCAAAACACATGAATAAAACCTAATAAAAATATGGATAGCAGTTGCTCACCCTTATATAACAATGTTTTATCATTTATAAGCACTTTAATGTGTGTTTTCTTACTTATTCCCTAAAGAAATGCTATGAGCTGTAGCCTCAGTATTCTGTTTTGTGTATGAGAAAACTGAAGTTCAGTGAGATTATATGACTCGCCCATTGTCATTCAGTAGAAGTAGCAGAGTTTAATTCTCAGTGCAGGTCTTCTGACCAGTTACTTTTGTTAACAGACCCAAAAATCTTTTCCCATTGTGAATTTGGGGCTCGATAACTCTTAAGTTAGAAGGTTCCATTAGTGATTTTGTAGGTTGCCTTGAAAGTCCTTTTGGTTTAAACTGTATTTTAACAGATTCTAAAGGTTATTGTGCAGATCTGAATGCGATAGGATCTAGATACTTAAGCTAACAGTGTTAAGATATTACTTAGCATTTTTCTCCCCATTTATTACTAAACTCTGAAGTTGCTGAATTGAGGCTAATATGTTAAATTTTCTAGTTGTAAATATTAGGGGAATCATGACTGAAACTTTTCTTTTTGATTTGAAAATTGTAGATAACCATTTCTGATGAACCGGACACATTATATAAGCGCCTGTCAGTTTTAGTAAAAGGCCACGATAAGGCTGTATTGGACAGTTATGAGTATTTTGCCGTGCTTGCTGCTAAAGAACTCGGCATCTCCATTAAAGTGTAAGTATGATCTTTCCTAATCTGACCTGTCAGCTGCTGTAGCATGATGTACCGGGAAAATGGTGCTGGACCCCGCGAGCTCTGAGTTCTTAAAACGGGCTAGAGCTCCTGGGAGGGAGGTAGAGTGTAGATTGTCATATTATCCTAAGTAGGAACAGCCCGTCCCGTCTGCTAGAATGTTTAAATACTAGAATGAGTGAACCAGGAAAATGAAGACAATCCTTTTTCTACGAATGGCATAGACATAAGGAGACCCAAGGAGTCCTCATGTCTGGGATCCCCATGGGGCCGGGAGGCAGATGAGGTGAAAAAGCAATCCTTTTAGATCCTTTGGATTTAATGATCTTTGGCTAATATATTCCTTGTTTCAAAACTGCCCCAAGAAACACCACTCACCAGTAATTTCATGCCTGAGCAAGGTGAGCTTCGTATGGCCCTGAGGTCCCTGCAGAGCCAAATATAACTACCTCCTTTGTCTTGTCACCTCCTCCTTCTGATGTAAAACAAGGCCCATTTGGGGCTTTGCCAGTCTTGCCTTTGAACAAAATCCGAGTAGAAGGAACCCACGTTTCCCATAACAGACTGTAGTGTTGTGATTATCGATGTGTCTATAGATTTTCCTAAAATAACACACATACAGCAGACGTTACACCTATGTCCAACACAATGGTGCTACTCCTCACAGTTCACATATTTGGTCAATACGGGACTTCCAGGGTGTGAGAGCTGGAGGCGTGTGTGTATGTGTGCGTGCGTGTGAGCGCGTGCACTTGCGTGTCAAGGCTCAATTTCTGTTGCTGTCTGAGGTGTTTATTTTGGCTTTATGACAGCAGTTAGTATAGCATAGATGACAGTCTTGACAAATAGACGTCTGTAAATGGTAGTTAATGCCTGTAATTGAGTGTGAGCCCAACCTACAACATTGTGGAACCATGCTTTGATATCAGTGACTAAGGTTGTAACATCACTTAGCTTAAGTATTTTGTTTTGCCCATTAATTTTCAGACATGAACCTCCAAGGAAAATAGAGCGATTTACTCTTCTCAAATCAGTGCATATTTTCAAGAAGCACCGAGTTCAGTATGAAATGCGAACTCTTTACAGATGTTTAGAGGTGAGTTTGTTTCAGACATTCAGGCATTTTTGAAATGCCCAGGTTTCATACTAGCGTATCACAACTTTCCTTTTACATTGACTGGGTTGATTTCCCTGATAGCTATAGAGAAGGTAAATGTCGTTTTGTGTTTATGGAAGCGACAGATAGTGAAATCAAACTTAAATAAAGCCATCCTTTCGAGTAGCTCATACTTTAACTCAGTAATGCCGATTATGCTGACTAATTTTTATACCGTAAGATAGCATTTGGACTGATTTTGCTTACATTTCAAAAATTCTAGTTAAGTTTTCACACAATCTAAGAATTCTTTTCACAGGCTAACTGGATTTTCCGTGTCTGTGGTGGGCAGCATTAAGGCTTTTCATTCATCTGTTACTCATTTGTGCATCGAGTAGGGTCAGCATAGTCTTGGGGTTAAAGAGAGCATGGGTTCTGGAGTCAGCAGGCCAGGGCCCATTCCTGGCACTTACTAGCTGTGTGCCCTGTGCCTCAGTTCCTTCATCTGTAGAATGGGAATAATAATGGTACCCATCTCATAAGGCTAGTGTGAGGAGTAAATGAGATGTTTATCTAAAGTACTGAAAATGCTTTCATCACTTAGTAAATGATTGATGCATGTTATTAAAACAAGTGTTTATGCACCTCTTATGTTGGAAGCATTGAGGATACAAATATGATTAAAACATAGTCCCACCCTTAAAAAAAAAAAAAAACCACCCCAAATTTTTATCCCATGTGCAACAGAAACACTCTACCATGGAGCTTGCAGAAAATCTTACACCGAGTCTATCTTATAATCTAGTCTTGTGTTCCTTTTGTCTTGAATTGTGTTGTGAAACTTATCAGTATACTGCTTTGCTGCTGTGCAAAGCACAGCTGGGTGTCATGGAGCCCTGGCTTTAAGGCATTTGGGAGGAAGGGGGTTTCAGGGCCATGCTCAGTCCTGTTCAACCAGAGGATCTACACTTCTTTTAAATTGGGATTCTGTGTAAGATTTCATAGAGGGGGGAAAGGCTCTACCAGTTTTACCAGTAAAACGTAAAAGTTTCTGTTTTAGCAGCATAGCATGAACCAATTTCGTGTTTGAAATTTTAGTTAGAACATCTAACTGGAAGTACAGCAGATGTCTATTTGGAATACATTCAACGGAATTTACCTGAGGGAGTTGCCATGGAAGTTACAAAGGTATGACTAATTTCTGCCTCTTTTGGGGGAGATCTGTGTTGGCTCGCTGCCTTCTCGGGAGCTTCCTAGGTGCAATCTGAAAGCACCTCTGGATGCGGAGGACTTGGAGAGAGAAAGAAAGAGGCAGACAGTTCCAGAATGGTAGGTGGCAGGTTTAATAAGCAAGGGAACTTACTTACCAGGTTTGTCTTGGGTGGCTGCAAGGTGGTTAGATTTCCTCACCCACCTGCCAAATCTTAAAAGTTTATTAGAGGCCCTAACTGGGGTCGGCCACGTATCCAGTCAGATAGTCTCAAAACCACATTTCTGTCCCAAGGCTGTATCCTTAAAGCAGCTTCTGGGAGCAGGGAAGGCAAGCAGAGCACACATTCCGAAACGGGAGGGAACAAGGAGCTTCCGATTGCCCGGGTCCAGCTCGCAGGTCTGGCAGTCTCGTTGTCTTGATGACGTTCCCCAGCAATCTGTATTGTTATGATGCACTACAGCCTGGACTTGGCCCACTGAGTGGAGAGAGGAGGGCCTGTGGTGGACCTGGAGGCAGAGTTGCTACAGTGGATGGGGTCTCCGCGTCCCCAGGCAGTGGTGGCAGCTCAACAGAATTCTGCCACTGCAGCCACATTCTCCCTGAGCAACTTCTGAAGTCTCCCTCCCTCTTAGTAGTTGTCTAGACATGGGGACCACATTAGCTGGCAGTCCCTGGAGATCATTGAGGAGCAAATATTAATGGATTATATATGTGAGAGTTTTACATACCATCAAGTTTTCTTCTCTCCATTTCAAAACCCTACAAAAAGATGAGAGGGGTAAAGGAAAAAGAGGAGGATTTAAGGGAACAAAATTAATAAACCTAATTTGTGGCCGAAGAGTTTAATTAAGTCTACATTATATTATAGTTTTGTTTTTCTCTTTTTAGACAAAATTAGAACGGTTACCAGAACACATCAAGGAGCCAATCTGGGAAACGGTACCAGAAGAAAAAGAAGAAAGCAAGTCATAAAGTCTCAGAGCGACCACTTGGGCCAGCTTTTGGAATGAGAATGGACCAGGCACGTACAAAGAAATGGAGAGAGCTTCCATTTGAGACAAGGTTGAGTTCACCTAACTGTTGTGTTGAGTCCACGTGTCCTGATCAGTTGAAAACGGATGGAACGGTCATGATACAGTGGGCTACGGAGAAAGAACTACTTTATCTGTTCTTTTATACATTCTTTTATTTCAGTTCTGATTTTAACAAGTGTGAGTAAACCATTTTGACTACTATGCATCAAGAGTCCATTTATATTTTGTCATTCTGTTATTGTTCAGTTATTAGTTTGTACTGATTTTCATTTATGTCATTCTTCTGAAAGTGAATGTTTGAAATACTCCTCGCCCACATTTTTTTCTTCTGAGGTCCCTAAAAGGAACCTTTAGTTAATTTGATTAGTTTAACACTGAGCAATTAAAGTTTTTGTAATTTATCTTCGTGCAGGCTGGCGTATGCTTGTTTGGGGGTGATGACCTCCACTTTTATCTCATTTAAGCATTACATTCTTGAAAACGAGTATACTTTGCAGCACATCAGGCACACTTGGGGCATGCCCTGAACTCTTGTAGCCCAGATCCTTACAGAGCTGCCTAAAAGGGCCACTATGATGGAATTTGAGCTCTCAAGAAATTACCGCCTGTGTTGTTTCGCTCTTCCTGTGATTTATCCATTCAGGAGGCTTTTATTTTAACTTTGTGCCCAGCACTGTAGTAAATACCAAAAACTGAATAGATATAACGGCTTTTGAAAATTGTGCAAGGCACAAAATATTTTCCTTATTAAGTTCCTCACTGATAAGAAGCCCTTTTTCTATTGGTAAATGGCATTCTTTTTGCTTGGAGATGTCTACTTTTCCATGAAATTAAATAGTCGTTCAAGCCCTGAAAGAGGCAAGACTACAATGGGCTGAAACTGTTGGAGTAGCAAACCCAAGGGAGTGATTCGTTTCCTTTTTACAGCAGAATCAGGTCCATGTCTTCTGTGGTTTCCTTCACATCTTTGGAGTAGTTAGGACTTCTCAGTTCCCCCCCGCCTCACACTGGAATTCCTATTCTGTTTTCCTGGCCGCCTATCAGGTGTCATGTTTTGAATGCACACTGCTTAGGTATCAGACTTCTATTACTGTCATTACCATGGGAAGAATGACAGCCTTGTGCCCCATGACCTCATTCTGTTCGCAGCTCCGTTGTTGACTGTGTCACTTACAAATGCCTCAAGCACGCTGATCGCAGATAGAAGCCTGGGGATTAAGAACCAGTCCACAAAACAAGAGCCATATAATGGTAATTACATCTAGCAAAGCAGCAATTTGTGGCCCATTTTTACTTTAAAGAAATACTTCTTTAAAAATAAGTGTAGCTTTTTTGTATTTTTCTTACCGACACTATGAATCACTGTAGTATAGTAGGATGATTTATGCACACTCAGCTCCAGTGGTGCCTTGGAAGGCGTGCATCCATTTCCAGCTGTTTTCTAAATTAACCTGTAAACCAGATTTCTTAGTTCAGCACTTCAAGTTATATGTTAAAATCTTGTTTTAAGATAAATACGCAAATAAACTACACACATGACAAAAACCAGTGATATTTCTTTGACAAAAGTATTTGGCATATTTGAAGCCAACTTCTTGATACAAACAAGGTAACTTCTTTAGCCTGGTAAGCTGAGAAAGGTGTTTTTTTTTCAATTGGGTTTTCCAAGTAAAATGCTTATTCTGAAAATTACAGTTAATGCCCTAATGCCCAAGTCTCACTTTCTGTCCATGGTGAGGATGGGAAGTGGTGAAAGAAAAGGGGACCTGATGATAGAATGAACCAGAAGGCAGGTAGAAAGTGAGATTATTTTTTTATTGAGGTGTAGCCCTGAGTTCATTGTTGCTTTCTCTGATTTGAAGTATATTTTCTTTTCATGTTCAATAAAATATGGTCTGTTTAAAATTATTGATAGGACTCTACAGATTAAACTTGTTCACTGCCGAGTTTCATTGCTTTCAAAGAGAATTACTTATATGTTCCTTTGGTCACGTAGACATGCCATAGTAAATACACAAAGCAATATAAAAATACTGTTTTAAACAAGTAGTCTAATTTTTTTTTTCTATCACTTCCTTTAATTACATCTTCTAATCATCTTGTTAGCAGACTTGGGGAAAATACTAGATGTATCAGAAGCAAAATATCATTAAATAACTGAATTATTTAAATCTATAAAAAATTATACAAAATGAACATTGCAAGTATGGAAATGACCAGAAGGAAAGAATGAACAACTGGTTCTGTAGCCTTTCCACCCTGTCTGGGGGACATCTAAGAATTTGAACCTTAGCCAATTCCTCTCCTGCCAAATATGGATCAGACGATCTATCATGACTATCAATAAAAAGTTCACATAGTTCAGTCTCAAATGTCCCATGTTATCAAAGCTATTAAAGCTGAGCACATTGTTTCATTGCTTTAGGATCTTTTCCCGTTGCTTTCTTCTGAAATAGCAGTTTCAGACGTAAGAAATAAAGGTCAGACTGATGGGGTAAATTACAAAGCAGATACTTGAAAAGTAATGAAAAACAGGATCTAGGGCCAATGGGATTTTCTCTGGTATCCTCATATCATACTAGATATGAGTCGGCAATGATTTGTTGGGGGAATAAAGATATTGACCAGTAACATCATTAATTGTATTAAATAGAAAAACTAATTAGCAAGCAGAAATTCTGAAGTGCCAGCCTTCAAATCTCCGCCTGGACTCCAATGCAGGGGAGCTTTTCCTGGATACGAGCCCGTATGATGTCTAACAATAGAGGAATTCCCAGACAGTTCAGTATAAAACCAAACTTAGGACCAGCCGTCTACTTTCTTAACATTCTATTTGCCAGCTCCCATTCCCCGTTCCTATGTTATATTAAGTTAGTTTTACTATAACACTAATGAGTAGCAGAGAAAACGTAGACGTTGGAGTCAGAAAGCCTGAGTCAGGAGTTCAAATCCATTAACTGCGATAAACTTGGGCAAGATACTGAACTCTGTCAGAGCCTCAGTTTACTCATTAGTAAAATGTGGGTAATCATACCTACTGACTAAGGCTGGAGAATTAAATTAGACAACTTAGAAAGCACCTCACAATACTGCATAGATAATAGACATTCAATAAATAATAGTTAATACTAGGCGGCAGTACAGATTTGATGATACTCCAGACAGTTGTGTGCTGTGCTGTTTAAAAACCAGCTGGAAAGGACCTCCGAGTATCTCCAAGGTGAGGATAATACTTACCTGAGAGTGGCTGTGAAGTTTAATTTCGATGAGAAAACATGTAACGTGCTTATTAGAATCACCATACATTACGCCAAGCATTTTCCATAGACGGTCATTTACAGATACTATCTTACTTAATGTTTATAACAACCCAATAAAGTAGTTACTATTATCATCCCCATTTCACACGGGAGGAAACCAAGTTAGGACTTGCCCACTCATCACCCGTACAGTTTACAGATGAAGCTGAGACAAAAAGGATAAAACTGATGTGTCTGAGTTCAAGTTAGTGACAAGACAGCCCAGAACCTAATGTTTAAAGACTGAGGGACTCTGATGTCCACATAGTAAATACAGAATATGCAAACCTGAAATCCAGAGTGATTTCCCCTTTCACATTAGCAAAATGTACTTATTTCCCCTAAAGATTAAAAATAAAGAGATTTACTAGAAGTTAAAAAAAATGTAAGGAATAAAATTTGTAACTGGTATGAATATGTATGTATGTATATGACACAAAGTGTCACATACAGTGGACTCCCTGTGGTCTCAAGATCCCGAGTGTCTGGGGGGGCGTGAATTTAGGCTTCAGCAAGAAGGGACCTACTGGGTCACAAGAACACCGGCATGGAGGTGATTTACAGTAGGGCTTCAGGCCAGGCTCACCTAGGGCTTAGCAGACGTAGACTTGTTGCTCAAACATTTCTTTATTCCGGGAGCCAGGCTTATGGCTGACTGCCTGCGATCCCCAGGGCTCTCTGCAAACCCCCGCTCAGTTCCTGACGCTGCCCTCCTTAAATCCGTACTGTTGTTACTCCAAGCTATCATTTCTCTCTATGGAGCCCTAATCCTCTTTAAAACGACATATTTATAGCTCAACAAGCTCAGCGGTATTTCTGGGGCAAGTCAGGAGCAACAGACCCACATGAAAAGCCAATCGGATTTGAGATTCCTCAGCCAGAGGCTAAACCAAGTTATATTTCATTCATGAATTTCTTAACGTGAGCACAGGTACCGTCCTTGAATCGCTCCTTAATGTTACTTAAATATCAATAACTATGAAGAGTTGGCCAGGGTGACACCATCTCCACACCAGGCCAGTTGAGCTGCTCTTCGTTCAGAGCCACAGCAGCTGCAGGACACATTTGTCTGCAGGAGTGACGAGATGGGGAAAAGGTTAGGTGATCTTTGAGGCCTCTTCCAGTTCTAAAGTCCCATTATCTTTTCACATCAACAAATGTTTGCTAACCCAGCTGCTCTCAAAGGAGTCAAAAGGAGTTGTCTTTTAAAATTAAGGAGTAAGAGCTCACATTAATTCAGCAGTGACTTTGTGCCAAGCACTTTGGTCACTTAGTCAACAAGTATTTGAGTTCCTTGTGTGGGCCAGGCACCGTTCTAGGCACTGGGAATTCTGCAGTGTATATGGTGAAGTCCCTCTCCTCAAGGATCTTAGACTCGATGGGGAAGACATGATAAATAAGAGAAAAAAAGAATAAGATCGTTTCAGCTGCAGTTACGCGCTGTGAAGAAAATGAAATAGGATAATGTCAGAATTACCTGAGTGGCTACTTAAGGCAGGGTTGGGAAAGTGCTCTCTGAAGAGGGAAGAATGTCAAGAAGGAGGCAGCCATGTCTCCACCCTGGGGGAGAGCAGTCAAGCCACGGGACCAATCAATACAAGACCCAATGAGCTTGGTGTGTCTGCAGACAAGTGCAGAGAAACATGAAGACCCAGTAGGCAGGGGCTAGATCATGTAATGTCATGGCTGTGGGAAGGAGTGTGGATTTTACGCTGAGAGTAAATGGGAAACCATAGGAGGTGGGGAGCAGGAGAGTTACAGGATCTGACTTATACCTTAGAACACACTACTCTGTTTGCTGGGTATGGACTGTAGGGTGGAGGTTGGCAAGAGGGGGCAGCAAGACTGGTTAGGACCTGCTGCAGGAGACCAGGTGAGAGGATGTGGCCTGGACTGGAGTTGCCGGAGTGGAGGTGATGATGAAAAGGGGTTGGATTCAGAATATAGTTTGGAGGTAGAGCTGATGGAATGACCTACTGATAGATTAAAATGAGATCTAAGAGAAAGAGAATTCAAGGATGACTCCTAGATTTTGGCCTACACAACTGGGTAAATGTTGTGGAGATGTGGAGAAGGGATTGGGGGAGGAAATGAATAGTTTAGATTTGACCTTGGTCTTGGCTTTGCCAAGTCTGCGATCTGAGTATAGATGTCCAGTGGGCAGCTGGTTCATGAATCTTGAGTTACGGAGAGAGGTCCAGGCTGAAGATGTAAATTTGGAAGCGATCAGCCTACAAATAGTATGTAATGTCAAGATAAAGGAGTTCCTGTAGGGAGAGCGTAGGTAAGTCAACAAGAGGAGAGTACTGAGGAAAAGCCTGGGAAGCCCCAAGCAGGCAGATACTTGGTAAGAAGGAGGAGGTGCCAGCACAGCAGGGGGGCAATCAGTGGGGTTGGAGTGAAATCAGAGCCGTATGGGGCCCTTGAAACCGAGAGTATTTGGAGAAAAGATTCATTTGGTGAATCTGCTGGCAAGTTGAGTGAGAAAAGCAGGTCATTTGTGACCACTGTATAAGCCTTTTCCATGGAGTGACAGGGATGAGGATCCAACTGGAGGAAGTTGAGGTGAGAATAAGAAGACGAGGACACAAAACAGGTCGGTCTATTGCTGCCTTAAAAAACACCCCGCCCTTAGTGGCTTAACAGTGCCAACCTTTATACTTTGCACACAAATCTGCAATTTGGTCAGGGCTCTGTGGGGACATTGTCAGCTCCTTTTGGGATCAGCTGGGGGCCGGAGTCACTCGCCCACCCACACGTCTGGTGGTTGAGGCTGTCAGTCAGAACCCCTACATGTGCTCTGGGCTTCCTCACAACATGGCAGCTGGGTTCCAAGGGCGAGTCCTGAGACAGAACCAGGCAGAAACCCCATCGCCTTTGATGACCTAGCCTTGGAAGTCACATCGTGTCCCTTCTTCCCATTCTCTTCAGTGAGGTAGCCACAGAGTCCCATTCAAGTTGAAGAGGAGAAACAGACTCCTCCCTTGATGGGAGGAAGATGTTAGACCAGACCTACTTCTGCGTCATTTTTGAAAAATACATTCTGCCACAAAGGGTTTTGTTGAAAAGGGAGCCGAAATTAGGACATTAGGTGGAGGGGGAAGTGGGCGGGGCTAATGGATCTAGGGAACCAGAGTGCCGAGAGCAAAAAATATTTTTAATTTCTCTTAAGTGTTTTAATTCCTTTGAAAATCAGAAGAATGAGTTTCATCCCGTCAGGACAGGACTGGATCATATTCATCTTTATACCAATGAGTGATAAAATATTTTAAATAGCATTTAATCCATATTTATCTTACGACCTATGAAGGTGAAAGTGTGGTCGCCCATGAAAGTCATATTGGGACCGTGAAGGTGGGGGGGGTCAAAGCAGGATTTTTGTTACATTATTTTGTTTTAATAAAGATGATATTAAAGCATGTCTTCAGGTGGAAATGGTCCATCAGAGAAGGATAAACTGAGGATGGAGAAAAGGAATAATTGTGGGTAGGAAGTGCTTCCGTGGGCAGAGAGATGAGCTCTAGAAAACCAGTGGAGGAGCTGACAGGTGGAGGAAGTGGGAAAGGGACGCTTCTTCCACCGAACCAGGAACAGGGCACAGGACCTAGGTGCAAGATGCAGAGAACTGTGTCTGTGGTGGGAAGATGAGGTGGTTGTCTGACGTTATTTATCTGTCTGTGAAGCGAAACTATGACCAGGTCATCAGCTGAACATGGGAGTGAGTGGGGCGTGTGAGGGCGGGAAGCACGGGATTGTCATCGTCGGGAGAAGGAGAGTGAAGTCAGGAGGGAAGAGTATGTAATGCGATCGTCTGGTTTTATTTGACGGGTGTGCAGCCAGCATGATTTTAGGATTTTCTCCAGCCGTGTTCAGCCTCCTGGGTGCAGGTGAGGTGTTCGTGCATAGTTAGTGGTTAACTTGAGCCAGGCTCAGGTTTTGCCAAGTAAGTAGTTAGAGGGAGAGAGGGGTGCAAAGGTCAAGGAAATGGCAAGAGTGCTGGGCTGTAGATAAGGATAAGGAAGAAAGCGAGGCTATGCGGGAGGTGACAGATGTTAAAAAAAACAACATCAGATCAACAAGTTGCCCGTCTCAGTTATCGGAGGGCAGGTGTCATGCAGGGTGGCACGCGGGGTCTCTGCTCCCACTCCCCACATAAGAACGCAGGACATGGTGAGGCCAAAAAGGAACACCCACGGAGCCATAGATAGGGGAGTCATACCACTATAGTGTCGCTGGCAGCTGGGTTGGAGACACAGGAAACTGGAGCCACACTATCCGCAACCTGCCGTCCACTTCTCTACCAACCGACCTCTCCTGCCAACTGCAATCTGCACTTGCCAGCCCAGCCACCATCTTCTTGCTAGCCCCCATTTGCTGCTAGCGTAGCCACGGCAGTTATATTCGTGCCCAATGGCTCACTGGTTACAGCTGACGGCCAACTAGCCACAGCTGATGGCCATCCAATCACAGTTGATGGCCATTTACTACCCGAGTGAGCACCTTTCCACATGAGGCCGAGAGCCTGGAAACTGCCCTCCTGGCTCTGTCCCCACAAGGTGTTAGAATAAGTGAGCTGGAAGAAAAGGTGGTGATGATGTTTGAATGTTTCAGAGGGAGCACGGAAATGCCTGATTGCCAGGCCTGGGGTATGGCTCCCAAACTGTGCGTGTATTGGAAAGAGCTGGAGCGCTCTTTAAAACACTTAATCGCTGGGCCCACCCCCAAAGTTCCTGATTCAGTAGGCGAGGTGGGGCCTGAGGATTTGCCTTTTTAACCAGCTCCCAGATGCTGCAGCTGCTGGCCCAGGGACCACAGGTGGATGGGAGGTCAACGTGACGTGGAAGAAAAACTCTGGAACGAAGGAGATCAAGGACCTGTGAGGCCAGAGTGTGGGATGAACCGGCTTTCCACCTAGAGGCGGATGACTCTGAGCTGACACTTGGAGACACTTGGTGACGTCACCAGTGAACAAGGGCAACAAGAATGAGTACATGGAGGGGCCCAGTCAGACGTGGCTTCGGAGGGACTGGCATTTCTGAGGCTGAAGAAAGAAAAGGTGGAGGCAACGATGAAGAAAGAGGAGGAAACTAGCCCTATTCTTCCGACCCTGAGGGATGTGGGAGAAAAATTCATCAGCACTTGAAAGGATGACAGAGGAAGTGAGGTTCCTATGTTGGGAATAGCAAGGAAACTAAACAACTTTGAGAGATTAGAGACCAATGGAGGCAGAAAGCCTTGCGAGAGGAGGTCAGACCTGGAGATATGCAAAATAATTCAGGGATGGACATTCAATGGAAGACACGCAGTGTTGCCCCTGAGACTACAAGACTCACTGGTAGGACTGCCCCTAAAAATCTTCTAGAAAAATCGGTGCTCCAGGTGTTCTGCTTGCTTGGAGGTGTCATTTTTATGTTACATTAAAATAAGCATGCGTATATAATTGACTCAAAAACCAATGTGTGTGAACCTTTCTCTAAAAGTAAGAGACTTCAGAGATATGTTAAGCCGTGCTCCCAGATCCTACTCACATGTTCACATTTTGGAGAGAAACTAGGAAAAGCCACTAGGTCTTGGGTGAAGGGTGGGTGTTGGAGGGAAGTATTTGTACTTTAAACTGGAAAATGGGAAACTTCCAAGACTCCGTTGTGATATGTGATGGATCTAAAGATAATCGTGCTGGGGACTGAGTTAGGCTGGGGACAGATCTGCTCACCTGGTACCTTTCACATCACAGATTCTGCTGCTCCTCATTAGAGCGCGTGGAGGAGCAAGCCCCAGCTCCCCACCAAATCCTATCTTATGGGCTAGGAGTTGGTCTTGCTTCCTCTGTGGACTTCTGAGTCTCCTGTGTCTCCAAGATGGTCCTCTCTGGAGCCGTGTGGCGCAGGGAGTATGTACGAGGTGGGAGGGTCTCAGCCTGTTCCCAACTGTCTTCACTCCACCCTCCCACTGCCTACCTCTCAGTCCCCCCCTTTTCAGAATCTGCTGGATGGCTTAGATGAACAGGAGGGGTCAAACTGGGGGAGCTTAGCAGGCTGGAGGTCAGACCTTCCAGGGGAATCTTCTAATGATCTTAGGGCGCTTAGCTGGCCTGGTCCCGCCCCCTTGTCTCTGGCCCCCTACACGGCCCGTCATGTTCCGTTGTCCAGGAGATGATGAAGAGGCTGGCTGAGCAAAGGAAAGGGAGGAAGAAGACCCTAACCTAAGGAATCAATCAGCAGAAGCCCGGGAAGAGGCACCGACGCTCGGTCTGTGACATTCCTGGGGACACAGATGGGGCAGCAGTTCAGCTGGGAGGCGGTGCAGACGGAGGGTGAGATGGACGTGGCAGAGCTCCAGGAGTGGTACAAGAAGTTCGTGGTGGAGTGTCCCAGCGGCACACTCTTCATGCACGAGTTTAAGCGTTTCTTCAAGGTCACAGGCAACGAGGAGGCCACCCAGTATGTAGAGGGCATGTTCCGAGCCTTCGACAAGAACGGGGTAAGGCCCTCTGAAGGGGAGGACTGGTGGCCGGTCCACCTGACACATTTCTCCTCCTTGAGTGAAAGGATCATCCCTGATGGGGGCTCCCAGCCCCCCAGTCCTCCTGTTCTTCTTTTCTCTCCATTCCCCTCTCACCTTTTCTCTAAAACTCTTCTCTCTCTCCCCCATCTTTCTGCCTCTTCCCATCTTCTCTTCCCTCCTCCCCGTCTCTGTGCTTTCGTCTGACTCTCCCTCTCTCTTCTTCCTGAGAGCTGAAGGTAGGCTCGGCAGAAGGGCACACAGGCCAGTCCTCTCTGTGTATGTCAGCCGGGGCTCTGTAGCCCCAGGACCTGGTTTCTCCCCCTCTAGAGCCCCTGCCACTCTAACAAAGGCGCTGTCCCAAATAGGACGAGCTATCTTGGCACAGATCGTGAGCTCGTCCTCATTGGGGTCCTTTGAATTGAAACTGGTCAGGTCTTCCCACCAAGAATGCTGGAGAAGGCTCCTTCTTGGACTGGGACATCCGATGGATTATTGTGAAAGTCCCTTTTGACTCCCTGAGCTTTGGAAGATTCCATGATGTCATTCAACCACAGGGTTTCTTTAAGCCCTCCAAGGACACCAGCAGCTAACAAGATAATACATTTTGTAAATGCGCACCTAGAAATTGAATTTGAAAATTGAAACTCCTTCATTACTTAAGGTCATCCAGTGTCCAGTGCAGCGCTTCTGTAATGCTTTACCCCACTAGGGTTGCCTCAAATACCTATTTCAGCTCTCAGATAAGGGGAGTGGGTTGGACCTAGATAATTAATCATAACAAAGCCTCAGCACCCCACTTCTCTGTGCATGGAGAACTTCACTTTCTAGGCTGAATCACGGGAATGCCGCGTCAGGTCTGACCTGGGCCTGGTACCAGTCAGTGCCTATCTCCTCAGCACGGGGTGGGGGCTGGGAGGGTGGGGGCAGCGTCTTCAGTGCAACAGAAACCTCCTTGGAGATGAACCCTATAAACTCCCTCTCAGGGCACAGAGAGGGCAGAGCTCCCAAAGCTCCTCCTTTCCTCAGTCTCTGAGTCAGCAGCAGCCCTGCAAGAGAGCAAGCGGAGTTTGTTACTTCAAATTAAATGATGAGAAAACTAGGGCAAAAGGATATGAATTGATTTGCCCAAGTCCTGACTCCAGGCAAGTGCACCTGCCCAGAAATAAGTTTGTTTTCTGAAGGAGAGAAAGTGATTTTTTTTAAAAACTTATTGTCATAAATATATCAATCTTCCCCATATTCACCTAAAAATCCAATGTAACAATTCAGGATCCAAAAGAGATTATTAAGTCCCTGGGCATAATATAGCTGTACCCCTTATCTCGTCTTATAAATTAGCATATACATTAATCAATGGCTTTTTTTTCTATTTTTTAGAACTTTTATTTTGATAGGATTTCAAATTTACACAAAGTTGCAAGAATAGTACAAGTAACGCCCATGTACAATTTATCCAATTGCCTTATTTGCTTTATCATTCTCTCTCTCTCTCTCTCTCTCTCTCTCTATATATATATATATATATATTTCTTTTTTAAGAGAAAGTTGGAGACATCACACCTTTTTTACCCCTAAGTATTTCAGTGTGTTTCTCCTAAGAACAAGAACATTCTTTTAAATAACTTAATACTATAAAAATCAGGAAATTTATCACTGATACAGTTCTATTACCTAATTGGCAATCCACATTCAAGTTTGGTAGTTTGTCCTGATAATGTCCTTCAGTGCTTTTTTTTTTTTCATCATGTTCTGATGATGCATTACATTTTCTTGTTCTCTCTCCTTAGTCTTTATTTTTTTTTTAAGATTTTTTTTTTTTTTTTAGATTTTATTGGTTGTTTTGCTTGTTTGTTTGTTTGTTTTTTTAAGACTTAGTCTTTAATTTGCACTCTTGAATCTCCGCTTTTCTTTGTCTTATCTAATCCTGACATTTTTGAAGACTGCCAATTATTTGGGCTTGTCCAGTGTTGTCTTGTGATTAGATTCGGGTTTTACACTTCTAGCAAAAATGCCATAGAAGTGACATTTGTCCTCAGTGCATCACGTCAAGGGGCACATGATGTTGGTTTGTCCCGTTACTGGGGTGGTTAACGTCATCATTTGGTCACGTGGTGTTGGCCATGTTTCTCTTCACTGTAAAGCGACTATTCTTCCTTCGTAATCAATAAGCAACTTATGGGGGGTACTTTCAGACGAAGCAAATATCCTGTTGCTCATCAAATTTTCATCTACTAGGTTTGGCATCCATTGACAATTTTCTAACTCCACCATCCCTTCTCTATTTATTTATTAGCTGGCATTCTACTGGCATTCTACTAGAAGGTGTGTTAAGTTCCTCTGTCAGGGATTGAGCCTTCTTTCTTTTCTCTTCCCATTTAGTCTCTCTCTCCAAACCCACACCTAACTTCACTTACCACCTTGACAATTTTTTTTAAGGAGGGCACACACAGCTCACAGTGGCCCATGTGGGGATCGAACCAGCAACCTTGATGTTATCAGCACCACAGTCTAACCAACTGAGCTAACCGGCCACCCCAACCACCTTGAGAATTTTTATATCAGCTAGTCTCATTTCTGGGCAACTGGTCTGAGATTTCTGGGTCAAATAAAATAAAAAGAGCTCATAGATCTAGCTCACATGTCAAAATCTGGGGTGATGAAAACAGGTTTAGTGGAGGCAAGGAGGGAGGAGCATCTCGTCTCTGCTGCCACTCTCCCTTGTGACACTCCTCTCTGGTGGTTGCCCTGTGACGCACTGGAATGGAAGAAAAGGGAGAATGAAGCCCAAATGTCATTTGGGATCCTCATGTAACTTGTGTTGGGGTCAGGATGGTGCACAAATACCCAATTCAGGGAGAAACAGGGCAGATAATCCCACAGAGCAGATCACACACCTGTCGCTTCTGCTCTTACTCTAGAGCAGATAGAGATGTTTCCATCGCCTTGGGCCTCTGTGGGTAATGAAGGGCTGGCGCACAGCTGACGAGAGTAGTGCGGGCTAGAAGCTCCCCAGAAATGGTCCTGGGGTTTGCGGTCACCTCACAGGTGAGCTCACCTGTCAGGAAGGGGCTACTCTAGAATGTGCGTCTTGTAAAGCAAGGGTGTGGGGACAGAGTCCCAGAGAGCAGTTTCCAGACTCTCAGCCTCACGTGGAAAGGTGCTGGCTCAGGCAGTAGATGGTCATCAGCTGTGATCAGATGGCCATTAGCCACTAATATAACTGCCGTGGCTACGCTAGCAAGTGCGATTACTATTAGCAAAGGAGTTGATTGGGGGCAGAGAAGCGGATGGCGGATTGCACCTAGCACGTGTGGTTAGCAAGCGTGGATGGCAGAGTGCAGATCCTGTCCATCCTAATTCCTGTGTCTCGCCCGGCCAACTGGGGTGCAGGAAGACCCCCTGTTGGGGTACTGGCGGGATGTTTGCTTTTGTGTCTCAACCGCTGTTGAGAATATAGTGATATGACTCCCCTGTCTATAGCTCCGTTGTTGTTCCTTTTTGGCCTCTCCATATCCTGTATTCTTGTTCTTGCGCATTACAGAGGGATTGTACGGGAGGAGGAAACTTGCCTCTACCCTCAAGTTTCTTGTGGCTGATCTAATAATCAAATAGACATGAGCTGGATTAACAAGAGTAAATAACCAACTTTTAATACATGCAGACATATGGCAACCCCATATACGTGAGAGAGTCAGAGACCCCCACATTCACAGAGGTTCAGAGACAGGAAGGGAACATGGGTATATGAGACATTCTGAGCTAGGATTGAGGTAAGGTGTCTCGGGGGCTTCAAAGGGTCATTGCAGGATGGTAGGAAGAGCAGATGTGTGTTACATAAACGTTAGCCCTGCCCTATAGACAGGTCAAAAGAGGTTATCTCTGATAATCTCTTATTATAGGCAAGACCCCTAATTCCAGTTCTTCTAGGTAGTTAAGGGAGGGGCAGAAGTTTCTCTTGAGCCCGTGGCTAAAGTTGCCTTTAGTTGAAAATAATCCACATACCACAGAAGCATATCGTGCGGTGGTTTCTTCTGAGTTTCCACAGGATCATTGTGGAAAGTGCATCATGCTGAGAGGGGATATTGTGAGAAGGTTCCAGACAAAGAATGGAGGAGAATCCAGAGATCTAGAGAGCAGGGATTTGCCAGTGGTTTTGTTTTTGTTGTTATTGTTGTCATTTTTGTTTCTTTCCCCTTAGTGCTAGACACCAGGCTCATTTTTTAGACCATGATAGATCTTGAGTGGAATAAGAAAGTTCTCCCCACTTGATGAATTAAAGAAGACAAGTAGCTTGGAAAGCTCTGCCTTAGGCAATTTATTCGACCTCTGAGTCTCAGGTTCCTCACCCATTAAATGGGGATAACAGACCTGAAAGAGATGAGGTACGTAAAATAGATGGTCCCTACCAGCCACTTTTTTTTTAACTTTTATTTATTTAAGTGTGTTTTTCCAGGACCCATCAGCTCCAAGTCAAGTAATTGTTTCAATCTAGTTGTGGAGGGTGGCTCAGAGTAGCCCATGTGGGGATCGAAAAGGCAACCTTGTTGTTCAGAGCACTGGGCTCTAACCAACTAAGCTATCTAGCCATCCCCTACATTTCCTTATTCAACTCTTTTTTAAAAAGAAATGTATGAGCTATTTTTAGTAAGCTTAATACATCACAATTACTAATGACAGTAGCCTTTTAAAGAACAACCAATCGTTACATTGTAAGCCTTAAACTTACACAATGCTCCTTAAAAGGCTATTTGCAATCAATCTCAGGAAAGCTGGGCGGAAAACACTGGAAACAAGTCAAATAACCTTCTGTGAGTGAATGAAAAACAGAAGAGGGACCATTCACTCCGTGGAGTACTACTCAGCCATAAAAAGGGAAGGAACTTGGATGAATATCCAGGGCATTGTGCTGTGTGGGGGAAAAAAAACAATCTTAAAAGGTTACATACTGTATGATTCTATTCCTATTCCATTTTCAAAGTGAAACTATGACAGTGATGAAGAGCAGATCAGTGGTTGCCGAGTGATACAGTTGGGAGAAGCATGCAACTATGAAGAGAGAACACAGGAGAGTTTGTGTTGATAGTTACTCATATCTACGCATGTGATAAAATTTCATGAAAGTGTATATCCACAAAAACAGTGCATTAAAGACTAGTGGGGGTGGAGGGGGAGGAACAACCAACCACTGATAGAATCTAACCTAAAGAAATTATTGCAGATGGAAGAAAAAATATAGTATATGCCCAAAGAGGTTCATTAGGTAAAGTAAAATATTAAAATCATGTTCCGCAAGAAGGACTGCCCGGTACCCCTCAAAAAAAATGATTTCAAATAATTTTGAAGACATGGGACATTTAAAAAGAAAAAAAATCCAGGAAATGAAACTATAGCTACAGTCTGACCTCAATTAGGTAAATACATAGTCGGGGGTGTGGAGGGCCAGAAGGAATTATATAAAAGATGCTGAATAAAAAACTTCAGGAGCTGAGGTAGCCTCATCTTATTTTCTTCTTGGATTTTCCTGAGGCTTTTTTGCGATTTCCCTCATTTTCTGCCATGTTTTCCTATTGGTTTACACAGGCACCCCTATCTCGGGCTGCGTCAACAAGTGGCCTGACCCAGGGGGACAGTGGTGCTCTGAGCCAGCAATGCCATTTCTGATTACAGTCATTGGAATGACAGACACTCTTGGGGGAGCCGATGACTCAGGTTTTGGATTTGAAGAGGTATTCCCCACCCTGAAATACGTGAGGTCACGAGGTGTATGTGGGAACAGCCTGTGAAGCTCAGCCCAAGACCCTGGCCGGACAGACCCACTGCAGCCTCCACCACCAGCCTCTCATCTCAAACTCCTCTGGACTCAAAGCTTGGTCACCCCCTACTCCTTGTTTACTGCCTTGGGAATAATGGTTGCTGTCCCATTTCTGTTTGAGGAAGGTTCTGTTTCTTGGTCAGAGTCACCTTAGAAGTGGACTTTGCCCTTTCTCCATCCTCTGGCCAGTGAACCCCTAAGCTCTGGCCCCTGCTTTCCTAGGTGGGGGTGGGGGTGCAGGCCTGTTCTTCAATTGAATGTCCACCTGGGCATAGAGGTGAGTGGGGATTGGAGCCACCGCCCTGTCCACCTGCCCTTGGGCTCAGAGCAAACAAATGCGCAAAGGAATCTTTCAATGGGAACACTGCTTTCTAATCTCCTTTCAAAACTACCTTGATTTAAATCCAGATTAAGTCGATTATTTAGTCATTGATTCATAAATATTTATAAGACCCCAAATCTGGGCATGAATGGCACTGTGCTAGGCGTGAAAGAGAAACAGAACCGATGTAAACCCCTCTCTTTTCTCCAGGAGCATATCATGTAGCTAGAGAATGCGACATACGAAACAGGCGACAATGCCAGAGTAAGTCCCAAACTGTGCAGAATAGGTAGCAGGGGCTGTGAATGTTAGAAGAGGGAGAGAGAGAACCCTATGGCTGACATGGGCAGGAAGGAAGGCTTCCAGGAGGAGGGGGTCCTTGAGCTGAGCCTTGAAGGACGGGCAGGATGGGGTGATCATGGAGACTGGGGAAGGATGCCAGGATGGAGAACAGCACGAGCAAAGAGTCAGAGGCCATACGGGCTGCAAGGAAGTGGCGAAAGCCTGAGTTTGTAGGGAAGGATGGCCCCGAGTAGGGCACACACGTGCACTCTGGGCAGGTGGGACAGTGGGCAGGAGGCGGCTCACAGCTCCCACTCCCCATGCAGGACAACACTATCGACTTCCTGGAGTATGTGGCAGCCCTGAACCTGGTGCTGAGGGGCACCCTGGAGCACAAGCTGAAGTGGACCTTCAAGATCTACGACAAGGACCGCAATGGCTGTATCGACCGCCTGGAGCTGCTTGACATCGTGGAGGCCAGTGTCTGCCCGTGGGGCCCGGCACCTGGGGCTCTGAGGGCTGAAGCAGGGGCTCCTGGGGCTGGGGGGCTGGAGGAGGCCCTGACGTCATTCAGAGTGTGCTTTCTGACCATGGCTAGAAATCAGTTACAAAGAGATAATGAAAAAAATGCCCATGTGTTTGCAACACACTTCTAAATACGCTATGAATCAAAGAAATAATCTCTCTCTCTCTCTCTCTCTCTCTCTCTCTCTCTCTTTCTCTCTCTCTCTTTCTCTCACACACACACGCACTCAAACTGTTGTGAACTGAAACTGAATACTAATACAAAAATAACATAACAAAATTTGTGGAATGCTGCTAAAACTGGGCTTGCAGAAACAAATGCATAGCCTCAAAATGTATTTATTAGAAAATAAGAGAGGAGGAAAATCAATGATCTAAGAAATCATCTCAAGAAATTAAAAAAAGGACCAGCCCAGTGGCTCAGCTGGTTAGAGCAGTGTTCCTAACGTCAAGATCGCCGGTTCGATTCCCACATGGGCCAGTGAGCTGCGCCCTCTACAGCTAAGATTGTGAACAACAGCTCTCCCTGGAGCTGGGCTGTGGTGAGCAGCCAGATGTTGGCATAAGATGCTGTGTGTTGCCATGAGCGGCCGGCAGAGAGCATCCACTCTAGGAACTATGCTTAATCCTCATGTTTGTGTGTCTCGTCCCCATTTCACTTCACAAACATTATCTCACTGGGACAGGGAACAGGGCAAAGGAAAAACCTGTTCGTCCCCATCCCGTCTAGTCCAAACACCTGAATCTCCCGTGATCCTATTTCACACTCATAGACACACACATCCAGAGATACACTAAATTCTCTTTTCCTCTCCGAATCTCCATTTTCCTCTGTAAAGTGCAGTTTAGATCATCACAGATACATCCCTCATTAGCGGTTTTAGGTTTCAGCTCTGGCGCTTACAGTGGAAACGCCCATGACATTGGGGTGGGGCGGTATGTGGGGTCAGGAAGTCCTCATTTGGAACTAGGCCAATGGGACCCTGAGAGAATAGCCTTAGGACAGGTCAGTTTTGATTTGGATCTGGGTCCTGTGGTCCTCAGATGCACAGCCTGCAGGGGACGCAGTGCTGAGGGACATGGGTTGGGACGGGCGGGGTGGAGTTTGCAGGATCCCATCAATGCCTCTGGGTTTTCTCTGGCAGGCGATTTACAAGCTGAAGAAAGCCTGCAGGGTGGAGCTGGACGCTGAGCAGCAAGGCCAGCTGCTCACACCAGAGGAGGTCGTGGACAGGATCTTCCTTCTGGTGGATGAGAACGGAGATGGTAACAGGGGCAGAGATGGTGGCCCACTCCATAGCACCCCCGCTTCCTGGCCATGTGACCTTGGGCAGAGCTCTCCTCTTCCTAACTGGTGTCCTCATCTGTGAACTGGGTGTGGAGAGGACTACATGAAATTACAAAGGGCGTCACTAGCATGTGATGTCTGTAAGAGTGATTAAAAATTAAAACTCCTATTGGAGTTGCTGATGGAGGCCAGGCAAGCATAGCGGAAGAGTAGGGGCTCTAGAGTCAGGCAGACAGAATGATACATGTAACCTCTCAGCTTGGTCTCAGTTTCCTCATCTGGAAAATGGGGATAATGATGCTGAGAGGAATAAAAGGAGCAATGTATTTAAGTACCAGGTATAGTGTAGGCCTCCATTAAGGCTACTGGCGCTCTCCTTCCTGTAGCTGGATGCCTAGCCCCAAGGCTGTGCAGGGAGGGAGCTATTTGGGAACACACCCAGAAGACCCCTGAAGAACATTTCAAAGGTACCAGGGGCAAAAGCAAAACTTTAATTAATTTGCAAAGAAATCCCCTTAAAGGAACCCTTGTAGGTGTCAGGAGATTCCTGGAGAATCAGAGAATTGACAGGCCCCAAGCTGAGATAGACCCTGAGGCTGCAGGCTTGTTTGGATAAGAGCTGTAGGCGCACCCTTTTCTCTTCTTGCCCCCAACCTCATTTCTTCCATTCTCCTGCATGACTGTCTCTCCTAACCCTCACTCAGGCCAGCTGTCTCTGAATGAGTTCATTGAAGGGGCCCGTCGTGACAAGTGGGTGATGAAGATGCTGCAGATGGATGTGAATCCCGGTGGCTGGATTTCTCAGCAGAGGCGGAAAAGTGCCATGTTCTGAGGGGTCTGGGACCCTGGGAGCCCTATAGGAGTCCACAGCGCCCCCTACCCCAAGCCTCTGGGCTCCCCAGTTTTCCGGAGTAGTGGGAGGGCCCCTGGCTCAGCCTGCTTATGGCCACACTTATCCTGGCAGCCCTGTGAAGGGGGTGGGGCTGCGTGGGGTGGGGTACGGGTTATTGGTCTGAAGCTGTCAACAGGGCACAGTCCGTTGGCAGGATTTACTAGGGTGGTGAAGGAAATGGCTTACTCACCCCCTCCAGCTGCCTCTGGGAGAACTATGCCTTGGCTGGGTGGTTGTGGGACTCCCACAAATTCCTACGTGGTTCTTAGCTAGAAGCAGGGGCAAACGGAGAGGCGGGGTCCCATAGACCAAATTAACAAAGAGGGCGCCCACAGAGTGTGAAGCAGTGTGGTAGAAGGCGAGGGCCGGAAGGTGGTGAGTCAGAAGAAGAGGTGGTGGGCTGGATAATAATTACATCCCCCCAGGATCCTGACGCGTGGTCATGAGAGGATGCAGGGCTCCTCCCCCCCAAGTTGTCCCCACCAAGGATGTCAACAAGGGAAAGCAACAACAAATCAGGCTGTGGTCTCCTGTCCTTGGAGGGGTCAGCTGCCCTTAAAGGGGCTGTTTCAGATCTGCCCTGGAACTGCTCCCCCAGCCCTGCTTCCACCTCCCCACCCCTCTTCTCCCCATCCCGACCTCCGCCATCCCCCACATTCTCCTCTCCAATCCCCTCCCCAGCATGGATCTTCCACGCTTTCCAACCACAAGCTGAACTGTGTCTTCTTCACGGATGGAGAAACCTTCCCTCTGTCTCTGGGGAAGACTTGGAGGCTTGACGACCTGGGTTTGAGGTCAGGTTTTGCCTCCAACTTCTATGTGACCTAAGACAGCCACTTCTCTGCCCCGACTTTGGGTACCTCCTCTACACAGTGAGCAGGTTGGACTAGACCAGCATGATATTCATAGGCAGATTATTATTTTTTTAGATGTGGATTTATTTTTGTTATACAAACTGTTGTGTGCAACCCCAACATACAAACTAGATTAAAAGGGAGTCGCTTTGGTTGAAGAGGGGCTGAGCAACTCAGACCCCTCCCACCCCTGGAGCCAGAAGCACCTCTGAAAACACAAATTAAAAACCAGGGTCCTGGACCAGTGTCACGCCTGTGAGACCATTTAAAGTGGAACTTGGAAAAACACTTGCTTTACCTTGAATAGCTATGTTTTCATGTTGATGTATGAAAAATAAAACTAAGTTTGTTGAACCTGTGATTTCATAGGCATGATATTCATATAAAAAGGTTCCTTTAGGAATAAATTTTGGGTAAAAATTCATTGATAAAAAAAAGGAAGAATCCAGATATGCCCTGAAACATGAAGGTGGTATGTAAATGAAGTTGGGGAAGTGTTGTCCTTATTCTTTGCGGATACCCTCCCAATGCTGACCTTCAGGATTTCCCAAGAGGCAGTCACCAAGAGAAGGAGCAGAAATGTCCACTCCCTGCTTTTCCACGTTGCCCTGGCATTGACCTCCACTGCCTCTCCATTTGTGCGCAGGCCCTGGCTGGCTTCCCAGTCTGAGGCGGTCCAAGAGATGGACAGGGCGGGGGTGAGCAAAGCACACCCTCTCATCTCTCCAGGAGGCTCTCTGCAACCTGGGGCTGCACTCCCCTTTCCCCTTTTTTCTCCTTCCTGCCCTGGATTTTTATTTATCCCCCGTACTCCCTCACATCCAGCCGAAGTGAAAACTCAAAGCCCAGAAGAAAGAGCATCTTTGAAAAAATGGGCACAGCTGCTCCAGCCTCTGTCTCTCCTCAGGTCCTTAGACAGGTATTCCAAGAGTTGGGGTGTACAAAGAGTGGGGATGATGCCCCCCCCCGAAGCAGACTGCTCCACTCCCTAACTGATGTCAGGTGTCACTGCAGCAAGAGGGATTTCGTTGGGACCAAGGATGGGCAGGTCACATGCAATGAGTCACAGACCTGTGGGAAACCACACAGCACCGTATGGCACCCAGGGGCCAGCAGGGGAAGTATGGGGTGTTGTGCAGTCACTTCTGAATAAATAAGGACTTCCTTGGGATAAAGGAGGACTTTCTACAGTACCACCCCACCTTCTCTCACGTTTTGGCCGACATCCAATTGAAACGGACCCTCCCCGAGTGAATGACCAGGTAGGAGTACACACACCATGCCTGGTCATTCATTCAGTCATGATTCAGAGCTGTACTGCCATCCAAACAGTCCTTCTTTGTCTCCTTGGTAACACTGTAACTTCTTGAAGGAGTTTGTTTTTTTCCTATAACTGGGGCCCTGGGAGATGCTCCCTAAAAATGGACATGTTGACCCCTTATTATTTCAAATTTGGTAAAATGTAAATCCTAAGAGATACCCTCAATTTACACCTAAGAAAGCTCCTCCCCACATTACACAGCCCCTACATGTAACACACATACATCACATAGAATGTACCTCCAACCTCCCACACACGTCACCTTCTTCTCCACACGCATCCCCCCAACTCCTCTTTCATGTTCAAAGTCATGGATCAGCTCTGGGAGGCAGTCTCTGAGTCAGACTCGCTCACCGTTCCCTGTGCTCTTACAGGAATCCATTCAGAGCTTCTCTCAGCATATTTTATTATAATGATGCTTAGCCTGTGAGTTCCTTGAGGATGAGAATGGTCCTCTTTGCACGTCTGACATCTAGCATTAGTACATAGTAGGTGTTCAATAAATGCCTGTTAAGTGATAAGAACGAATCAATGTGAAGCACACAGGTAGGCTCTGATGGTCCTGGGGCTCCTTGCCATACCAGGATGGAAGCTGCGGCCACAGGATCTGTAGGATTCCATCAGAATCCCCGGAAAGCCCATCTCTGCTTCAGGGCTTCCATGTCTAGAAGACAGTGGGACTGCAGAAGCTGGGGGAGGGGCTAGAAGGGGCATGGGAGGAGCCTGAGGGCAGAGGGATGCTGAGGAGTGTCCCTAGCCGGGAGCACTCACCACAGCTGAGTCACCCAGAGGGATCAGATACCATCCTTCACCATCCCCAGCTTTGGATCCCTATCTCTGCCCTTCTGCTGCCACCGTGCACCCTAAAGAGGCGAGCTGAGCCTTTGAGTCCAGTAGACTCTATCTAGGATTAAACCAACAATGGTGACTCCAACACCACCATACACCCCTTCCCCAACACAGAAGCATCGGGGTGGTGGGCTCAGCCAGCTGCTTCAACGGCCCCAGCGCCAGCCCCCTCCTCATCTTGCTCGCAGTTCTGGAGCCTGCGCACAATGCTGGTAAGGTCCAGGCTTCGTGTCAGTGTGTCCAGGAGCGTCTGGTCCTTCTGGACGCCCTCCATGAACTCCTCCAGGGACAGTTCCCCTGGGAGAGAGAAAGGGAGTCGGGTGTCCACGTCTACCTGGTAGCATTCGACCAGAGCCCAGAGCTGAGTCTTTCGAGGGGGACAGGCCAATGCCAGAAGAGGTGGCGGTGAATGGGCAGGCAAAGGAGCCAGAGACGGGTCCAAGGATCCCTAAAACCCAGCTCTGTGGCGGGAGCCCTACACCCTGGTGACCCCTCCCCTGGGGATCCCCACCCCCAACCCCGGCCTCCTCACCATCCCCATTGATATCGATCTTGGAAAACACGGTATCGGTGAACTCCTCCGCACTCATGGTGGAGTCGCTGCAGGGGTTAATGGCTCGGATGGCCTGCAGGGAAGAAGTGAGAGGACTCATCCTAATTTGGTCTCAGGGTGGGAGTGGAGGCAGTAAGAGCTCCTCTGGCTCCCAGCCTGAGTAGGGCCGAGGTGGCCCGAAGAGCAGAGCAGGCAGTAGAGGCAGAGCTGGGACTTAACAGCTTGTATAGTCTCTAGGTACAGATGAAGAAACTGAGGCCCAGAGAAGGAAAGAAATGTGGCGCGGGTCACGCACGTGGTGAGGGTCAGAGCTTCCAACCCCTTCATTCCATCCTGTCCCCTTCTGAGATTGCAGTCCCATGCCCTGAAGACCCAACCTCTGGGCTCTCGGATCCTTCTGGGGCTCTGCCCCCAGCCCCGCCCCCGCCCCCAGCCCGACCCTCTGCACCTGGAGTTACCCGGATGATGGTGAGCAGTTCATCGCGGTCAATACATCCATTGCCATCGACGTCGTAGAGCTTGAAGTACCAGCGCAACTTCTGTTCCACCTTCCCCTTGAGAACGAGGCTGAGCGCCGCCACATACTCCATGAAGTCGATGTAGCCGTCCTGGGCGGGGCGGGGCGAGGCCACCTTGAGCCCAGTCCCGGCCCCGCCCCGCGACCCTTCCCCTTGATGCCCACCCCCATCTGTCCTGGACGCCCTGCGTACCACATAACCTGCCTGCCCCAGGGCCTGCTGATCAAATTCGATAAACTAACTCCCACTCGGTTATGAATGTCTGATGCTATCTCTTCACAGGCATTTAGGTTCTAGCTGTCACTGGTCTGCTTTCCTGTTTCTCAAATTTGAGCCCTTCCAAGTTGCAAGAAGGTGCTTGTAGGTGGGAGGAGAGAAACCGAATTCCGAGGGATGGGGGCGTGGTTTGGAGGAGCTTTTCTAAGATGGGGAAAGGGCAGAAGGTAGTTGTGGAGGTAAGGGGAGCCTTTCTCATTCTTTCCTTTATTCTTCAAACTTTACTGAGTACCTACTACGTGCAGGTAAGGGTGCAGATTTGAATCCTGGTTTCACCTTCTCAAAGCTGTGGAATCTGGGACAAAGGACTCAATATGTCTCTGGCCCTCGATTTTTTCATCTATAATAATTACGTGTACCTACGTCTATGGGATGGTCAAGGGATTAAATGAGTTCATGTATGTAAAGCACTCAGCACTGCCTGGTATATAGTAAGTACTCAATAAACATTAGCTATTATTACTGCTATTACTATTATTATAAAGAGACCACTATGCCATCATGATGTGTATTCAGCAACAACACATCTGGACAGGACATTATAGAATCACAGAATAGGAACACCCAACTTTGCTAGGGTCAGAGCAGGAGAGGGGCTTAAGGTGGCTTCCTGAGGGAGGTGATGCCCTCATTGAGTCTTGGAGGGGTTGGCCACAGGGGACATTCCTGTGGGATATCTCTCCAGGGTCCTGCAAATGTTTACTGGCTGAGACTCTGCTCGGCCCTGCCAGCCCTACCAGTGGGGTCAGGGAAGCAGGAAGCATAGGCAGCCTCTGCCCAGCCCCACCCCCCACACACACACACAAGCCCCGTGAGGCTGGGAGAGGGAAGCCTGTGTCTTGCAGAGAGGCTGAGCACCTGAACTTGGAGTCCAGTCCCTGTTCCTCCACTTACACCCATGACTTTGGAACTGGGAAGTTACCGTGAGGCAGATTTTGGGTCCGCGTGAGCTCTAACAGGCAGGGTTGCCCCTGTGGAAGGGCCAGCCTCATGCAATAATGAGCTCTCTGTCAATGAGGGTGTGCAAGCAGAAGCTGGAGGACTGCTATTAGGGATGTGGCAGCGGCTGGGCAGGGCGGCCTCTGAGCTCCGGTGCTGTGCTGGCGGGGCCTTCAGCACTCTGAGCCCCACAGTGAGTATCAGGACCATAACACTTACGTGGTGCTTTCCCGTGTTCAAGGGCTTTCGCACACACCTTGGCTTACTCAATCCTTGGCCAACCCCTTCCCAGAACCGTTGTCAGACTGGAGCAAGGCCCCTGTGCAAATATGCTGAGAAGCGAGGAAACTGCCACGGAGTTTTCCTCAGGGCGGGGGACACAGAGTGAGGATATTTTTGCTTTTCGATTTTTACCTTCCTGTACTCTTGGAAATTTTTACAATGAGGGAATTGAATTGCTTTTGTAATTTTTTTTTTTTAATGGCTAAAAAGGAGCTTTGGAACAGTTATGGGTTTTTGTGCCAGAAAGACCTAAACCACTTCTTAGGGACACTTCTTGAACAAGTCACGAGGCCTCTTTGAGGCGCAGTTTCCTTAGTTGTAAAATGGAAACGACATTATGTGCTTTTCAAGATTGTGGTACGGATTAGATTCAGGACCAATACCACATTACTGTAACAATACTAACTTGCTTCCTGTGCGGAGTGTTTTATTCGCTTTACTCGTTTAATCTCACAAGCACCCCCAGGAGGTGGGTATTAATATTTTTGGTCCCATTTTCAGATGAAAAGCTCAAGTTGAGAGAAGTTAGGCCACGCAGCTAACAAATGACAAAGCCTTGCCCAGAAACTGGGTCTCCTAAATCCTATTCAAGATTTACTTTGATTTGGGGCGCCTGGGTGACTACCAGGCATAGCCAAAACCAGGCAAAACTTCGAAGCAAGCAGAGCATATGCTTGTCCCCCAGGTCACACCCCCACTCCCACTGTTGTACCCCGCCCCACCAAGCCTGCGCAGTTCCCTAGGATACAACTCTCTTCTAACTCAGGAGCTGGCAGATATTTTTTTCTGCAAAGGTCCAGATAGCAAATATTTCAGTTTTGACAATATGTAAACGAATGGGTGTGGTATATTCTGATAAAACTATTTATAAAATTGGCCCATAAGCCATCGTTTGCACATCTGTTTTAACTCCTCTCTGTCTCAGAATGTCCCAGTCCTGTGTGCCATCGCCTAGCCAGTCTGCTACACGGCTCTGTATTCATGACAATGGATACAGGCAACGATGTCCCAACTGTGATTTACATCACGGTGTCTATGAGGCCCTTTAGATGTTACAAAGATGCTCTTCATTTAAATAAACATATGTTTAAATTAACGTGTATTACGAAATATAAAACCAGCCCATAAACTCCTGATTTCTCATCTATTCATTCATTCATATAACAAACATCTATTAAGCACCTACTGTGTTCCAGGCACTGTTTTAGGTGCTGAAGATGCAATAATGAACAAGACACAACAATCCCTGCCCTCGTAGAGCTCACATTCCAGCAGGGAGACAGACAATCAACAGAGTGGCCAAATGTTAGTCAGCATCATGTATTAGGAGATGAGACGTGCTTGGGGGGAGGAGGGGACTGGGAATGCAGGGAGAGAGGCTAGTCCCCGTTAAATAGGGTTTAAACCAGGACATCAGGGCAGGTGTCAGTGGGAAGGAGACATCTGAGCAGAACCAAGCAGAATTCTGGAGGAGGAGGGTCCCAGGCAGCACCAAGGCCCTGAGGTCGGGGAACGTGTGGCATAATCGAGGAAGTCAGGTTTGGGACAGTACAGGTGCTGTACAAAAATTGAAGAGATGGCATATGAATGACTCAGGTTAGGCTAATACAAGGTGGGTGGGTTGCCGCTCTCTGGTGTCATATGTGTGACTTTAGAGGCTCTTTCTGAAGACCTGTCTTGATCCAAAGGGTTTCTTTAGCAGGTGAGAAGCTAAGTTATTTGGATACATTTGGGTGTAAGGTGCTGAGGCTCTTCCCCCTCCTGTTCAGCAATTATTGCTGCTTCTGGAGGATTTGGGGGTCCAGCCTGCTGGCGCCATCCCTCCTGGTCTCCCTCCCTCCAGCTCCAGTACGCTGCTCCCTGCTCCCCCTGCAGGAAAGCCCTCTGACACTGACCTTGAGGCTGGGACTCTAAGCCCATAATCTGCTTTGGCCCCTTCACCCCGAATAGTAGCAAGTTTTAAATAGCTTCTGAGCCCCAGCTTTCCCTAGAAACCTCGCCTACAATGGTGTTTGGACCTCCGGGCAGTGAGGGGAGTCTGGAAATCTCTGGGCAGCCTCTTCCCGGCTTGCGGTGGACACATGGCAACACATCATGATGTCTTCACCTTTCGAGTGAGCGCCAGCTGGGTGGGGATCAGCCGAGGGGCGGGGTGCAGGCAGACAGGGTTGTGGGCCTGGGTTCTTCCACCACTTCGTCTTGACTAAATTGTTCCAAACAAATGGAAACGTTTGCTATTGAAAACCAACAACTATCTTAGCTAATGCTCCCAACATCCACGGCAGATACATCCATGGTGAATAAGTGGCGGCTGAGGGGGAGAGAATGGGCTCAAGGTCATCCAGCTGATGAAAAGTAGGGGTCCAAACTCACGGTGCCTAACTCCTCTTTCAGCGTCCCCTCTGGCTTATCTAGCGGTCCTCATCCAATGCGTCCAGGGGAGACATATTCGGCCTCTCGCAGACCTTTCCACCCACTTGAGAAAAGGTGAACTGAGGTTACTCGGTATTTTGGAGTTGGAGTGGCCTGGATTCCCCAGTGACCAGGCCACCCTGCCCATGCGCAGGTCTAATACCCACAGGGCGCGATGGGTGACCCGAGAAATGCTGGCCTGCTTATCCCAGACCAGCCCGGGCTGGAGCCTCCTCACCCTACTCTCTGCTCTCCACTCCTCCTTCTGCGTCTTTGTGAGCATCTAGGGGCCTGTGCAAAAGCACAACTGACAGTGCCAAGCACTTAGTAGGGGCTCAATGACTGTCTTGTAAAGGCTCACACCTGCTCTGGAATAAACCGAAATGTGCGCAGAGGAGAAACAGAGGGAGCCATTCACTTCTGGTTGTGGGCTCACTCACTGCAGACCTCTCTTTCTTTCCCTGGAGAGTGAGGGCAGGAATGGGGTCCGAGTGCCTAATTCACAGTGGGCGCTCAATGAACGTGAGATCCATGAAATCCTTAATGTCGACACTCAGCCTCCCCGCTAAACAAAGGGCTGTGTAAATGAAGTCACTCCGCCAGCAGACACTGCTGTTCTCACACTGGCTCCTCCTCACCCCTACGCTGGTCAGATGTCCCCAGGTGTCCCTCCAACACTCCCCACCCAGATCCCTGCTCACGTTATTGAAGTCAAAGGTCTCAAACATCTGCTCCACATACTGGCTGGTTGACGGGCTCAGGTTCTTGAGGCCAAAGATCTGGCGGAATTCATAGAGGGTGAGCTGGCCGGAGGGGCACTCGGTCATGAACTTCTTGTACCACTGGTGGCACTCGGTGCTGCTCAGCTCCTCCACCGACTTACCCTCCATCACGTTGCCCATTGCCCAGGCCCGCAGGAAGCCGAGGCCCAAGACGGACAAGTACTGTGGCCCGCTGTTCCCTGCACAAGGGAGACTTGGCTTTCTAGAACTGTGCCCTCCTCACTCACGGGCCTGAGTTCTCCATATCTGAGCAGGAAAGGGCCTGAGGAATCAGTGCAGGGAAACGTCAGGAGGAGGTAAGCAGAAGGGAGAAGGTGATGGGGGCTGTACAAGCCTACACCCAAATCCAGGGGATGACAGAGAACCAGTGTTGTTACAAGTCCTCACTAAATCCTTGCAGCCAATGGGACTACTCCCTGGGAAAGAGGAGTGAAAATAGAATAAAGCTGAGAGGAGCAGAGGCCCAGGATTACAGCTTTGAGCTAATAGGTGAGAGGATTTTCTTATCCAGGTTGTAGTCTCCTTATCGCTTGTTACCAGGACAGAGTGGGTGGCCAGCCAACGGCTGTTCTGATCCTGTGACCTCTACTCCCTTCTCCTCCTGTTTTGAGTGGGTTCTCAACGTTTCTGGTTTCTCTCTCAGACTCGGAATGGAGGTACATATGAGATAGACGATGGTTCCTCTTCCAGAGCTGGGCCGGCTGTGGGCTCTTCACAGGGATGCTATGTACAGCCATCCAGGCTGTGCAGTGCACTTGGCCATAACAACGAAGGGGTTCTAATGACACCATGGGTAATTAACATCTGAGAGCACCTGGGTGATGCAGTCAGTGTGTGTGGGCTTCCAAGACGAGTCCTGAGCACTCAGAGGGAACCCCTCCTACATACACCTGCACAAGTACACATACCCATACAGATACACAATCACTGGTCCTTCTCTGAACACATTCTCATATTCCCAGAGATTGCATCTTTCCCATCCTGGGAGGCTTGAATTCAGCCCTGCATCTGATTCCGAACCTGACACCATCACCTCCCCAGGGCATGGGAATAGGGGCCATTGAGTGTGTGCCTAGTGTGTGAGTGAGAGAGCTGGCACACGTGTGCATGGGTGAGCTGCTACCTGGTGTTCCTGGAATGCTCCCAGGCCAAGCCTAGGGGCCTGTCTATGCAGCAATAGCTTTCCCTGACCCGTAGTGGAATGTTTTCCGGCCATAGACTTTCAGGTTGGTTTATTTATGGAACCAACATCTAGGTGCACTTAAGCTGGATGCTACTGGAAAAGCCCAGAACCAGCACTCATTCACTCTGCCTCTTCCCCTGAGTTCCCTTCCTCCTTTACATGTGGACCATGCCAGGTCCCCTACTTTGGCCAGAGGGAACCACTAACCACATTTCTGCTTTCCGAGCAGACACTTGGACATGTGTTCAGGTTGTGCACTGATACACTAGTACAAAGTGTATTTGAAGAGGTTCCTTTGTGTGTGTGTGTTGCGGGGGAAGGGGGTTACTGCCGCTTATCTACCCTCTCCTGACTAATACAAAGACTGTGCAATTTTACATACTGCACAAAATGTCATGAGTCTTTCTAGCAGCACAGGCTTGCCGAGCCCCTCTCAGGAACCCCAACAGCATTTCAAGTCCTTCCAAGACTGCAAGGCTGCAGGAGAGCCTTCTTTACTCCAGGCTGCAAAGCACTTTTTCTTCCAAGTGAAAACTAAGGAAGATTTTTATATACAGTGTATGCATGTACATGTACTTATATTCATATAAATTGTAGAATATAAATATATAATGACATATAAATATATATTTACATATACATTAATTTATATAAATATGTTCTATAATCTATATTATATGTAACATATATTAGATATCAGAGTACATACATATGAATTGGCCAGGCTATGCTATAGTGAAAAATCACTCTAAAATCTCAGTGACTTAAAGCACCGCAAGTTTATTGCTCACACTACTGGCTGGGTGACCTTGAGCAAGTATGTTAACCTCTCTGGGTCACAGTTTCTTCATCCTTAAAATGGAGATTATGGTGCCCACCTGATAGGGTTGTTAAGATTAAGTGAATTAAAATTAATATATGGAAAGCATTTAGAGCAGGGTCTGACATAGAGTAATTGCCCCATATTAGCTATCACTTTATTACTTCATATCTGTTACAGTGACTGTCATGCTGTTGACTTTAGAATCTAGGTGTAGTTATAGTGCATCTTGGGCACAGCAGTGTCCCTAAGATGACAGCCAATCATGCCTTTTGTCCCTTTAGCCCCTTTCACCATGGCCCTGGATTGTGTGTAAGGACAGACATCCATCTTTCTCACACAGGACATCTACCAGCTGTGGTCAGACACTAGAGAATGTGGAGACCGTCATTAAAACAGTACTAGATCCAGGGGCCGGCCCGGTGGCTCAGGTGGTTGGAGCGCAGTGCTCCTAACGTCAACATCGCCAGTTCGATTCCCTCATGGGCCATTGAGCTGCGCCCTCTACAACTAAGATTGTGAACAACAGCTCTCCCTGGAGCAGGGCTGCCGTGAGCAGCCGGTGGCCAGCGAGAATGGCTGGCAGCCGGTGAGAGCTGCTGTGAGCTGCCATGAGCTGCTGTGAGCAGCCGACCGACGACCGGTGACTGACTGCCTCAGCCAGGGGGAGCGCAAGGCTCATAATACCAGCATGGGCCAGGGAGCTGTGTCCTACACAACTAGACTGAGAAACAACGGCATGAACCAGAGGTTGTGGGGTAAAGCAGAAGAAGAGGAAAACAAAAAAAACAAAAAACAGTACTAAATCCAACTTCATTCCCAACTCCCTGTCCTGTTGCCTGCTTCTACTAAAAAGAAGCTTGAAAAACACGAAAAATTGTTTTCCTAGCCTCTCTTGCAGCTAGGAGTAGCCACATGATATGGTTCTGGCCAAAGTATGTAATTGAAGGGATCTCCCATAAAACTGTCAGCTGATTTCTCAACAAAAATTTTGCAGGCCAGAAGGGATTAGGATGAAATATTCAAAGTAATGAAAAACAAGGACCTACACCCAAAATTACTCTCTACCCAACAAAGCTATCGTCTAGAATTGAAAGACAGTTAAAGAGCTTCCCAGACAAGAAAAAGCTGAAAGAATTCATCACCACCAAACTAGCATTACAAGAAATGTTAGAGGGACTTCTTTAAGATTTGGGGGGAAAACAGATAAAAAATATGAATAATAAAATGGCAATAACTACATATCTATCAAAAATTACTTTCAACGTAAATGGATTAAATGCTCCAATCAAAAGATAGTGTGCCTCAGTGGATAAGAAAACAAAACGCTTACAATATGTTGCCTTCAAGTAACTCAGTTTAGATCAAAAGATACTCACAGACTGAAAGTAAAGGGATGGAAAAAAATATTTCATAAAAATGTAAAAAAAAAAAAAAGCTGGGATAGCAATACTTATAACAGCCAAAATAAACTTTTAAACAAAGGCTATAACAAGTGACAAAGAAGGACCCAGTAATCCCACTTCTGGGTATTTATCTAAAGAAACCCAAGATGCTATTTCTAGGGGACGTGTGCATCCATTTATTCATTGTAGCATTGTTTACAATGGCCAAGATGTGGAGGCAGCCTGGATGTCTGTCGATGGATGACTGGATAAAGAGGAGGTGGTACATATATGCAATGGAATATCACTCAGTCATGGAAAGTTTTTGCCATCTGTGGCGACAGGGATGGGCCTGGAGGGTGTTGTGCTGAGTGGAGTGTCAGACAGAGAAAGACAGATGCGGTGTGATTTTGCTTATATGTAGAATCTAAAGAACAAAATAAACAGAAACAAACTCATAGATATAGAGAACATTTTGATGATTGCCAAATGGGGAGCGGGTGGGGGGTGGTGTAAAAGGGGAAGGGATTAAGAAGTACAAATTGGTTGTTACATATTAGTGGTGGGGATGTAACGTATAGCATAAGGTCTTGCCCACAGCCAGAGGGAGGGGATTGTACAAAGGCAGGATAACAGGAGGTGGGAAACAGTGGGGGTCACCCTAGAGTCTGTGACAACATTCATACTTTACAATACTATAGACATAACATCCATTTCTTTCTGGAATTACAAGCAGCTGTTAGTGCCAGCCTGCCCTCAAGAATCCGGCTAGCTCCCAGAAGGTAGAGACCATTGCCTTATTCATCTCTTGCTTCTTCCTAGAACATGGTAGCATAGGTTCCACATGGTTCTGGGCTGCTTATTCTGTTTGCCACCTCCCCACTCATTCACCTTTCTCTGTCTGCTCTGAGCCCCAGGAAGCTGACCCCCAAGAACTGGGTCACCCAGGCTCCATCCATTGAGAAGCACTAGATGGAGATTGGAGTGTAGGAGAGAGAAAGTTTGGTTGCTTTCTTCTACTTTCAGCCACAGCTTCTACCAGAGCTCCCTCTGGGCTCCTAAAACAAAGCCCTCTCTCCTTACCCCACAGGCTGAGGAATAAGAATGGCTTCCCTTCCCTCTGTTGCCATGGTCTGGGCACATCACCAGTCCCTTAACCATCCCACTTCTTTCTAAATAGTCCCCTCAATAAACTCTCCTCAATTACCTTTTTTATTATTATTATTTTATTAGGGACTATTGGGGGACAGTGTGTCTCCAGGGCCCATCAGCTCCAAGTTGTTGTCCTTCAATCTAGTCGTGGAGGGCACAGTTCAGCTCCAAATCCAGTTGCCATTTTCAATCTTTAGTTGTAGGGCAGGGGCGCAGCCCACCATCCCATGCGGGAATTGAACCGGCAACCCTGTTGTTCAGAGATCGCGCTCTAACCGACTGAGCCATCCGCCGCCTGCTCAATTACCTTTTTGAAAGTAACATTTGACTATCAGGGGCTTGAGCTCAAGAAAACATGGAGTGAGTAAATGCATGCATGCATGATGAAAGCAAGGATTAAAGACAGCTGAAGTAGGACGGAACTATTATCAACCACCTACTGTGTTCAAGGCACCATGCTTGGCTTGTTGAATAAGCTCACCACAGCTCTGTGGGGTGGGTATTATTTCTACGTGAGACAAGCGGAATTGGGAGCAGACAAATCACAATCCGAGTCTGACGAAAATTTTAAGTGGCGGGACCAAAGTCTTTGCACCTCATCACCATGCTTATAGCCTGTCTTTAAATCTCTGAGCAACGCCTGGGTGGAGCGGGAGACCCCTCCAGGCCCTCACTCCAGTGCCTTCCCCTGTGGCCCTTCTGTCTGCACGATCCCGCTGACAGAGAGCTGGCTACCACTGGTTGCAGGGGCCCCCATCCCATGTCTCCAGGCCAGGGCAGGGCGGGAATGGAATCCCACAGCTTCCCAATCCTAGAGCCCAGCTTCCCCCTCTTCAGTGGCCCCTCTCAGTCCCACTGTCCATTCTCCCCACAAAGACAGAGGTGCCAAGTCAGGGAAGACTGGGATACATTCTAAGGCCTCCAGGAAGAGGTGAGTATATGGGAGGCGTCCAGAAGGCTGGATCGGACAGCTCACGTGGTAGACATGGAGAGAGAGCCTGTACTTCCTGGGCTGCTTTGTCTGCAGGAATCCCACCTGGGGCAGATGCCATACCAGAGTGAGGGGATCCAATGGCATCAAGGAGACGGATGGGTGGGGCAGGCGCCAGAGGTGGAAGTTGGGAAGAGACGGGAGGCAATCCCAGGCCTAACTGATCCTCCTCCAGGGCTGCCTGCCCACTCGCCAGCCCCTCAGAAACACAACTGAGCAGTTCTTCTGCCTCCTGGAACCATTCCACCCAGACCCACGTGGGACCTGAGCCGGCTTCTTTAAAAAGGCTCCTGGAAGCTTCCATGGAGGCTGCTCTACCAAGGTGAACCTCAAGAGGGAGACCATTCTCCAGGGGACAGGAAGAGGCATCAGTTGGGGGAGTGAAAATGCTGGCCTCGCCCCCCCATCACCAAGGCTATCAGGTCTGGGCCGGCAGAGGTGGTTCTTGTTTATCTTTGCAGCCCAAGGATCCAGTCAGTACTAGGTGCTCAGCAAATGTCTATTGGATGATTGACTGGATGGAAGATGAAGACATTGGGTTTTACATAGATGGGAAACTTGTATTTATCTCTGCTCCTTTTCCAAATTCCACTATAATGGCAACAAATGCATTTTTCAAAGCTACACATCCATGGTGGCAAAGAGAAGACAGCAGACGAGAGATCTTAATAAAATTATAGAAAACAGGAGGCAGATGGACAAGTGCTAACTGCCTGGTTAGAGAGCAGAAAGTTGAAGCCTAAATGTTTTCAAGGAAAAGGAGGACTGAGAGGTTGGTGCAGACACGAAGCCGATCTATTCCTGCCTCAGAACTCAGGAGGTGGACACAAGAGGTGCCCTGAACGGTGGGGAGCGGGACATGGGGTAGAAGTAAATAAACGGGGAAGTTTGTGTAAGGAGCACCTGCGTCCCCAGATGCCCTCCAAAGGCAGCTGGATGGGCAGGCATCTCAAGGCATCTATCCCCTCCTGACCCCGCCCGAAGATTATTCTGGAGATTTGAACCAGAAGGGCCCTCGCCTCTGGCCACAGGTCAGGAAGAGAGAAGGGATGCTCTGAAAACTGGGGAGTTAAGAAGGGGAAGTCTGCACATGAAGAGTGAGACGCCCCCGCCCCTCCAGCTCCTTCCCATGCTGGCTCCTCAAACACCCACAGCCAGGCAGGGGAGACCTGGCACAGCTGCCAAATGGGCCAGCCACGACCATCAGACACCTGTGGACAGCCTCTAACTTGAAAGAGAGTCTACAATAAACACAGAAAAAGCTGGATTCAAGGCTGGTAGGATAACCTCCAGGAAGGCTTGGTATCCTTACCATCTTCTTTGCAGAGAGAGGCATCCAGGGAGGCCCGGCCACTGCACTGGCTGCGTGTCTGAGTTCCCAGACATCCTGTCCTCTTATCCCACCTGCCCCAACTTCTTGGGCTCTAAAAGTATGTTCCACTGAATATACCGCTCTACCTAGAATGAGATGTGACTCCTAGAAATGAAACCAGCGGGATTCACCCAGTGGTGAGCTGGTAAATATTTAACAACTGGCTCTCTGGAAAAAAGAAACCCCCAATGTGTAGGTGTTTGCTGATGTCAGTGGTGTAAATATTCCCACTAAGGCCGGTTTCAAGCTGCCAACATGAAATTGCCGATTGTGGAATTGGGAGGAGAGGCCCACAGGCAGCTGTCACAGGCCGGTCAGAGCAGGCTCCATCCAGCACACCACAGATTTACCTTGGGCGGCAGTGACCAGGGCTTCCCTCAGGCCACTGCTATGGTCAAGCGCCCTTGGCCTTCATCCCTCTTCTCCTTGAGACTGGCTGGGTTCACTTGGTACCTTACTCCTGCATTCTCCAGTGGCTGCTCCAACCTGGGGCGAGAGGGCCTCCTGAGAGAGCTGGGGGCCCTGATCGGCTGATGTATCTCTTTCTTCTCTTTAGAGGGGTTGCCCAGCCTGGACCATGGGGAGGGTATGACCCGCATGGGCTTGGGACTCAAACCATGGAGCGGGGTGGAGGGGTGGGGGTTACTCTCAGGGTGAGGGGACTCAGAATCAAGCCCTTCTAAGTCTTCAGGCATCTCTGGACATAACCTTTCTGTAAACCACCCCTATAGCCTCAGTTTACCCACTCATTAAGATGCCGGGGAAAGGAATGACAGACTTTCATTGCTACCATTGTTGACAGTGGGCATGTCACAGCCGTCTTAGCCCAGGCACGATCTCCTCCAGGAGCAGGAATCGTTGGACTGAGGGTGCATGTGGACGGGCGGGGGGCTTCTTACTGGCTAGGAGCGCCACAAAACCATGTTGGCAGGAGGCACATCAAAGCGCTTGCGGGTGTGATCACTGTCCTGGCGGTACAGGTAGCCACAGGTAGGCTTCTGCAAAGTGTAGAAGGGGTTCAGGGCGTTGAAGCACTGGCAGGTGTAGAAATTGAACCTGAGCTTGTCCAGGTTCAGGCCCCCGGAGTTCACCACCACTGGCACATAATCTGCTGCCAAAGTCTGCTCGTGGCCCAGCTTCCACGACTGAGACAGAGGAGGGTGTGGAACCTTCACCTTTTTGCCTGATGGTGTCTTCGGCCCATGGCTGGGTACTGAGGGTTTCTGTGAGTCCTGGGAGGAAGAAAGAGAGAGGGAGAGATGGGGCATCTGCCACGGGCCAGCGATAGGGAGGGGAGTAAGGGGCCACTCTGGTCAGAGGCCCACAGAGCCACCTGGAGCACAGCTCTGCCGCCTGTGGAGCCAGATGCCCAAACACAGGAGGGCTCTCCAGGTTTGCTGACCTGCCGCCTGCTAAGTTGGACCTCGGCCTGCTTCGCAGAGGCCTCTGCCAGCTCAGAGGCTGGGAAGCTGGGCTCACCCTCAAATACCTCTATCCCGTCCTCCCACATCTAATCTGTCCATCAGCGTCCTTCACATCACTCTCCTCTAGCCCGCTCTCCCTGTGCTCTGCCACGGCTCCACCCAGCCATCTGTCCTCCCTCTCCTGATCTCTCGCTTTTTCAGCCTGTGCTTTACACTCACACTGAATTCATCTTCCTGTATTAATGGCCAGATTGTGTGACTCCCCTCCTCAAAGTACCTTTTGCTCTCTACCACCTAGAAAAGAAAGCCCAAGGCTCCCAGGCTGGAAGGCAAGAACTTTAAGGACGGGGCTTCCCCCTACCCTATGTTCGAGCCTTACCTGACATTTATTTGCTTCTTTGTCACCACCTTCCTTGACGGTCCTATGACCTTAGAACCACCACACTGTCTCCCACTTTCTTTTACCAGGTCACACTTGGTTTTATCGGGCCTCCAGCCAGAGACCTTTGCTCAGGCTGTCTCCCCAGCCTCGGGCCCTCCCTCCCATTCATCAGGGAAGTTGTGTCTTTTCCTGTTCAGTCATGAGCTCCCTAAGGGCAGTGCCCTTTGACCCTTACCCTTGATAACAGCCTCCAAAACTTATTCCTTCTTTTACTCCAGACCAAGGCATTTAGTGAGCACACAATGAACAGGAGGTTCAAATGAACTGAATTCCAGTCAGGGGTAGCGCCCCTTCTCACCAGCCAGTCCATTCTATTGTAAAATCTCTCTCATTGTTAGGGGTGTCTCCTACCCAACAATGCCTGCTCTCCATAAGCCCGCTGTTGGGTGACCAGGTATGGGGGTCTGCCCCTCTAGGAGGTCCCCATGTATCACATCGTACTAGCATTTACTTGCTTCTTTGTTGCACCCTCCTTTGAATCCCCAGACTGTCTCCCAGCTACTGGATGCCCATTTCACGAGGGATTTTCAGAGCCATGACAGTACAACCCAAAGGATGAGAGGCTCATGTGTCAGGCTGACTCTCTTCTGCTCCCCTAGGCTACAACTGTCAGGAGAACCCATTTCCTCTCTGCCAGCCTCGCAGGCCCCAGGACCTGGGAAGGAATCCCTAGCCACAGTTACTGGAAGTTGAGCCCCCACCATCTTACAAAAGAAATCTCTAGTACTCAAGTCACAACGTAAGCTCTTTTGCAGTTAACGGACAAGCTGTTTGCACAATTCGAACTTGCTCAGGGCTTTCCTCAAGGCAGTCTTTGCTCCTACAGGTTCCTAGTCAGGAGTGCCCCAGCTTTGCATTTCAAAATTCTTCCTATTTTTCCAAGCCAGCTGCTCACTTCCTGGAGACACCTCCTCCAGGAAGGCCTCTGATGCTGCAGCCCCCGCCCCCTCTCATCCTCCACTGTGCCTTCAGCACTTGTGGTCCTTTTTGCTGGGCTGGGAATAGGGTAAGGCAAATGCCTACATTTTAAGGAGGTGCTGTCTCTCAGTACTGCCAGGGCACAGTGAGAGCGCTTCCTTTCGTGTGGCACCCTGGGGGCTGTTTGCCTCATCCTACTTGCAAGCCATGATCTTTCTGGGCTCCTGCTGAGGTTCCAACAGCCTGTAAACAGCTCCCAGGAGTCAGGGCCATACCCTATTCAGCTCTGTGTTCCTGGGGCTTAACCAGTGCTGGCACACAGACAAGCTGGAGAAAGTGTGAACAGGTGTTCAGCGGCCTTCCAGAGTCTTCCAGGCTCAACCCCGGAATGCGGGATTACAAGCAGAGGGGCAAGCGCCGGAAAGGAGCTGTGATGGTCATCATCAGCGATCTGTCTTCGCCACGGGTTATGAGCGCAGCACCAAACTCTTTAAAATGGATTATCTCGGAGCATTTGCTCAGTCCCTTGAGATTTTGTTTCCTGGCAACTGTCATCAGTTTGGCTCAAATAAACTCTTATAAGCTTTCAAATAAATAAATAAATAAACAAATAAAATGGATTATCTCCTCTAATGCTCACATTCACCCTTTAGGGAAGGTATTATTATTAACCCCAGCTACGAGGTCGGACAGTTAAGTTCCCGAACTCATCCTAGAAAAAGTGCTACATAACTCATTGCTGAATATCACTATGGTCACCTTCAAAGTACTCCCCTTGGGAAGCTATGCACTGATGACAGTGCCTAGTCCACCCTTCAAAGCGATTTTGGAACTCTTTCTGGAATGGCCATCAGAGCTGTTGTTGTATTATCTTTGATGTCCTGAATGTCATGAAAATGTCTTCCTTTCAATCTTTCCTTTATCTTCGGGTAAAGAAAAAAGTCACTGGGGGGCAGATCAGGTGAGTAGGGAGGGTGTCCCAATACAGTTATTTGTTTCCTGGCTAAAAACTCCCTCACAGACAGTGATGTGTGAGCTGGTGCATTGTCATGACGCAAGAGCCATGAATTGTTGGTGAAAAGTTCAGGTCGTCTAACTTTTTCACGCAGCCTTTTCAGCACTTCCAAATAGTAAACTTGGTGAACTGTTTGTCCAGTGGGTACAAATTCATAACAAATAATCCCTCTGATAAAAAAAAAGGTTAGCAACAGCGTTGCAACAAGTTCGCGAATTGTCAGACCTTGTACAGGTGAGACGACTTAAGTATGGAGGTTAGTCACATGTTTAGGGTCACATGGCAGTAAAGAGCCAGGTTGAGGTTTGAACTCAGGCCTGGTTGACCCCAAGTTCCACACCCTCTACATTCCATGATGTATCTCCTGGGTCCATTGCACTATGGGGATAAGGCCTGCCACGCCATTTCTGCCCTTGCTCCGTCAACTTGCCGAGCTCCTGCCAGGTGTGCTGAGCAGCCAAGACCACCCTCCACAGACCCCAGGCTCGCTGGAGGCTCAGGCAGCCAGAATGCCCAGTTTGGCTGCAACACTGGGGTTCTGGATGCTGGATTTGGGTTCTTGTACCCTGCATGGATAGGACGACACACTGAGAAGTGTGAGGCTTATTTTATGAGTTATCATCTCTTAGCAGAGCTGAGCACATGGCATTGGTTCATTTATTCCTTCAGAACTACTCCTTTTGTATGCCAGGCTCTGAGTGTGCAGGTAACAAAGACATCACAAATATGAAGCTGTGTAGAGCCTGGCTTCTCGCCCTCAGCATCACTGACTTTGGGTTGGATGATTGATTCTTTGTGGTGGAGGCTGTGCTGTGCATTGCAGGCTGGCTGGAAGCATCCCTGGCCTCCCTATTCACTCTACCCACCTCTCAGGTGCGACAGACAAAAGCGTCCGTAAACATTGCCAAAGCCACCTGGGGGCAGTGAGAATCACGCTGTACGCGTCCATCACAATCTCTGTATCCTCCGTGTTAATGTTGAAGCCTGGCCCTGTAGACTCTTCCTTTCCTGGGTCACAGATGTGGCTCAGGTTTCTTCCTGTTAAGCACGATATTGAGGACGTGGGGTTTTGGTACTCCTGACAGCACAGAAGGGCTCAGCTTGTGACCGTGGCGATGAAACTGCAGAGGCCCTAAGCCACACCCACACCTGCTCCCCAGCCCACCCTTCAGTCTTGGCCACTTGGACCTCGGGCTCAGGAGTAACAGAGGCGAGTGCTTTCAGAATGGTTGGGGGCGAGGGGGGTCTTACCAGAGACCCCACAGAGGAAAGGGAGACACTCTTTGATAACAGAATTGAGCATCCATCACGTGCCAGGCACTAACCACTCAGCTCTGCAAAAGCTCCTAAGAGCCATTTGACATGTCACTCTCCATCTTTCAAATGCAGAAAGTGAGGCTCAGAGAGAGCTAAGCATTGGTCTAAGTTCATATAGTTAGCGAAGTGGTGTGTAAGAGCCTTGCAGAAGTCCCATGACAAGTGCCTAGTTAATGCAGGAACCAGAATTAATTTGAACACTCCCCTCCTTCTCTGTCCCAGCCCAGGCCCTGGTTCAGGTCTACCTGCCCTGGGCCTACTAGTCAGCTATGTCCCAGCCGCTGCTTCTGCAATACTCAGGACCCTAGTGGGGGGAGACCAGGGCCCCAAGCACATCCAGGGATAAGACCCTCGCAGAAACTGGGACAGAAGGAAGAAGAGGAGGAGAGAGGGAGGAGGAAGAGAGGAGAGGAAGAGAAGACCTTGGGCAAGAAAGAGGAAGAGGAGATGGAGGGGGAGCCCCAGCCTTGCCCTGCCCCTTCCAGGGGCCTTGCCAGGCTCCCAGTGACTAACTTCAGAGGGCTGAGAACACTCCATCTCCTCCCCAGGGACCAGCACAGGCAGCTTTGGAGGGAGGGTGGGGCCTGACTGCATACTTTCTAGGTTAACATCTGGTTTCATTTAACCATCTCCTCCCCAATCAGGTCTTCCCTGTCAAGTGCAGTGTGTGTGTGTGTGTGTGTGTGTGTGTGTGTGTGTGTGTGTGAGAGAGAGAGAGAGACTTGAAAAAAGTGGTTCACAACTGGGGATGACTTTATCCCCAGGGGCCATTTGGCAATCCTGGAGACATTTTTGGTGGTCACACTGGGGGCGGGGGTGCTACTGGCATCTAATGGGTTAAGGCCAGGGATTCCGCTAAACCATCCGTGCCACAGTGCCCAGACAGCCCCACCACAAAGATCAGCTCACCATGTTAATAGTGCCCAGGTTGAGAAAACGGTTTAGAGGTTTCAGGCAGACCCTTTTTCCCCTCCCTGCTTCCTACAGCCCTGACTGAAGCCTCCCCTTCCACAGCGAGCAATGAAGCTTAAAGGGCAAGTAGAGGGTCCTGCCAGCCTCTCCCTATTTTCACTTGGGGTTTGAGCTAGAGCCAAAAGAAGGAATGCAAATAGAACTCTCCCTTCATACCCCCTACCCCCACAGGCAGAGACCACCAAGGCCTTTTAGACATACACATATATGTTTTTGTCCTTTATACCAGGGCTTAGAATGCGCAAGAGGAGGACTCAAGAGTGGGGCTTTCTAAGTAGGGCAAGCAAACCTCATACATGACAGTACCACAGGTCTACTGGGAAGACACTCTGGACTCTGAGATACTCCAGGCCCCCTGGCCCATCCACTAGCCTGGCCCAGGCCTGACAGTTCACCATTTATTAGCACCTCACTCTTTGGTGGAAGGCCTCCTGCCCTATTGAAATGCAAATGACATTGGGTGAGGCTGCTGGTTAAGCCTCCTGGGGCAGCTGGTCCTATGGGATGTGCCTGGGCTTTGGAGGTTGAAGGCCTGAGCTCAGGGCCTGACTCTGCCCTTACAGGTTGGGCAACCTTGGGCAAGTAGACGAACCTCTTTGAGCTTCAGTTGCTTCATCTGCAAAATGGGGATAATAAGGCTGTCTACTTCACCAGCTTGTTGTGGGGGTGCAATGAGTGTGGGAACTGCGCGAGCACAATGCAAATTGTGATTATTATCAGCCTGGACCAGCAGTTGCATCTAGGTTTTGAGTGTGCTTATCTGAATCTTTTTGAGAGCGTGTTTGCCTGCAGTGGGGGCAGAGGGGCTCAGAAGGGCAGAGACAGGGAGGCCAAATGGGGGCCTCTGCTTCCTCATGAGGCTGTGTGGCATGAGGGCCTGGAGTTCAAATTCCAGCTCTACCACCCACTAGGTACCCAACGTTTCGATAATGTATAATACTCTACCTCAGTTTTCCCACCTAGGAAGTGGGAGTAACAAGAGAATCTATCTCCTAGGGTTACCCTGAGGACTTAATGAGCTGTCATGGGAAGTGCCTTGACCTCTTAAGTACTCAATCAACTTTATCTATGCGATGGGGTAATGCAAACTAACAGTCTAGGAAGTGTCTTGGGGAACTGAAGGGGCAGAAGAACCAGAGGAGATGGATGGTGGCCCACTTCCAGGCCCCCACCCCCAGCTCTACAGTAGGAGAACAAGAGTCGGGCAGTGGCACTGGCACCTAAGCCTTTGGTAAGAGGACCCCAGCTCTCAGCTACATGGGTGGGCCAGCCTGAGGCCTTTATACGCCTTCTGCCAATCAAACTTCTGGTACCCTTGGGTCCCCTGATCTAGCCCTGTGATGTCATCTCACCTGGGTCATCCTTGACTAGGGCCTTCCTTGGTGGTAAGATGGAACTTCTGGTGGTCAGAGGCTCCAGGGGCTCCCAGGAACTCTTGGAAGGCTACTGGGAGTGCCAAGGTGGGTAGAACTTGGATGGACAGGGGCATTGTGATGCCTCTTTGACAGCACAATTCCTCCTGTCTTCCCCAGGAGACACTGGGGCAGGGCTAGGGGCTGAAGTTTCAAGGCCTGGAAAGGTCTTTCTTTTAACCTTGACATTGACCCACTCTGCAATTCCCTCTTTCCACAGTCTCCCAGGATCCCTGAATTGTGAGTAGTGGGATAAGTGGAGAAAGGAGGAAATCATCCTAGTTATCTAGGTACCTCTAGAAGTCTTCATGTCCCCCAGACCCCCAACATGTCATAAGAAACCACTACAGAGAGGAAATGTATCCAGCCAACTCACCATTCTCTTTCTTTCTCTATCTGCCCTCAAAATTGTGGAGAGGATGGATGGATGGATGGATGGATGGATGGATGGATGGATGGATGGATGGATGAGTGGGAGAGTGGGTGGGCAGGCAGATGAGTGTGGGTAGATGGACAGATGGTAGATGGGCGATCCTTCCCGATTTGAGCCCTGCTCACTTTTTTAGCCTCATCTCTTACTATCTTTTCCCTCACTCTATTCAGTAACTAACTACTTCAACATGTCCTGCTCTCTCACCTCTGAGCTTTTGCATATGCTGTTCCCTCTCCTGGACCACTTCAAACAGGGGGTTAGGAGATGAAAGGATGGATGGGTAGGTGGGTAGACAGGTGGCTGGGTGGGGTGGCCATGGGTGAGTGGATGGATAGATAATCAGTAAATGGATGATTCTGCTATAGAGGATGGGATTGCAGACCCAGGAATCAGATTCCTTGAGCTTGAATCCCTGGATCTATTTGACTGGTTGCATGTCCTTGGGCAAGTAATTGACTTCTTTGTACTTCTGTTTGTCCATGTAAAATGAGTGAACTAAAGGTCCCTACCTAATCGGGTTGGGCAAAGCACTTAGGACAGTGCCCGGCACTCAATAAATATTGGCTATCATGATGTGCGGGTGGGTAATTGGGTTGATGGGGGGTGGGCGCGGACTGGGCTGTTCTGTCCCCAGCGTCTAAAACCAGACCACTCGCCTTCGTGTCCCATCTCCCCAACACCAGACTTGGCGGGCTCCTCCCAGGAATGTGTCAGAAATCCCACATGTAGGAGAGACCTGGGCTTCTTCCTGGGGTCAGAGTAGGAGGAGGCGGGGAGAACCAGGGGAGAGAAATAGAGCAAAATGCTGACTTCCTGCCCTCTGCCATGCTCGCCTGGGTTGGGCCCAGGACTTGTTTCGTTCCTGGCACTGTGTCAGCCCTGACTGCTGCTCTTGGGCTAGATTTTGGGGCCCATCGGCAGATTGGGAGTTGGGGTGTTAATGACTTGTGCACTGTGCTCAGATCTCACACGCTGATGGTAACGTCCCCTAATTTCTGAGGAGGCTGGGAGGGACCAGGAGGGGAGGCTGGCAGGGAGGAGAGAGGAGGAGCAGCAATCAGGGCTTGCCCTGCCAGAGCCTCTGATACAGGATATTCCAGGCTCTGGGGAGATGATACCTTGCTTGGGAGATGGAAGGAAGATGGGAACATGGCATTCTGAGGGGGGTGGCCAGAGTCTCTGCCTCTGGGGAAAGGAGCTTGGGTCCCAGCCCAGGGCCTGAAGGAGCTGTCAGGAGGGAACCCAGGAGGCTGGTGGGGGTTTGGGGGAGCAGGGTGCCACAACTTAGCACACATTACACTTTGTCTCAGCCAAAGAGGGCTTGAGGTGCTGGGCTGGTTGCCAGGAGTCTCGGGTGACCTGAAATAAGTCCCATCCCTCTCTGGGCTTCAGTTTCCCTATGAGGATGTTGAGTCTTTTCATTTTGGACATTTGAAGGAGGGGAAATTGAATCACATCCTGAGGACTTCAGACGGGGACCCTCTTGGCTGACCATAGGACTAAGCCCTGCCAGAAGTGTCCCCATCCCAGGCTGTGTTACCCTCACTGTTGGGACCTCAAGAGGAGGCAGTGGCTAGGAAGACCTCCTTTAGGAAGGCCTGGCTAGTCAAGCCATTTCTGTCTTATTTCATCTATAAATCGCAGAAGGGTTAAGAAGTGGGGCTCTGGACCCACTGGGTCCCAATCCCAGCTCTCCCTCTCCTCTGTGTGACTCACAAATCATTAACCTCTCTGTGCCTCAATTCCTAATCTGCGAAGTGAGACTGATAAGAAAATTTACTTGGAATGCTTGTTGTGAGGACAACACGAGTGCCGAGCTGTGCTTGTGCGTGGTGGTTGCTAAGCGTTATTTTGTTATTATTTCTAAACTTCGAAAGACACTCATTCAGACCTCCCTCCTGGAATCTCCCCTTTGTCTGACTTGTCTGCCACACTTCAGGCATTACCTCACTTTATTCATCATCAAAGTTCCTGGAAGGTAAGGACGGTGATCTGTACCCACAGTGCTCAGTGGGTGTTTGGGAAGGATGAGGGGAGCCCGTGAGACTCAGGGCGGGCGTGGCTCACCAGAGGCTCCATGGCCACGCCCACCGTCTCCACCCCTCCTGCCCTTTCTGCTGTTGAGGTCCAGGCAAATAGTTTTAAGTGTCCTGCTACTGCCTTGCTTTAAGTAGGCCTGGTTCCTTGGACATTTTCTCCACCCCTCCTTACCTGCTGTGTGATTTGGACCAATTACTTAACCTCTCTAACCCTTACTTATTTTTCCTTTGTTGGACCTCAGGTACAGGAGGCTGTTATTCATACACCTTGCTTCATTCATGGTGCATTATTGCTCCTGGTCCATGAGGGCCTCCTCTCTCATTGCATTAATTTTCCCCTTTATCTCCAGTCTCCAACCACATTCCCCACCCACCCCAGCCGGAGGCAACCATTCTAATGTGCGTAATGAGTATTTTCTTGTTCATATGTATTCTTGCACAATATATATGTATTGTGGTGTGTGCAGGTCATTTTTATTTAGATAAGTGGCACTGTGTGTTTTAGATCTCATTCTGTTTACTTTGATTGTTCCCTACTGTTTTTAAGGACCATCTAGTTCCTTGCTTCCAATTACTGTGTAGTCCACAGAGTGCATCCACCATATTTTAGGTCTCTACTCTCCCAGGGATGGACCCCCAGGTGTCCCCAACTTCCCATCCCTGCAAACAGCACTGCAATAACGTCACATTCATGTCCTGCTAGGGACCTGGGTGAAGGCATATTCCTAAGAGCAGAATCGATTGGCCGTGGAGTATGAGTACACATCATTTGGAGTCTTCTTTTCCGTTCATAAAATGGGTGTAGTGCCCCCTCCCTTGCAGAGCTGACTTGACAGGAGTGGGTTAATGTGTCTAATCCACTCAGCCCCATGCCTGACACAGAAGAGATAGCTACTCAGTGAATGGCCAATATGACTGCTTTTCCTCCCAGGGCTCAGGGAGAGAGGGAGAGAAATAAGCCAGACCCAGGAAGGGTCGCACAGAAATGCTCCCAGGGCTCGAAGACCCAGTTCAAGAGTTGGTTTCCAGAACACAAGAGAAGTGTGTGGGGTGGAGCCAATTCCTAGAGCACCGGGGCTGGTGCAGAGGAGATAGCTGTGCCCAGGAGATGCTTATGGCACCCCATTTCTCACCTCTTTCCTCAGCTCTCCTCACACAGGAGCCAGACAGCCTCATTTGCTGTTCTGCCTCTGCTCTGCCAGCCAACGCTTTTTATCCACATGTGAAACCACACCTGAGTGTTGGATTCCACCATCCCACTTTACAGGTGGAGAGACTGAGGCTCAGGAAGCCTCCGCGGTCTCACAGGAGGTAAGTGGCAGAAGTAGCAGTAGAATCCACATCCCCAGGTCCGCCCCCTCTGGTGCTTTTTAACAAAAGAAAATGCATTTTATGTGAAACTATGTTCTTTATTCTTTGTTGAGTTTTAAGTAAAAACAAATGTTCTCCCAACAGAGCAGATTACTAAAAAATAAAGAACCCCACATGGAGTTCTGGCATTCCAACTGAACCTTCTCCATGGTTCTGTTCCCTTCCAATACTCGGCCATTCACAAATATACCTTATATTTGCGATCTACATAGAATTTTGTGTTTTGCTTTTTGTACTGAACAATCCTTTTTTTAACACACGCACCCTCACACGCACACGCACACACAATGTCCGATCGTGGAATGTGTTTTCCGACGGGATGCTTTGCCAGGGTGGAGGTAACCTGCCCCACCCTGTCTCCTGGACCCAGGTTGAATTTTCCTTCTTGAAGATCTTTGTTGAATTGGCGTTGCTCTTTTGCAACCTCTCATGGCCTCTGTTCTGTCTGTGTGTTCTCTGTTTAGCATCTCCATGTCCAGTCAGGGCAGGAAGGGCGATAGGAACACACAGGTGCTGACTACCTCCCATGAGTCAGACTCTCCTGGGTACCTTACCCCACTATCTCGTTGAATCTCCTAACAACCTTACATTAATAGCCCATTTTACAGGTGAACAAACTGAGGCTCAGAAAGGTGGTAGGTAACTCAGTCAAGATTACACCCTTGCTAAGGAACAGAGTCAGGATTCAAACCTATTCCTCCTCAAGGATCTTTCCCACCATGTCATGGTCCCATCAATAGAGTCCATGGTTACCAAGGGACATTGGTCTCTCCCTAGCACCCCCGAACACACCACTCCCCACTCAGGGCTGGACTTTGGGTCCCCATACTCTCAGGCACCTCGTAATGACTTCTGCGAGCCCCCTCTCAGGATGTAGGAGTCCACAAGAGCCAGACTTCCTCTTAGCCTGACCACCACTCCTGGTACTTGCCCAGCTCAGAGGGATGCTGAAGTAGGGGCACTGGAGCCCACCCTCCCCTCCAGGCCAAATGAACCAGTCTCAGGAGATAGGCTGGCATCAGCTCTCTCTGGCCTGGGACAAGAGGCTGGACACAATGACCTCAGTATTATTTGAGTTGGCACGACCAGAGATCTGACTTTTGCTCCTGGAGACGAGCTGTAGAAACCTGGGGTGATGTTGGAAGGTCATGTTCAGGACTTCTCAGTCTGCCCTGCTCCCACTCATCGTGCACTCTCCCAGCCAGGAGCACTTGGCTTTGTTGGAGGAAAGACCACAAACTCTACAAAGGCCTGACTGAATCTCTGGGAGACTGCTACTTCCGGGCCCCAATCCCACTTGGCATTCCAGACCTGGCAAGTAAAGTCGGCTCTTGGAGGTTACAAAGTAAGTGCCAAGCAGAGATTTAATTACAGGATTGGGCTTTTGGCTGTTTTGAGGGGAACCTATTATTTGGCTGTTTCTTTTACTGAGGGAGCGGGTATGAGGTGTTGTTGTTAGATGGAGTGGGGACCCAGTGGCAATAGTACAGGGTGCTGAGCTGGACAGAAAATGAGGCCCCAACCCTGCCCCAGGGAACTTGGTTTCCAAAGCTGCCAGGCTGACAGGATGAAACTGAAACTGGAGGGGTGTATGTGGGGGGGAAGAGGGAGGGGCAGGGGGCGTGCTGCTCACCACTGAACCCAGGCCTTCCAGAGACTCTCCCGAGACCTCACCACCATGGGCATGAAATTGGGGTGAAATGGGTGGTGTAAGGGCAGGGAGCACCCTGACATCCAGACTCGGCAGCCTCAAGCCCTTTCGGTGTTCATCATCACACTGGTTTCCCCCTTTGCCTCCATCCCCAGCCAAACCTAATCCAAAAGTAAGGGGACAAGACGGGGAGAGAAATGAACAAATACTTAAGGAGTACCCCTGTGTGCCAGACCCTGTCCGGGGCACTTCACCTTCATTATCTTATTGAATCTTCAGAACAATCGTAGAAGACGTGCCGTTACCCGTCCCAGGACAGATGAGGAAAGTGGCTCAAAGTTGTTTTTTGTTTTTCATTTCTCCTATAGGCAAGCTGTTTACCAAACACTTACTTTCTTCCCAAGAACTGTCCCACACGCTAATAACTCTGCTTTCAGTTTCTGCCACCAGCACACAAGCCCTAGCCCCCAGCCCCTCCTGCTTGTCAATGAACCACTTGATTACCCAGTTAAACAACCAGTTAAGCCCCTCAGACTTACCCTTTCTCCTTCCCATCCATCGTTCATCCAGATGTTGGCTGTTACTCTTGCCCGCCGACTCTACGTAGGCCAGAACTTCCCAAACTTTAACATGCTCCTGAATCACCTGGGATCTTGTTAAAACAAAGCTTGTCAGCTGGTACCTTAATCCATCAGCTCACTGAAACTCGTAATGACCTTAAATTAATCGTCTGTTTTAGAGATGAACAAACTGAGGCCCAAAGAAATTGCCCAATGCCTGGGATGGGGCCAGAGAGTCTACATTTCTAGTAATATCCCATCTAATGCAGATACTGCTGGTTCAAGGACCACATTTCTAGGCTAAACTCTTCTGCCTAGTTCCTTTAATTTTTAAATAGGAAACACATTTGCATGGTTTGAAAATTTTAAACTATAGAAAGGCATTTAGTGAAAATAGTCCCTTCCTCTCCTATCCCTCCATTTGCCCAGTCCCCCGACCTCCACCCCCAATAAACACTTTTATTCGTTTCTTATGGACCTTTCCAATGTTTCTGTGTGCCAATACAAGCAAATAAGATCACACTTACCCTGCCCCAAATGGTAGCAGACTACACACACCGTTTTGTCAACAGCTTATCAGTTTATCTTGGAGATAACTGGACATAGTCGGCTGACTCATTCATTTTTAGAGTGGCGTTATTATTCCATTGTGTGGAAGTGCCATAATTTATTTAATCATTCATCTCCAGGTAGACACTGTGGGTTGTTTCTGATCTTCCCAGCTGGCCTTTAGGCCTTCCACACCCTGGCCAAACTTGCTGTGACCTCCCTCCCATCCCCCAACACCCAGCTCCAGCATGCTGAGTCCCTGCAGAGGCCTTCTCTCCTGCCTCCGGCAGGCCCTCCCCAATCCTCTGACCCCCTGACCCTCTGACCCCCTGACATAGCGACCCACCGACCCACGTGATTGCTTCTCCTCTGAATCTCTGTCCCACTGTTGGCCTCTTCCTCAGCGTTTACCTCCCCACTCTGTACCTCTCCATGTGTCTCTCTGGATGACTAAAGCAACTTGAACTCAGGAACCAGGCCTTTGTTTTCTCTGCACCCTTCACAGCCCAGAGCTGGGCACACAGCAGTTCTCAAGAATATTAGTTATTTAGTGGAAGTTGCATATAAATGGAGTCACTCAGCGGTGGCTCTGCTGGGCCTGGTTCTGGGTGTAAGAGCCCAGCAGCTACCCACGGTGGGAGGAACCTCAGACCTCAGCGGTCTCTGAGGAAGAAGCTCTTATCTTGTGCCTGATTGCCTAGAGCACTTGGGTGGGTTATGCTGATATCCAGGCTGTGATGGGGCTTCTGGGGTCCCTTTGTGCCCTTCCCATGTGGACAGTGGGAGGACCCAGGATATGGAGATGGGAGAGTGGAAGGATGGATGGCATGGGTATGTGTGCGTGCCATAGACTGAGCTCCTTCCCTTCTCTGTTAACATCCTTGCCATCCTTCATGGGCCAGCTCAAGTCTCAGTTCTTCCAAGAAGCCTTCCTGGATTTCTCCAGCCCATGCAGACCTCCCCTCCTCTGAATTCCTGCTGTATGTATTAGTGACAGCAGTCACTGCTCTGTACTTAGTCATCGTGTCCTGCCACCTTGAATCACGTAAACCTTCTCTCCCTGACGAGACCCCAAGGTCCATAATGGTAGAAATAACACTTCTCTAATTCTTTTATATCCCCACGTACCCTAAACCCTCAGCACAGCACTAGGCAATTGGGAGAGCCTCCATAGCTACTCCTTGAATGAACAGGAACTAGGTCGAGCGCCATGGTAGTGGGTGGGGTGGGACAGGGTTGACCACAGGTGTGTCTCCAAACAAAAACATTTGGGGAACACCTCACAGCCACAGTTCCTGAAGGTCCGACTCATCCTGTCCACTGAGGCTGAGCAAGTAAACGGGACTTCTCAAAAATGTCACTGTCATGAAAAATAAACAAAGGCACGGGACTGTGTTAAATTAAGAGATTGAAGGAACATAACAAGCACATGCTATGTGTGAATCTCGATTAGACTATGGATTTAAAAAAAACACCGGCCCGGTGGCTCAGGCGGTTGGAGCTCCGTGCTCCTAACTCTGAAGGCTGCTGGTTCGATGCCCACATGGGCCAGTGGGCTCTGAACCACAAGGTTGCCAGTTCAATTCCTCGAGTCCCGCAAGGGATGGTGGGCAGCGCCCCCTGCAACTAAGATTGAACACGGCACCTTGAGCTGAGCTGCGGCTGAGCTCCCGGATGGCTCAGTTGGTTGGAGCACGTCCTCTCAACCACAAGGTTCGACTCCCGCAAGGGATGGTGGGCTGCGCCCCCTGCAACATCCTCTTCCCCGGGGAGAAGAGGGGTGGAAGAGGAGGGCCAGGTGGGGGCCTAGCGGGGGGTGGGGGGCTCGTCTTCCAGGAGGGGCATGGGCCCGGCGAGGTCCCCAGCCCACTGGGCCATGCCAACAATGGCCTGTTGTAGAAGGAGGCGGGCAGAACAAAAAAGTGTGTGTGTGTGTGTATGTTTGTGGAGAGAGAGAGAAAGAGAATGAGAGACACATAGGAAGAGAGAGAGGACATGAAAATGTGGCACCATGTTAACAATTCGTAAATCCAGGAGAAAGGAATACAGGTGGTCATTTTGCTGGTCTTTCAAATAATTTTTCAAAATGAAAGTTGAGGAAATGCCTTTGGTACAAAGAACGATACAATTTCAACTGTTGGAGAAAGAGAAGGGGAAATGCGGTAGTGGGTGCTGTTCCAGGGAGCTCGGAGAAACGCACCAACTAGTATCTGTGACTTGATCACCCCCACCCCGCCTTCCCTCCTGCTGCCCAGAAAGCATAAAAGTCTAACCCCTTGGTCTGACTCTCCCCCACTCAACATCTTTCACACCATCCCCCAGGTCCTCATCTGATGGGACCTTCCTCAGTGGACAGCCACGCCCTGCCTTAGCTAGGATGGCACCCCATGCACCTTCAACGTCCACAGCTCATCTCTCTGGAGAGTGAACTCAACCCTAAGAGAGTTTGACCCACCTTGAGTTTTAAAAATTATATTCACTTAACTTCACAGAAAAAAAAATTGATGTGCAAAAATACCAAGATTTTAGTCATCCTACATTCTCTTTGGAGCGCTGCCAATGAGGATTATTTTCCGCCTTCGTCATCAGATTGGGATGCCCGTTTATTGCTTCCCCCCTCACCTTTTTTTCTTAGGGGCCCTTCCTTATATGTATTGAAGGCTAGTGGCCCACAGTTTTGAAGGCCTGTAGAACCCTTCCGTATGCTCCCTTTAGCCAGCCAGTTCCCCACTGATGGGCAAAGAGTCCTTTCCAAAGTTCCCATGTTGACCTGGTCGTGACCCTCGTGAGAAGCAGGGGACTTGCCCGCCTCCTCCCATCCCCGGGGAGAAGAGGGGTGGAAGAGGAGGGCCAGGTGGGGGCCTAGCGGGGGGTGGGGGGCTCGTCTTCCAGGAGGGGCGTGGGCCCGGCGAGGTCCCCAGCCCACTGGGCCATGCCAACAATGGCCTGTTGTAGAAGGAGGCGGGCAGGAATGCGGCCGGGGGAGTTGGGCGACCGCGGGGCGGGGCCGCTCTCAGCCGCAGCCTCTTACCTGCCCAGGTAGCTCGCATTTCCAGGCGAGCGGCGGCGCCCGCAGCACCTGTCGCCCGGTGCACGGGCGGGGAGGACGGCTCTGGGCATGGCCTGGTAGAGTGCCCTCGGAGACGGTGCGGGGTTCACTCCGGGGCAGGGCAGGGCGACCGAGGGACGTCCTTCCCCGGTGTCCGCGAGGCCTGCGGCAGCATGAAAAAGAACCAGACGGTGCAGGGTACCTTCAGCAAATTCTTCGGCAAGAAGAATGCCAACTCCAACACCACCTCCCTCTACGCCACCAATCCCCCCTGGATTTTCACCCAAGAGGCCCGGGAGGAGGGTACCAGGGACCTCGGTAAGTGCACCCGGGGGAGAGGGTCGGCGCTGGGCCACCGGGTGGCGGCCCCCACCCCTGGGAGGCGGCCGGCGGCGCTGCCCCGTCCCGGGCTCCGGGCGTTCCGCGCGGCCAGGGGCGGAGGGGCAAGGACACGTTGGAACCTGTGAACTGGCCGGGAAGGAGCTGCCGGAAACTCGAGGCGGCGCCGCAGCGCGTGTCTCTGGGAAAGGGCCATGGTATGGGGGATGGGGTGGGGGGAAAGGTGCGCGGATGGAGGGGACCCTCCGCACAGCGAGGGCGGAGACATTTGTGCCCCCCCGCCCCCCCGCATCTGATCCCAGCCCCTCTTCCAAGGAGTTTGCTTTCAGTCCTCGCTGGAAGTTACGTTTGTGTTGCCAGAAAGGCTTCCCGGGGTTTGCAGTGGGTCCTCCTTTTCCAGAAGTACCGTCCTGTTGGGTCAGAAGTGGCCCCCCACCAACCCCAAGGAGGGCTAGGGGTGGTCCCTTCAACCCGCACCTTTTCTGCTTCTTCTGTCCCCCCAGTACATCCCCCCACTGTCCTGGCCCAGGGTCACAGGCAAAGAGAGGGGGCTGCTATCTAGATGCCCACACGCTCAGCTCTGCACAGGGGAGGCCCAGGAAAAATCACTAAGAGCCCCGGTCAGCAGGATACCAGCCTGTGCAAGACACCTACTCACTTAGTGGGGTCAGGCTCTTGCAAGGTCAGCCTGCAGCCTGAGTTATCTCTGGGCCCAGACCCAGAAGCCTGGGATGGACAGTGGGGGCCACAGAAGGCCCTCGTCAGCCTAGCTCCTGAGTCAGGGAGGTGTATCTCTGCAGGCATCTGAAAATACCATGCCTCCAGGGGAGGAGAAACAGGAATTTACTTCTTGCTTATGTTATGAGGCTCTGGCCCAAAGAGGGTCACCGTCACTGCTTTAGCTCACCTGCCTTCATTGTCACCCCATTACCTTCACTGACATTTATGGTCACTGTGCTGGGACTCAGAAGATGTTGTAGCCTCAGTCCCTGCTGTTGGATTCAATTCAGCGGCCAGGTTGTCACGGGGGTTGGGGTGGGCACAAAGCACTGGGACAGGAGCAGGGTAAACAAGATGTCACCTGTCCCTGGCTCACGGATCCCAGACCAGAATTAACTATAGGACATGTAGCCCTTTCTAAGCCTTGGCTATAAAATTTAGATTAAGTACAGAAGGAGGAGAGAGGACAGATAGGCTCTGATTGCAGCTAGCCTTTAAGGTGAGGAGGAAGGGCATCGAGCATTTTGCAGAGCAAACAGCAGGAGCAAAGGCTGGTGGGAGGGCAGGGCAATTTGGGGGCACAGGTTAGGAACTTACAAATACATGTGTGCAGCCAAGTATAACTGCGATGCCCAAACACCTCTCCTTGCCTGTGTAGCAAACATGTATTGATCGCTTCTGAGGTGCAAGGTACCGTTCTAAAGTCCTCATGTTGTTGACTCGGTGAATCCTCATCTAGCTTATGATTCCTGTTTGACAGATGAGGAGACTGAGGCACAGGGAGGTTAAGTAACATGCCCAAGATCACACAGCTTTTAACGGCTGAGCCTGGATTTTCTCAAGTGTACAATTCAGTGATTTTTAGTAGACGTACAGAGTTGTGCAACCATCACCACAATTCAGTTTTAGAACATTTCCCTCACCGCAAAATTTCCGTCATGAGGCAGAGCCAATATTTGAACTCAGGCAGTAGGACTCCAGAGACCACACTCTTGGCCAGCTTGCTGATTTGACTTAGTAGAAGGTAATTCAAGGGTGAATTTGACTTGAGGGGGCGTCTGCCTGAGACCTCCCCCTACCCTTCCTCAAGAGGAGACCTTAAAAATGCCTTAGACACGTCTCTGCATTTCTGCCTGCACTGAGCATGCTGCTGGTAGGGATCACTGCCTCTGAGAGAAAGGGGTGCCCTGTCATCGCCAACCAGCTGCTGCCTTCACCAGCCTGGGCAGGGCTGGATCCCAGGGGGCAGGTCCTCCCATTCCCCAGGGCAGGGCTGGGCCCCCAGCTGACTCAGCCTGGTTGCATCCTGCACATGGAGGGGTGGAAAACAACGTGTGCCCGGCAGGATGGCAGCGTTTCTGGGGTGTTCCTCCACCTCCTGTGCCGGTGGGTGTGGCAAAGGTCCTCCTCCCTGCTGAACAGAACACGTACTTGGAGTTGGGGATGAGAGGGACCAGTGCTGGGGATTCTGTGATGTGATGGAGATGCCAGACCTGCCTTGGGGCCCTCCCTCTGTCAATAATGTGGGGACTAGCCACTCTCTGGGTCTCAATTTTTAATTCTGTTAAGTAGAGATGGTGTCCAGTCTGCCTGCAGAACTGTTTGAGGTTTGTATATGGCAGTGCTTTGAAGGGCATTAAAAAGAAATGCCCTAAAGTAAGGATTGGCAGATTTGGGCCCTGGCTCAAATCTGGCCCATGGCCTGATTTTGTAAATAAAGTTTTATTAGAACACAGCCAGCCATGCCCATAATTTACATATTGCTTATGGCTGCTTTCATGCTACAATGGCAGAATTAAGTAGCTGCAGGAGAGACTGCACGGCCCCCAAAGCTGAAAATATTTACTAGCTGGCCCCTTATTAGTATCAGGTCATTCCCCACCCTGAGTATTCCCTGCACTTGCCTGCTTCAGTTCCTCTTCCTAACACTGCTGTAGACCAGAGGAAACTGAGGGAAAAGAGACTATCCTAAGGTCTCAAAGGAGTTGGGATTAGAGTTTTATCGGTCCCTGAGTCTGTGACATTCCCTGCAAAGCTAGCCGTATCAGGCCCTTGGAAATCAGTGCAGGGGTGTATAAGGGAAGTAAGGAATAACCACTAGCTCAGTAGCTACAGCCATGTACAAAAGTCTGTTTGCACAGGGTAGGCTGGATGCAGCCGGTAAAATGCAGTCATGTGAAGGTGGTTACGGATACATTTTTCTTTAAAGAATTTTCCTAACATTTATTCCAGTAACTTACTTTACTTGAGGGCTTCTCGTAATGCAATTGTAAGCCTAATTAAACCTCTTGCCTTTCCCCAGCCCATGCTAGGGTCTTAAAAGGCCACACAATTGTCTTTTAAAGGCATGGAGAGGTGCTCTTTGGGAATCCTGAGACAAGGGATGGGCTGCTGCCCCCTGAGACCTGGTGCTCTGGACTCCTCCCTTGCCTCCTGGATTAATTAAGCCTGGCTTCTGTATCTACTGCCATCCCACCCCACCCCAGCAATGAGACTGCCCTGCTTGCTGGGGAACTCTCTTTCTTGCCTCCAAATGTAAATCACTTTCATCACAACCAGGTAGGACACCTCCTTAAAATGCAGATTTCTAGGGTTCCACCTCAAGCGTCTGAAGTCAGAATCGCTGGGCTAGGGCTCAGGGTCTGGATTTTTCACCTGCTCCTGGGTGATTTTTTTTATACAGGAAGATTTGAGAATCCTGGGGTTCCTTTCCCCGGATGGGAGCTGGGCCAAACTTTTTCCCCTTAGAACTTCCTGCAGTTCTAAATAAGTGTGTAGGGACTGTGGCCAGGTCCTGATTAAGAGAACCCCAATGCTCCCTAGGGTGGCTTCTTGTTCTGGTATCCCTGCTCCTAGAGTCCCCTGATCTTGTGTCTCAGGCCAGGCTAAGGGTAGGAAGTCATGAACCCCAGAAGCTGAGCATAGATTTCCCGCCAGTGCCCAGCTGGCACCAGCCTACCGAAAGCTGACCTGTGCTTTGCAGGGGTGTGAAGGAGACTGTTGTTTGCTCCTGGCCCTTGGAGGTGTGCTGTGGCTTGCTGGCAGTTAGTACACACGCACACACCCTCTCTGCTGCCCCATTATATAAAGTTCCTCTTGTCTTGGTAGTTGAATTCAGAAAGCAGGCCCTCCCTTGAACACTGCCACCGGCTACAGGGTGCCCCTTCTCTCTCAGCCAATAAATTAATAACAATAATAATAATGCCATCATTATCAGTTATTTCTTGAAGCAGGCACGTGCTAAAAAACGACGTTTATGTTTTCTCAATTGAGGAAACAGACTCAGAAGGCTCAGAGGTTCGATGACTGTCATTTCAGCTCAGGGCAGCTCAAAATTTAAGTACATCCAATCACCCGGGACCTTATGAAGATCAGATTCTGACACGGTAGGTTAGGGATGGAGGGAGACTGCACTTCCCACTGGTTCCCAGGTGAAGTCCTTCTGCAGGTCCAAAGACCCGTCTTTGAGCAGCACGTCCAAGTTGGAAGGAAAGGGCCTGTTTGCTGCTCTCTTCCCCCTCCAGTCTCTGCCCCCAAGGCTCCTCCCTCTCTGTTCCCCCCTCCTCTGCTGCTCCTCCCTGCCCTACTCCAGCCCAATGTCCCCTCTGCCCTTGGACAAAAGGCTGTCTCTGGTGCTGGGGTCAGGCCTGCTAAGGCTTGCTGGGGCAGACTGGCCCTTTCAGGTTCCTGTCAGGTGGACCTCTTAATTAGCAGCGAAGGGCCTCATTAACTCCATTGTGGGTTACATTCACATGGCACCCCCCCCCCACTGCTTCCCTGAAAATCTGGGCCTTCGTAGTGGCCAAGGATTGCATGCCCCACCTCAGTAGGGTAGAGGTGAGGGGTCTGTTTTGGGGTTCTGGGTTACTTTGGGTCAAGGCAACAAACTCCCACACCTACCCCTCCTTCAGGTGGTGGCCAGTGCTCCTGGGGTCATTGGGGGGCCCCTGGCAATTTGGAGTCCCACACATCACCCCAGCTCTTCTCCTGTTCCTGATAGCTTCTTTCCCTCCCCTGATTTGGGGAGGCTTCCTACAGAATCAAGTAATTATCTCCTTTTGACAGGTAGGGAAACAGCCTGAGAAAGTGCTCAAAGCCCTCAGGTATTATATGGAGGAGCTGGGATTCCGACTCCCAGGTTCATTTGTTTCCTCTAGGTCTCACCAACTTTTGAGTCTCACTCTGGAAAAACAGGAGACCAAGGGAAGAGGGGCTGGGTCCCTGCGTTGTTTCCCTGCTGTGCTGGCTATGACCAGAGAGAACTGGATTTGGAGTTAGGTGCCTGGGCTTGAATCACCAGCTGTGGGATCTTGGGCAGGGGACTTCACCTCTCTGAGACTCAGTTTCCTCATCTGCAAAACAAGAATAATAAGAGTACCTCTCCCATAGGTTTGTGAAGGGCACTTAGAATAATACCTAGGTCATAATATAAGCTTAATAGACGTTAGACATTTCCATTTTATTATTAATTTTCTCGCAAGTTTGGACCTGTCTAGGATTTGGGGAAAGAGCTAAATAATTCAACCTCCATGGAAATCCAGGGGCAGCTTTGGGAACAGGGGAGCAGGAGCATTTTACCAGGCTTTCAGACCTGAACTCTGTGAGAAAAGAAATGCCGTAGACCTGGAGGGAGGACCTCCTCCTCTGGGGGAGAACGGGAGAAAAAAGGGCTGGGAGTGAGACTGCAGCTTGTGCCCAGCTCTTGACTTCCCCAAAGCTGGCCATGCCCCCCTCCTCTTAACACATGTACACACACACACACACACACACACACACGGTCCCAGACCTAGAGAACCAGGTCGGCCTGTTTGGGGAGAGGCAGCGAGCCATGTGCCATGGGTAAGGCACTGCATCATTTGTGCTTGGAGCCCAGCGCTACAAGTCGGGGTCCTGCTCGGGCCGTGGCAACACCGCAGCTTTACGACCTTGGGCCAGCGCTGCCCACTCTGGGCCTCAGTGTTCTCATCTGCAAAGAGGGTAGCCTCAAGTGTCCAGACTCACAGTTCTCTCTGACAAGAGAGCAAAGGCCACCTGCGTCCCGGTGGTTTTCACCCATGGGTACAGGTGTTCACTCATAATTTGCCAGTGATCAAACCTGATTCGAGCTCGGTCCAAACCCTGGCAGAGCAGGGGAAGGTGGAGCGGAGAGCGTGCGATGACGATGGTGAGGAGCAGCTGTCCCAATTACCGAGCCCAGATTATCTGCCAGGCGTTGTGCTAACCTGTTGCACACTTTATCTCATTCAGCCTCACACCAACCTACCCAGTAGGGACCATGCACTCACATTTACAAAGATGAGGCAACAGCCTCAAAGAGATCTAGTAACGTCTCCAAGACTCCACAGTTGGTAAGTGATGGAGCAAGGATGAACGCAAATTTAGTCAGGCTCCCTACCTGTGGTCTTGACCCCACACTGTCCTTCCTGTCACCCCCCCCAGGGAGGAGCTGTGAGCTGCCTGGGGTCCCTGGCCTGGGGCTGAGGCTCCGCCCAGGCCGTCTCAGCCACAACATAAACACCGCTGGAGCCAACAGTAGGGTCAGGTATTCCTGAGGAAGGCCTTGAAGGAGGGGAGCTGCCATCCCCAGCTTAAAATCTGAGGCGAAGCCTTCCTGCTGAAACAGGTGTGGCACTCAGAATTAATTTCAAACTCCGTTTTTGGACATTAGGTGGGATTTATGTGAACTCACGTCCTTGAGGGAGGGTAAAAGAAAGCAAAGCGGACTTCATTTCCTGTCAAGATATGAGAGAGAAATGTCACCAATGGAAAGTAATCTTGTGCACGATTCTGTCAGAAAGAGGATTTCATTTGGGGGGGAATTGGGGTCGTTTTGATGATCAGGTTTGGGTAAATGGGGGCAGACCTGGGTTTCATCCTATTGTATCAGTGTTATTTTTAGGTGAATTTGCCAGATAGAGGCTAGAGTTCTTATCTTGACAGGGCTGTGGTCCACCTGGGGCTCAAACTCTGCTCAGATCCTGCTTCCGTGGTCTCCCAAGCCTTCTTGGCTGCCGGAATTGCCCCAGGGGCCTCCTGAAGATGCCTGCCCCCTTTCCCTAGAAGCTCTGGTCAGGTGGCTGTCTTCATTTTCCTGCCTTGTGAATCCCATCGGGATGTTTCTCAGCTGCCTCTCTGGTCCTCGTGGCAAGCTCAAAACTTCTGAGATCCCCGAAAATTCTTCCCGTTGGGAAAGGGGGTCAAGTAAAAAGGCCGACACAGAGGGAGTTTCCAAGTTTCAGGGTGGGCACGATCCTAGGATAGAGCCCGTTTTCTGACCGAGAAGTCTCATTGTCCTCAGAGGGCAAGTTGTCCAGCCTCTTCTCCATCAGCTCCTTTCCCTCCTCACTGTCCCTTCCTTCCTCAAGAGGTAGGCTGGCCCTCCTTTCTCTCCTTAATTGAGAAAGGGGCTGCTTTTCAGGAAGGTCCATTCTAGTGTCCCTGACTCAGTGATCCCAATGGAGTTCGTTTACTTCCATAGGAAAATCCCCAAGGCTGGACTCTGTTGTCTTCTGTTTAGTTCTGGGCCTTTACTTTGAGGTTCAGAAATCCCCAACCCTGAACTTGAACTCTGGAGAACCTAGCTTCTGGTGGTGGCCACACCTGCCTCACCTGCTGGTGGCATGGCTTGACTCATTGTGAGCTGAGCCCAAGTATGAGGGGCCCAGGGAAAGCCTGTCGGGTTCTAGCCATAGCTCTTCTTTTCTTTTGGCTTAAAACAACATACATGTATTAGCTTACAGTACTGGAGGTCAGAAGTCTGACACCAGTCGCAGTGGACTAAAATTAAAGTGTTGGCAAAATTTTGCTCCTTTCTAGAGATTGTAGGGGAGAATCTGTTTTTCTCACCTTTTCCGGTGTCTAGAAGCCCCCTGCGGTCCTTGGCTGTGGCCTCCTGCCATCTTCAAAGGTAGCAATGTCCAGTCAAGTCTTTCTCATATCACACCACTGTGAATCTGCTGCCATCATCCCCTTTCCTTTCCTGACTCCCAGCCACACCTCCTAGAACTGGGAAATCAAACTGGACTTCCAAGATGTGCCCCAGTGGGGAGGGAGCCACCTGGGCCTTTCACCCCTGCCTCAACCCCAGCCCCTCCCTTTCAGGAGGTTTCTCAGAGAACAATCATATTCTTAGAAAGGATTCCCCTGCTAAAAACAACCACAAACCAACCGAGACAACAATGCCTCTTAGGGCTGAGTCACGGAATCTGAGGTGTGTAGAGCGCTGGCCCATGTAGGGGTCAGAGCCACAGTGCCCTGACCCAGGCATGGCCTTGGGCAAGCAGCTTCACTTCCCATGCCTCCCCAGCCTTGCTGCATGGCCACCAAGCCTCCCTTGCCCTCAAATAGCAGCCATGCCCGCTCTTGCCCTCATCCTCCCCTCCACGTCCTGTAAACGGCAAGATTAGGGACCCCCTGCTTTGGGAGCTGTGTGTGTAGTGGTTCAGAGACCAGCCCCAGAGCAGAGACCCCAGCTTCGCCACTTACTTTGAGGCTTTGGGCAAGTTAATTGACCTCTCTGCGCCTCGGTTTCCTCATCTGTAAAATGTGGGTAATCATCATACCAATTGCATGGGGCTGTTCTGAGAAGTAAATGAATTAATAATGTAAATGATGCTTAGAACAATGCCTGGCCCATTAAAAGTGTTCAATAAGTCTCACATATTATTATGACTGTTATAATGATCACCTTGTCAGGTTGCTCTCTTCTGAAAGCTCCTAGGCACACAGTAACAGTAGCCATTAATATGATAACTCAGCGATAGAAAGGAACGCAGTGCAGAGATTAAGTGAAGTGATTAGAGAGAGGGCCTGCCTAGGAGCGTGTCCCTCACCCAGGCCCTGTGGTAATCCTCACCCCACCCCCAGTTCTATTAAGCACCCCCAGTCCTATTAAGGACCCAACAGCCTATCAGGTCTAAGACCTTATCCCACACGCAGCCCTACAGAGAATGTCCCAGGAGACCCTGGCCAACACGTAGGCTCTTGGAAGCCAGGGAGAATCTGGTGGGTTTTAAGGATAGCTGCCGGGTATATCCAGTTATCTCTACTTTTGTTGTTTCTGGTTGGGCCAAACCTACATTCTCAGAGCTCCCCCTTCCTTCCCCAACCCCGGCCCCGCCCCTTAGCTTTTGGCCTCCAGCCTCAGGCAAGGAGCCTGGCAGCGGGACTGGGAATCCTGTCTGTCTGCCCACCCGAGCTGGGCAGTGCTGGGAATTGCAGTAGACTGGGATGTGTGGAGCACACGGAGAACTCTCCATTTTGGCTCCTTTTGAGAGATGAGAACCTTAAATGTACCAGCCAACTCTCTGCCTGGTAGGGCAGCAGACAAAGGGCTCTCCGTCCATTTCCTGCACTGTTCCCAGGAGTTTCCATGTCACATTCGAAGTCCAGATTCTCACGTAGAGGGCCATGGCTGTAAGTGTAGGTAGGAAAGGGGATGAATGTATTCTGATCCCAGGACCTCCCGGAAAGCCCAATCTCTTGTGAATAAATCTTTTGGCTTTCTTGCACTTTTCTCCTCAAGTCACGTGCAAGGGGAAAAGTAATCTCCTCTCATGTTCCTTTAATGTTCCAGTGAGTTAGATTCTGGTTAATTGGGATTTGGACCTTTCTTCTCTTTCCCCTCCAACTATAAAGAAGGAGAAAGTCTCTCAGGGCCTGTTAAGTGGATGTAAGCCGCTTGCCATGTGAGTGACATAGTAGGAGGCCCACAGTGATCCCTGCCTCTAGGAGGTGACTGTGTGTGAACCTGGGGTGGGATGTAAGATGCTTATCAATGTGTGTTAGGGCTCATGAGGAACATTGGTTGAAAAAGTGTGAATGGCTCCTCACACCCTCCTCCCGACTATAGAAACAGCTTGGAGCACAGGCCCAGTAATTGGAGGAAGAGGAAAGTCCTTCATATCATCTGCCAACAGGGAAAGAGACCATGTTTTGTTGAGCACTTACTACGTATATGCTGACCACACTCCTCACAACAGTCCTACAAAGTTGGTACTATCATCATTCCCATTGTACAGATGGCAAAACTGAGGCCCAGAGAAGTTAAACAACACAGCCAGTCAGTGGCAGAGCTGGGATTTGTGTTGGGTCACATGCACCCCACTGTCCCACTCTTTCTGCTCTGCCCTCACGGGTGCATCAAACAGAGCCGTGCACACAACCATTGGTAGATTGGGGGGCAAGAAAATCTCCAGTTAAAGGAGTCCAAAAGGTAGGTGCTGGGTTGTTGGGGGCAGCAGGTGGCCTCATCTGCTCTGCTTGTTCCAGATTAGAAATTCAAACACTTGAGAGAAAAGCCAGGTTGTTTTCTTCCCTCTTTCCAAGATAAGCTTTAGCTGGGGTCGTGGCCAAGCTTCAGGGCCCCCAAAGGAGGGCTGACTTGTGGGAGTGAGGGTTCAGGACCTGTAGAGGATGAATCAAGAGACAGATGGCTGCTGGGGGCTGAAAGCCCCAGGAATACTGCAGGAGACCCCAAGAAACCCCCCCTGCGGCCCCTCCCAATCCTTCTTTAGTAGGCCCCATTAGCACACACCCTGTCTGTAGGATCTGTGTCAAAAAGGGCCAACCACAGGGCCTGCATTTCCTCATAGAAACTGCAGAGCAGAGTAAACTCAGTGGTCAACATGCCTTTGATCTGCAGCTCACGGTTTCCCCTTGTCTCCTCTAGATGGGATCTATTATGGAGACAATCGGTTTGACACGGTGAGCGAGTCAGGAACAGCCACGCTGAAAGCTCGGCCACGAGTCCGGCCTCTACTGACCTTCCTTCCTCTGGTAAGTACGGTTCTGCTCTGGTGTCTCAGGGTCTGCTCTGGACGGGCCATCAGGGCTGCCACGGAGGAGGTAGTCCCACCTGCCCAGGCCTAGTGGACATCAGCCTCCCCCTGTGTCCATTCCCTTCCTTCCTGATGCCAACCCAGGACAGCTACTGGAAGGAGGCATGGCTGAGGCTCATGGCAGGAAGGCTAGGATTAGGGGTGTCAACTCTGAGTCAGAACCCAAGGAGAGGTTATAGGAAACTTGTGTGCTGAGGCATTGCAACAGTGGGTACCTCCAGTTAAGCAGGATTCATATTCCACAATCACTGATGGCTGCCTTCTCCATGGTAGGCCCTGCATTAGATGCTGGGATGTGGAGATGACTGAGCCAGCACTGCTGCTCTCAAGGCAGGACACGAGTGAGTGAACAGACTGATAGAATACAGGCCAGAGCAGGGGCAGTCGATCCAGCCACAGGGGGTGGTCAAGGAGGGCTTCCTGGAAGAGGTGACGTGTGCGCTGCCTCGAAGGACAAAGAGCAGTGACCCTTGGGAGGAGGGCACTTGGGACAGACAGATTATTTGTTTGTGAGTCTGAAATGACAGAAAAAAACAAAAACTCCCTTCTAGGGCCTATGGTTGGACTTTTGTTCTTTGGCAAGGGAGATGTCAAAACAACCGCGCTGTGACTGGTTCTGTTTACCGTGATGAGAGTTCCTAGGTTTTCTGGGACAACATTGACCAGTGCTGTCCAAAAGCAATATAATGTCTCATATAATTTTAAGTGTTCTAGTAGCTGCTTTAAAAGTAAAAAGAAGTAGGTAAAATTAATTTTAATACTATATTTTACTTAACCCAATATACTCAAAAGATTATTATTTTAACATTTAATCAATGGAAAAAATACTAATGAGCTGTTTTATATTCTTTTTATACTAAGTCTTCATTCAGATCTGGTGTACTACACTTCCCACTTCTGACTAGTGACATTTCAAGTGTTCAGTGGCCACCTGTGGCCAGTATTGGACAACCCAGATCTAGAGCCTAAACAGTCAGCCTCCTGAATTCTAGGTTCACTCCTGTCTGTCAGACGGGTCGTGGTTGAGACAATACTGTCACTGGGGTCCATGAGGATTTGTGCCACCTGGACTGACAAGATACCTAATCCTGGTCTGAGTTCTCAGGGGCCTGTTGGACCTTGGGCACCCCACACCTTCGGTTTGGGCACCTGTAAGTTCTGCCCAGCACTGCCTGGCACAACCACCTTCCTCTCGCCATCGCCATTTTTTTTTTTTTCTGGTTTGTCCAACCTCACTAACCAGACCCCGAGATTCGAGATGGGAGAGACCGAGACTTACATTCTCCTTGCTGCATCCCCAAGGTCTCTACGTGGAGCAGGGCTGAGCACACAGACCTCCGGAAATATAACTTCAAATAATGTGTTTTCTGCTTATAAAAACAATTCATAGACATTATAGACAAACACAGAAAGTACAACACCAACAACAAAAAGGTATAAAGCAAATGAGTCAGCCCCTACCTTTGTTTCTAGAGGTTTGTAAAACTATTACAGGGGTCATTGCACCTACAAATGCAGGTGAAATAATTTTGAGATTTTCTATTACTGGACGTGAATTAGATTCTGTCCCCCAGGGCACACAAACTCAGAAGGACAGTGCTGTGGGCCCAGGGCTGACATACCCAGGTTGTTAAAATATTGAAATAAATGGCTGTTGCCCCTTCACTCGCTCCTGCTGTCCCCACTCCTCCCCCAGATCTGAACCAGAAACTAAAGGGTTAATGCTGCACAGCTGAGTTTATTCTGATTGGCCAGAATCCTGCATGCCCCACCCACCCACTTTGGGCCCCTGCCCTTACTAGGGCAAATCTCAGCCTCTCTGTTCTCTTCTCTTCTGGTTTGGGTCCTCTGGTTAGGATCTGGTCTGGGCCAACCAGGGCTGTGCAGATCCCAGGCCGACTGCAGAAGACTGGGGGTGGGGAGGCACCGGAGGGGGCTTGGCTGGCTGGTCAGATCCAGAGTTCTGAGGCTGCTTTCTGGGACCCGTCCTTCCAGGCAAACCTCAGAGCCAATCCCAAGAGATGGGGGCTTCCCCACTCCCAACACACTTTCACCTTCTCATTGGTGAGGGCGAGAGAATGAATGCGGGAGACCTGACGATTGAAAAGGGCTCATCAGGTCCCCACCAGCCTCGTTTAAAACGAAGCAGGAACTGAACCCCAAAAGGGGAATTTCACTCCATGGGGAAAGGCAGGTGGAGTGGCAGAGCAGCTCGTGCTATGTGCAATTCAGGCCGTGTGTCAGGCCATTCCAAATGCCTAGTATATGCTAACAGAGCCAACAGAGCCACCCTATTGGGACGGTGCTGTCATGAATCCCCATTTTACAGATGGAGAAAGTGAAGGACAGAATGGGACAGTAACTTGCTTAAGGTCACACAGCACATAGGTGGCAGAGTTGGGATTTGAACCCCTGCAGCCAGGCTCCAGGATCCAAGTTCTATTCCCGCCTTCCTACTCTCCCCTCTCCCCCTCCCACGCTACCTGGAAGATTTTTTCTTTCCTTCCAGCATTGGCCTACAGAACCACTGGCACTTCCTTATCTGCTTCTCTGAACCCCTGTCCAGCAGCCAGGGCCTGCTGGGCACCAGGGTCTCGTTTCTTTTGGGTCATAGATGCCTTTGAGACCGTGATGCGGCTATGGTCCACATACATATGTGTGATTTTGCTTACAATTTCAGCAGAGAGCTCTCAGGTCCCTGGAAGCCTACCTGTGGCGCACCTTTAGATTAGAAACCCTTGACCTGATGGCCCGTATCCTGGCGACATCTTTGTGCTTCTGACTTAGGTCGCAAGTTATAGAGCAGCCCTAAAATCTTTCATCACCTGCTCCTGAGCTGAGGGGAATAATCTGACTCCTCTTCCCTGGCTCTGGGCTGGGTCCTTTGCTTTCTTCCAGCCGGGGCAGGAGACTGGGAGAAGGAAGAGGAGCTAGAGGACAGCACTCCTGTGGGTGTGGTTCACACATACACACACTGGCACACCCCATCCCCACACGCCCCCCACCAGGGTGGGTGGGGAGTGACACTGTCCTAACCAGCTGGGCCTTGCCCCTCCCTGTTCTCCCATACTCAGAGGGCACCTCCTGGGCCAGGCCACCCTGGGGCAGGGGAGGTACAAGGCAGAGATGCTGAGAAGCCAGGCAAAGGCCTGGGAAGGCCCATGTTTTTCCTGAGCTCTGTCTGGGCCTGGTCTTCTTCCGAATGCTGTCAATACCCCCACATGAGCCTGCAAAGGGACAGTGTGAGAGGAGAGGGCAAAAGTGGGGGGGCGGGAGAGACAATGGCAGGTGCTTCTGCACGTTCCCTGGAGCTTCCTCACTCTGAGGTGAGAGTGCAGAGGACTAAGAAATACTTTCTCAGGCATCAAAGGCAAATTATTAAAAGAACCTTGGGACCCCTTAGTGACTGGAACAGGACCTGGATTGATTCTCGGGTAACTGGCACCAGTCCTGGCTCTGTCACTAGGCTGTGGGGTGGCTGAGGGCCAGGCCCTTCCTTTCCCCAGGATTCGGGCTCCTCAGCCATGTTCTGTGTTAAAGTAACTCCTTAAGGGAGGGACAGGAGGTACAGTCAGCTCTCTGGAGGTCCCCAAAGAAGCCAGACCCCTCATGACATATAGATCCCTCCTTGAGCTCTGCTTCTACCTCTGGAAAGGGCAGTGTTCCAGCCGCCGGGGCCATTCACTTCCTGCTCCGAGAGCTGTAAGGAACTGAATCACAATAACCAAGCTTCAGATCTCGGTAGGAACTCAGTGCTCATTGGGATGAGGAAACCGAGGCCTGGGAAGAGAAGGGTCCTGCCCAGGCCACACAGCTCAATAGAGGCAGAGACCGGACCTGAGCCCAGGTCTTGTCCCAATCCAGTCCTGTCCACACCACATGGGCTGGACTGGATGGGAGCAGGATCCTTTTCCCCACCTACGTGGAGGTAGAACTCCAAGGGGAAGCTGGGCCCAAGGCTCAAGCCAGAGCCTGTCTCTAGCTTTCCAGAGCCAAGTGAGTAGAACAGCTGGTGGTGGGAGGGAGGGTTGTACTTCTCTCTGGGGCTCCCTCTCACCCTCCCCTGGTCTGAATGAAACCATCCCCAGGGTGATGCATATGCGGAATTGAAAATTAAATGCCAATGTGGCAAGTATGGGGAAACTGGCTGGACAGGTCCCAGGGGTGCCCCAGGTGGTGAGATCTTCCTGGGTTACCCCACCCTCTGAGTCAGGCAGGCCTGGCTATTTCTGGGGAGGTGTCAGGCCCCACCTATTCTGGACTCTTGCCTGGAAGCTTAAAGAACCAGCAGGAGTCAGCTGGATTTCCCCTTCTGTTCCACCTCCTGCTGCAGGAGCTCATCTCTGAACTTGAGGCCCAGGCTCCCTGTCGGGGTGGCATTGGAGCTCCCTAGGATGAACTGGGCAGGGCAGTCGTTATTAGATTTTGACAGATTCATGTGGCCAGTGTTGGCTGGAAGGGTTGTGGGTAAGGGAGCTCCATGTATTCACATGGGGTGGGTGTCAGAGGCCTATAGTGAGTGTACAGAGGGAGCTCCCAGCACGCCATAGCCCAGCCCACCTCTCCCCACCTGGCTCCTTTCCTCACACTGAGGGCTTCCACCTGAACCTCCTCATTGTCACCCACAAACAGACACCTCTTGGTCACCCCATGGGCGCAGGGATGTGCACTCCTCTCCCCCACCCACCCCCAGCTGGGACTGCCCTCAGGAGGGCTGATGGGGAGAATCTCTAGAAGTGGGCTCGGGGCCATCTGCTTAGAATTCTGGGGACTTTGGTGCCGGAAGCAGGGTCAAGAAGGGGGTGATGCGGACTGTGAGGGCATGTCCCCTGACCCGATGGACTCCTTGCCCTGTAGGGAACCAGAGCAGAGCCCTTTGTGGCACAGAGTCCAGGGCAGGACCCTCGTAGCCCTGGTCTAAGAGCAGCTCTGGGATGGCAGGCAAATCCAGAGGAAGATGGTCTCATTGGTGGAACTCTCCTCTGACCCCCAGGAGAGGGCATTTGCTGTGGCGGAAGGTAGAGGCCAGGGAGGAGTCAGTTGAGCTCTTTTATAAAATGTTCACTGGCTCCCAGTTTCAGAGAAGCTGTTCTATGAAGAACACGGACCTCTCCCCTCCCACTGCCCCACAAAGCCAGGAAAACACCTGGGTGGGTTTCACCCAGCTGAGGTCATTGGTGCCTGGAGGGTTTCCTTGTGTCTCTCAAGCTGGGCTCCCATCACCCTGCTCCCCAGCCTGCAGGGGTGCCCCCAGCCATGCCCGGCTCTAGCTGGGGCTCAGGGTCATCTTCCTCCCCCCCTGCAGCTCCACACCTAACCCTGAAGTGCCCCGACCGGGCTCCAGGAGGAATCTAGTGAGGAAGTTTGCATTCCACAATGTGTAGCTAAGACTCAGAACTGGCCTGTGCCCAAGGTCAACCATGTATTGCCCATTAGCCCAGCCCTGGTGACCCACCTTGGGGTTTGGCTGGGTTTTGAGGAATTCCAGGCATGAGGATATGTGTCCCGGGCATGAGAAGGCCACGGGGGCAGGACTGGAGCCATCAGTGGTGTGAGCCCTGTCGCCCTAAGCCTTGGTGGTACAGCAGGAGGTTAGCAGCCAGCTCTGACCCCCTAAAGCTTTAAGGGGAGACTAACCTCAACCTCAAACAGTGAGTGGCAGGTGGGAAAAAGGAGCAGGAGAGCTGGAAGGAGGAGTTCATGCAGCCCCTTTTCCTCCCTTCCTCCTCCCGTTCTCCCTTTCCTTCCTTCTTCTCTTCGACTCTGAGATGTTTGTAGTGAAAAGGAGCATAGGGGATTTCCGGTGATCTGACCCTGACCAGAGGAAGCACCCATCTCTTCAGATCCACCAAACAGACACAGATACACCCCAGGGACAGTGCCCAGAGCAGCAGGCCAAGAACTCATGTCACTGCTGACCCACTAAGGTTGGTTAGGACCTAGGGGAGGAGAGCCCAGGGGAAATGCTCTTCTCAAGAGCTTACTCTGCAGGGTCTCTTTAGGTATATGGAGGCACACAGGGAGGTGGGATCATCCCCATTTTAGAGATGAGAACACTGAGCCTCAGAAGGCAAGGGAGGGGCACGCTTACTGATCACTGACTGTGTGACAGATACTGCCTACAATTGCTTTGGGACAAGGGAGTGAAATTAAGATTGCCATCTAGGCTACCTGACTCCAAAATTTATGTTCTTTCCACCTGATCACAAGATTTTTTTTCTTTTAAATTACTATTGTATTGGGTGTTTTTTTAATCAAGAAGGAAACAGAAGTTCACTGTTCAGTACCGAGAAATAGAGCTAAGTATAAAGAAGAACATAAATATAAATATTCTTGGAAGGCGCCTGTGCCGTCAGCCTCCCCCAGCTAATCATCGCTGGATAACTTTCTTTTTTTTTTTTTTTTTGCCTTGTTTAACTTTTTATTTATTTTATTTTATTTTTTTTTTTTTAAATTTATTTTTAAGTTATTGGGGTGACAATTGTTAGTAAAATTACATAGATTTCAGGTGTGCAATTCTGTATCACATCATCCATAAATCACATTGTGTGTTCACCACCCATAGTCAGCTCCCCTTCCATCTCCATACATTTGATCCCCCTCACCCTCATCCCCCACCCCCCAACCCCCTTACCCTCTGGTAACCACCAAATTACGTTCCCCAGATTAATTTTCAATATACTCGGTTGTGATGGCTGTTTAGAGCCTGCCTGACTGAGCTGGGGAGTTGGCTTGTGCCCCTCTGGGAGGTGAGTGAGATGACCAATGATCTTAGCTTCTGGGTGTTGTCTGGGTGTGGAGACAAGGAAGAGATGAGGCCCAGTTTCATGGGGAGTGCCTCACCAGGCAGGGCCGGGGCTGGACTCTGCCCCAGGCATTGAGCAAGGGCTGCTTTGCAGCAGCAGTGCAGGGAGTGGCCATGGCCGTGGCCGGCTGCCCACTGGCCCGAGGAAGGAAGCACCAGCCAGCTGTCTCCTAACAGGCACTCATGCTTATTTGCATGTTCTTGGGTGTTTCCTTGCCCACAGGTGGGTGCACCGCTCTCTTGATGTGGGGCTGCCACCTTCAAAGGGCCACACGCTCCTGTCTCCTGAATGTGTTTGAGGCACACACCAACCCCTGCAGGCAGCACCCTGGGGCACCGGGTCTATCATTTCCCCAGGGTAGGCGTGCTGCGCGTGGGGCACAGTCCGTACCCCAACTGCCTGCAGCGTTGGAGTCCCACGTCTGAGGCCAGCAGTGACCTCAGGCCCAGCCTGGGCCACTTGGCCTCACCTTGTGGCTCCTGGAAAAGAAGCTTCATGAACTCCTCCTTCCAGCTCTCCTCCTCCGTTTCCCCACCTGCCCCTTCCCCCTCTGGAGGCAGAGAACTATCTGGAGGCAATGGCAGATGTGTATCCCAACATCTTGTCACGGAGGGGTGGCCCCAGAGAGTCCAGGCCGCCACCCATATGGCAAATGTGAGCTGAGTCACAGACTGGACACATTATGGGCCTGGACTCACAGAACGCCAGGGGTGAAGGGATCCTTAGAGAGCGTTCCAGAAGAGGCAGGGAGGCCCAGAGAGAGAAGAGACTTTGCTCCAAGTTAATAGGTGGTGGGGCTGGCACCAGAGCGTAGGGTGTCCGCCCCTCTGTCCTATATTCTTTCTACCACTCATTCACTCATCCGGGAATTTATTCACTCAACAAACATTGGTTGAATGGCCAGTCTGTGCCAGGCATGACAAAGACAGCCATCACCCAACCCACAGGTAGGCTGGGCTGGGGCAGCAGAGCGGACAGTCATCCACCATAGGCTCTTATTTGAGCTGGAGGAAATACTATAGTAGCAAAGAGGGCAGACTTTGAGGTTCCGATATTGGCGCTGCCACTTACTAGCCATGTGACCATGGGCTGTATACTTAGCTTCTCTGTGCCTTAGTATCCTCATCTATAAAATAAAAACAATAACCCCCCTCTTAGGGTTACTGTGAGGACTAATTGTGTTGCCACATGTGAAGTACTCGGAAAGGTACCTAGCACACAGTAGGCACCTAATCAATGTGAAGTGTAATAATAATGCATACAGGGTGAGGAACACACAGGGAAGAGAAATTAAGTCAAGCTGGGGTTGCCAAGGAGGGCTTCGTGGATGAGGAGCAATTAATCTGGGGTTTAAATGATAACTAGGGATTTGCAGGCAACGATGAGGACCCCAGGAGACTGAGAGCAAGACCAAGAGCATAGCTGTGGAGGCCTTCGAGGATGTGGGAATGAATCCCAAGCAGCTGCAGTGGTTCATGATGGGTGGGGGAAAGAGGTGTAGTCGAATCACCCGGGGGCTTTTTCAAACTACTTACCCAGCCCTGGAATCTCCAAATAACCCTTCCAAGGATCCCCGCTGCAAGGAGCCCATTTGCTTATGAGTGAGTGAGGTCCTCAGGTACACTGGGGTGGGGAAAAGATGAGAACCACTAGTTGGAACCCAGGGTTTGTGGAGTGGGTGGGGAATAGGATGGCAGGAGCTGCAGAGGGAACAGTTTATGAAAGGTCTCGAATGCCACATGAAGATGTTTGGATTTCATCCTCTGGACCAATGGAGGGATTCTGAGCAGGGAGGTGACCTGCTCTGAGATGCATTTTCAAAAGAACACACAGACGTCAGATTAGGAGAATGAAATGAGGCAGAGGCCAGGGAAGTATCTGGTGATAATGGCAGGGTCTGTATGTCTGTCTATCTGGGTAAGAAACAGTGAGGATTGAAGTAGGGCAGAGCTTAGAAGGTGGCAGGAAGGGAGGAACTCAGGAAGTACCTGGCCAAACTGGGTGACAAGCTGGGTGTGCGGGTGATGATGAGGTGACTGGAAAGACCGTGATGTATAACTGGCTGTGAGTCCTTGGGCAAGTCACATAGCCTCTCTGTGCCTCAATTTCCTCATCTGTAAAATGGAGGTGACAATAACAGCACCTATGTCATTGGGTCATTGTGAAAAGTACGGAAATGAGTCAAAAGACAGAAAATGCAGAAAGAGTATCTAGTATAGTGAATGCTGGGGAAGTAGCAGCTGTTATTATGGTTAAGACTGGGAGTATTGGGGGTGGGAGAAAGAAGGCATGTAAGGTGCTGATGGCCAGTGGATGGATAAACTCTAAGTCTCCCCCAACACGTTCTCTTTTGTATTCTTGTCATTGTTTTAACTTTTTTACATTGTAAGATACACGCAACATATTTACACCACTTTTAAATGTACCATTCAGTGACATTAAGTAACTTTTCCTTTTTAACCCATCCTAATGTGCAAAAAGTTGCAGAAATAGCTCCAAGAATTCCCTGGAGCCTTTGCTCAGATACATCACATTTGGCCACATTGGCTTTATTTGTTCCCTCCCTTGGAATACACACAATGTTTTTTTCTGACCCACTGAAAAGTTGAGACATCATGCCCCTTTCCTCCTAAATACTTCAGTGTGTTACCCAAGAACAGACATCTCTGCACAATGATCAAGTTCAGGAATGTAATACTGATACGATACTGTTATCTGATATACTTAATATACTGGGGGCGCCAAAAAATGTGTACAAGTGGGCACTTTGGTCAACGTTGCTCAAGCAGTAGTTCGCCGTCATCAGAAGTGTCTGGATGCTGATGGGAACCACTTTGAGCACCTCTTGTCATTGCAGAAGTCAAACGTGACTTGGATGCATCTTTTGTTGTCGATATACATTGAGTATTACAACTTGAATAGTTTTCCTTTCTTCAAATGTGTCTACATTTTTTTTGGCACCTCTGTATATTCAATTACTGCCAATTGTCCCATTATTGTCCTTCATGGCACACGCCACCCCCATCCCAGGATTCAACCCAGGATTATGCATTACCTTTAGGTGTCACCTCCAAGCCCTCTTCTGAATGAGGTTTTTCCTTGGTTCTCCGAGGCTAAGAGAGGCGGGTCAGGAAATCCAGCATCCGTGGAGATGGATGATGTCTAAACCTGTACATTTGCGCACTGACATATGTCACCATCCAAGCAGTGCCCTTGATGCCAGCTGCCTGGGTCCTGTGATGAACGAGGGCAGCTCACTTTCTGGGCCTGTTTTTCTAGGACTGAGGTTAACGTGCATTTGTATTTTCCTTCTCTGAATACACACAGTGACAGGGCCGGCTGAGTGAGCCACCAGAGCCCCTGTGGGTATAAGGGGGACAGACCAGGGCCAGCTGGAGCTTGGAGAGGAGGCGCTGTGTTCAGTGCTGGGAGCTCCTGAAGGGATGAGGCTGGACTTGGGGACCTGCCTCAAGGGTGGTGGACGATGGAGTGCTACAACACCTCACGCACTGTGGTGAGCTGGAGGGTCTGTCCTGGGACCCCGTATGTGTGGGGACCTGAAAAGCCTATGCTCTGCCTGGGCAGCTTCCCCAAGGCCTCTTAGGAGACAGCGTTCTACCCTGTGGTCTTGGCAGTCTAATTCGTTTCCAGGGTTCTTTAGGAGGAAAGCGTAGCTGGGCCTCCAGCCCATCAAGTCCGTCTGTCTTCCTGCTCATAACATAATTATACTTAAGCACTCGGGGTGACCCGGAAGGTGCTTCCAGAGTTCCAGGCAGCTTAGCTTTAATTATTCAGTGTTTTCGCCTTTGTGGGGGAGAGGATTGGAAGACATAATCCTTCAACTAGCACTGATTTCCTGGGTTAGGAATATTATCTCATTTGATTCTCATAATGGTCCTGCAAAGTAGGCAATGTTATCTCCATTTTGTAACTGAAGAAAATGACTGTCAGTGATTTGTAGAAAAGGTAATTCGGGAGGCCTAAGTTTGCACCCTAGCTCTGTTAAGGGATTTGAAATAATATAGGTGAAGCTCTCAGGATAGTGCTGGCACACAGTAGGTGCATAAATGAGTTTTACATCACTGTCCCCATCCCCCATCGCCACTGCTCATCCAAAGTCACACCACTGGCCAAATTGAAAGCATGAATTTTGATGCGAAGTGCCCAAGTCTTTCTGCTTCATAAATATGTTCCAAAGAGTCATCAGAGATCTCAGCCTGGCTTTTGGAGGTCTGGCTTCCATCTCATCAAAATCAGAGTGTACGTACTCAGTGGGTGTTATTAGATAATCAGTGACGTGTGTGTGAATGTGTGTATGCACATATGCTGGATCTCAGAACATCTTGGGAGACACCCCTCAGATGGGCCGGCCCCCATACCTGCCCCTGCTTCAGAATCACCGGGTTTGAGAGATGTTGAGAACAGATGTGTGTTGGCCATGTAAGCAAGTAGAGGCAGAAAAAGAGACTCGGTGGCAGCTCAAGGCCAGTCCAGCTGCAGAATTTTTTAAGCACAAAAAGATGTGTTGTTTGTTGCCCGCAAATGACCAGAGTAATTCTGAGATTACCCTTGGGATCCTAGGGTCTCGTGGATATTTCTGAAGTATCTACCTTGAATCCCCCTTCTTGTATTAGGCTGGTACAAAAGTAGTTGCGGTTTTTGCAATTATTTTGAACCTTTTAAACCGCAGTTACTTTTGCGCCAGCCTAATGTATTAATCCATTAAGCCCAGAGGGTAATGCCATCACCGGCAAGCAGAGTGGTGTTTAGAGCACAGCGCAAGGGGTATGACTGTTAGAAATGGAGGATGGGACGAGGGGCACAGCCGGACCCACACCCAGCATCAGGGATGAACAGGAACCATATGAGTGGGTTGGAAGGATGGGGGAGGGAGTTGGTCAGCTAGAGTGCAGGATGAGTATAAAAGGTGAGTGGGAAATACAACTTGGCGGGCAAGTGCGAGGCCAGGCTGCTGAGGGCCTTGAAAGCAACCATGAAATACTCTATAGTCTTCAAAGGACAGGTGTGTGGACTTTGTTGACTTATGGAAATGTGTATTTGGAGAAAAAATAGAATGCAAAATAGTCTGTACAAACCGACAGCTGTATAAACACATTATGGTCTGTTAGGATTGCAGATCAGAAGGGCGTCTGCGGTGCTGTCAAAAGCCCGGTTCCCCCCTTTTTATTTATTTTTCTGTAAATACTTGAGGAAAATGAAGAGAGAGCAGGAGGCCAGGCAGAGGGGTTTAGCTTTTAACTTGTGGACGCCCCTGGGTGTCATGGCGGGTTTGTTTGTTCTGTTTTGTTTTAATTGAGATATAATCCATACGCAGTTGATTCTCATTATTTGTGGACTCTATATATGAAAATTGTCCTACTCACTAACATGTATTTATTACCCCAAAATCAATACTCAAGATGCTTTGGACATGCGCAGAGGGGTGAAAATTTTCAGCCACTCCATGCACATTCCCAGCTGAGGTCAAATAAGACGACACGTGGCTTCTTGTGTCAGCTTTCATACTGTAAATAAGTGTACTTTTCTATTATATTCAGGACCACCCTTTTGTTATTCTGCACTTTTTGTTGGTGATTTCACTGTTTAAAACGGCCCCCAAGAGTAGTGCTGAAGTGCTATCTAATAGTCCTAAGTGCAGAAAGGCTGTGTTGTGCCCTGGAGAGAAAATATGTGTGTTAGATAAGCTTCTTTCAGGCACGAGTTATTACTTTTGTGCCAACCTAATATATTTATTAATCCATGAGTTCAATGTCAATGAGTCCACGACATATATTAAGGTGTCTTTAAATAGAAACACACATAAAACAAGGTTATTTCTTGATCAGTTGTCGAAAATGTTGTGACCTTTAAAGAAAAAAAAAAAAAGAAAGAAAAAATGTTGTGACCAAGGTTTGCAGGAACCTATCCCTGTATTTCCATCAGGGTGTTGATTCAGTTTTTGCTTCTTTGGTATCGGAGCAAACTTACAAACCACAACTACCTCAAATAACAAACCTTGACTGTATGATAAAATTCACCTTTGATATGAGCCCTTTTTTAAATTTTAGTGTACTCACAAAAGGTTGTGCACCCATCACCATCGCTGAAGATTTTTGAGCAGGAAAATGGCCTCACACAGCAGCAATTTAAGAATCACCTGTCTGGTGGCGGGATAGCTCAGTTGGTTAGAGCACGGTGCTCTTAGCAGCAAGGTTTCTGGTTTGATCCTCACATGGGCCACTGTGAGCTGCGCCCTCCACAACTAGATTGAAACAACTGCTTGCCTTGGAGCTGATGGGTCCTGGAAAAACACACTTAAATAAATTTTTTAAAAGTTAAAGAACAAAAAAAAAGTCACCTGTCTGTCTTTTCCTGTTCCCTGATCTCTCTGCTCCCTTTCAGAATGCCCAGGAGAACCATGGGCTTGCTGTGCCCACCCCCTCTGTCCCAGAAGACTTTGCAGACAAAGAAGTGACAGGTAAGAGGACCCTGGGCTTGGGGCATGTCCATCTTTCTTTCCTCCTTCGGCCCAAGTACCTGGCCCACTTCCCTAACTGGTGAGAAAACCCGAGTCCCCAGGCCCCTTGGCTACTGGCTGCAGTGGTTGTTGAGGAGAGCCAGGGTTGGGTAAGACCGACTTCCAGACGGGGAAGGATGGTGTGGGGCCAGAATAGGGCCGCATGAAGTGGTAGAAAGAACCCTGGAGTCACACAGACCTGGCTTTGAATCCCAGCTCCCCTGTGCATTAGCTTTGCTTTACTGGGCAAATCACTTAACCTCTGTATATTCAAATGAGCAACGGGAAAGACAATTCCAGTTCTCGAGGAGTAAAAGAAGTACTGGATGGGACATAAGTCACTTCTTTTTCTTTTTTTAAACACTTTTTACAATTTTTTTGTTGGGGAATATTGGGGAACAGTGTGTTTCTCCAGGGCCCATCAGCTCCAAGTCGTTGTCCTTCAATCTAGTTGTGGAGGGCGCAGCTCAGCTCCAACTCCAGTTGCCATTTTCAATCATAAGTCACTTCTTATCACAGCTGTTGCTTAAAATCTGCCAGTGACTTCCCATGTCACTCAAAGGAAAGTTTCTTGCCAGGACTGCTGGAATCTGGCCTCACCTGGGCTCATCGCCTGCTTTCTTCCCTGGCTTGCACTCACTCCTCCAACCACCCCGCTGTCCTCTCCTGCAGCTCCTTCAATACCCAGGCACCACTGGGTCTTTGCACTGCAGTTCCCTCTGCCCACACTGCTTTTCCCTTAGATACATGTACAACTCTCTCCCTGACTCCTTTCCTCTTTTCTCAAACGTCACCTTTTCTGAGAGGGCTTCTTTCACTACCCTATTCAAATCACACCTCCAGCACCCCTCCTGGATTTTTCTTTCCCTTTATTAACCATCCTCTGATGTGGTAATAATTTACTAAGGTATTGTGTTTATGGTCTGTCTCATTGTCCCATTAAGACAAAAGCTCCAGGCGAGCCAATATTTTGACTAATTTTTGTTTTGTTTTGTTTTTTACTGCTATATCCCAGCTCTGAACACTTGGGTGGTCAATGAATGTTAGTTTTCCCCTCCTCGCTCATCTGTTCTTTGTTTTGAAGTTAGACAGCTGGGAAGAGCCTTACAGAGCTGCAAACTCCCTAGTTACGCTCTGTGCTAGAAACTGAGAGGAGGGGATGCGAAGGACAGGTACCCCTAAGAGAGAAGCAACAGGGTATCCCAGCCACCTGTAGACTCCAGGGAGTGGGGCTGGGGAATGGGTCCGAGAAGGGAGAGTTGTGAGCCGCGGGGCCTAGAGGTTCTCTGCATCTCTTTAGTGACAGGTTGTCTGGATCACCTTCTTTCTACACACCTCATTCCATCCTGCAGTCGACAATCTATTCCAGAAGTTCTCTGTGAGATGGACAACTACTAGGTTCTTGGTAGACTCAGGGTCTTTAAAAAGCAGGAGTTGCTCATAGAAACTTCCTCAGCGAGAAGGCCAGGCCCCTGCGCCTGATCCATGACTTCCTGTCGCTCTCTCACTTTCCCTGTCTGTCTTACACAGTCTGAAACATCAAGCACAGGTGGTAGTAATCAGTGTTTCTCATCCATTAAGAGCATACTATGGGCCTTGCACCATGATTATGCCATTTACATGTATTTACATGAATTCTCTTATTTAATCCTCACAACAGCTTTATGAAGTATGCACTGACATTATGCCCATTTTACAGATGATAAAACTGAGGCTCAGCAAGGTTAGCTAGTATGTCCAAGGTCGTAAATCTAGTGAATGGTAGAGCTGGGATTTGAACCCTGGTCTTTCTGGCTTTGTACCAGTCAAGGCCCCTGTAAGAAACAGAAGGTGCCCTCAAAGGAGGTAACTGAAGAGAATTCAGTAAAGAATGATATACCAGAGTGTGAGCAAGGCAGAGAAGGGTAGAATGTGATTTTCAGGAGTAAATGGAGAATATTCAGTACAAACTCCAGAGGCTGGGCCAGGGATAGGCCGAGAACCTTCCCTAGATGGAAGAGGGCCACTTCCAGGACAGCTCAGAGACTGGAGACATTGCCGCTCCCTCCCACTTGGTGTTCAGGAGAAGAAGCATGACCCTGACCAGTTCCTCTTTTGCTTGCCCACCCGACCTTGCCCTGGGCACACAGAGATTGGCAAGGCTGGTTGACCTCACTGGCCTCCTCATATTTGCCTCTCCCTCCTTCCAGGTACCAGCTCATTAGTCAACGGCAACCTCCGATTGTACAGCTCTGTGGGTGACCTGAGGCCTGCGCACTATGGCCAGGACCCACTCATTCCCCCCCCTCCCCCAGGTCCCGCCCCAGGGCCACCCACAGGACCACCCCCAGACACTTCACAATCTCAAGGGGAGTCCCGACCACCACCTCCACCTACCAAGGCTTCCCCACCACCTCCCCTGCTACTGGAACCCCCACCCCCGCCCAACATGGCCCCACCTCCACCCCCAGTACTGGGGGCCCTATCTCCCCCATCCACACCCACCCCTCCAGATTTCATTCCCCCTGCCCCGCCCTTGGCCTTCCTAGCCCCACCCCCACCCCCAATGCCAGCCCCAGCACCCCCAGCTCCAGTGTCTCCTCATAGAACGAAGACTTACCTCTTTCCCCCTGGGAATGTCACTAAGTGGAAATCAGAGGTAGCACTGAATGGCAGACAGCCAGAAGCCCCCAGAACCAGCCCCCCCAGCAGCCCTGCTGAACCAAAGGGGAGCCCCCTGGGACCCAAACCAGAGCCCCACCTCACTTTCCCCCGTTCATTCAAAGTGCCTCCCCCAACGCCAGTCAGGACTTCGTCCATCCCAGTTCAGGAAACACAAGGGGCTCCTCCAGAGGAAGAAGGGGCCACCAAGAAGGCCCCCAGTCGACTCCCTTTGCCTCCCACCTTCCAGGTCCGCCCCGCATCCCAGGTCTACCCAGATAGGGCCCCGGAACCAGATCGCCCTGGGGAGCTCAGGACGGTGGCACCTGCCAGTCCAAGGCTGGGCCAGTCCCAGTCCTGGACAAATGAACAAGCTGAGACTCCACTCCCAGCCTCTCCCCTGCCCCTTCCCACAGCCCCGCTCCCTCCCCCAGCACCTCCACTCCCTCCCCCAGCACCCCCCTTTCCCCCAGCTGCCCCTCCTTTGCCCTCTGCTGAGAAGGCAGCCCCTCCACCTGCTAGGTTTACGAAAAGCCCCAAATCCAGCTCTCCTGCTCCCAAACCCAAACCCAACCTCCCCAGCCCAGAGGACACAACCTCTTCAGAGCCTGTGGACTGGCGGGATCCCAGCCAGATGGCAAAGCTGCGGAGCGAGCTGGCAGCCTACCTCTTTGGCTCCAAGAGAGAGGACCGATGCACTAGTCACAGGCCGGGCCCAAGAGTGGCCTCTCAGGAAAAGGAGGGCAAGAAAGGCCCCTGCCTGCCAGAGAAGGAGGCTCCCCCGAGCCTGCCAGAGAAGGCGATACCACCAAGTGATCCTGAGAAGAGTCCCTGTCCGGAGAGAGGGGCCGCCGCCAGCCTGACCCTGCCCCCTGTGGACTACATCCCCCAAGACTCTCCAACTCCCAGTGTCCAGCAGATCCGGAATGAACTGGAGGCCCGGCTTTCCTCATCAGCAGGGAAGGAGGCCAAGCCCAGCATAGGGTCTCTGCCTCCCAAACCTCGGCTAGAAGGAGGAAGAGTCTTTGAAAACAGGGCTGATAATGGCCAATCCTCCAAGCCTGTGGCCAAGAATCTGCCGCCACTATCCACCACCCCTCTGCCAACCACGCCACTCCAATCCAAGGCCACGCCTGGGCCTGCCACACCACCCAAGGCCACGCCTGGGCCTGCCACACCACCCAAGGCCACGCCTGGGCCTGCCACACCACCCAAGGCCACGCCTGGGCCAGCCATAACATCCACAACCTCAACTCGGCCTACATCGTCTCACCTGATAGCAGAGAAGAACCTACTCCCGGCTGAGCGGTGGAAGAAACCAGAACCCCAAGAACATGCAGTGCCTTCCCAGACAGAGGCAGAAGGGTGCCCCTCAGAGGCCAGTAAGCCCCAGACACAGGGAGCCCTCTCATCTCCAGCCCTCCCACCAAAGATATCCCTTGTCAGAGAGGAGGGGACATTTCTCTACAAACCCCATCACAGCCAGAACAGCCTCAGCCGAGAGATTGCTGTGGTGATACCCACCATGGTCAGAGGAGATGCTGCAGGGTCACAAGAGCCTACGGAGGCGAAGGGGCTCCAGGGGCTGCCAGCCAAACCCCCGGCCTCAGCCCAGCCTGCTGACGAACTCCTCAGGCATCCGGTGACTGGGGAGGTTGTGGAGCAGGGCTCCCCCATGGCCCTGCTCCTTGCAGCTAGGCAGAGGGCGCAGAAGGGGAGGGCTGGAGGGCCTGGCGTGGGTCGGTCCTCCCTGCCAGGGAGTCTTCGTGACCATGGCAGCCAGCACCAGGCAGGCTCTGACAGCATCTTCCTCAAGGAGGGCCGGCCCAACTCCTTCACTGTGGTGCCTAAGTTACCCATGGAGGCTGAGAAGGACCTGCAGCTGGCCTCGTCAGCACAGCCCACTGTCCCCAGTCCCTGGAAGCCCCAGCGGGGCAGAGACCCAGAGGGCACAGAGCCAATCCGAGGGCACAACTGGACCAAGGAGCTCCAGGCCCCTGTGGCCTGGGAAAGACCAGCATCCTCCAACCTTCCCCAGGACCGCCTGCTGCCCAAGTCCTTCTCATCCCATTCTTCTCCTTCCTACAAGAGGGAGGAGGAAGAGGAGAAAGAGTTCAGCTTCGAGGTCATCCCACCGCCTCCAGAGTTCAGCAATGACCCTGAGCCCCCCGCCCCGGCCCTTCAGTATTTGGGCCGCCGGCGCTCCCCTCCCCGGAACAAGTTCTCAGACTTGGGGCAGCCCCTGCACGCGGGCCCCGCGGCCCCGGCAGCGCCTCGCGGCTTCTCGCGCCCTCCGGCGGGTGCGCACTACGCGGGGACCGGAGGCCTGGAGCGCTTCTCCCGCGGGGGCAGCTCGCTCATCAAGAAGCGCCTGTACGTCGGGGAACCCCACCGCAACCCCGGGCTGTCCCGCGCTGGCAACGGCCGCAGCCTGAGCTCCCCCAACTGCTTCGGGCCGCAGCCCGGAGGGCCCTTCGGAGTGCCCGGAGGCCCGGAGATGCGGCGCGTCAACTCGGCGGGTCGCGCGCCCCCCGGCGGCCTGAGCGCGCGGAGGATGTCCCTGGAGAGCCCGGCCCGCGGAGAGGCCAAGTACAAAGCTCCTGGTGGCGACCATGGCTTCACCCCCGCTACCAGCAGGTGAGCTGGGGATGAGGGCAATGGAGGGACGCCGGGGTAGGCAGCCAGGGGAAGTGGAGGCCCTGCCCTCGGACCAGGTCTCAGCTGTCCGGCAGTGCGACACATGTGGGGCTCTCCCCTCTGGCTTTCGGGGCCTAGAGAAAGTGGGGGGAGGCGCACTTTACCTGCAGAGGGTGCTTCCCTTACCTGCTTTCTCATCTCCCTTAATCTCTCTTGTTCTGGCTTTCCCTATCCTCCTGCTCCCCCCAGCAACTCCCCGTCTTCTTGCTCCTCTCTCCCAGCCCCTGGAGTCCCAGGGCTTCAGGCTAAGTGTGGGGAGATCTGAGTGGTCATTGGGTACCGGGATTTCCCACCGATACAGAAGGATCCAGAGACAGGCTGAGTGAAGCGTTCTGAGTAAAAGGCATTATGCGTGTACTCTGATTGGCAGGGCCTAGACAGGACGGGGAGCCCTGTGTCTGGTGAATCAATACTGGTGGACTGGGGTCCCACCTGAGGTTGATAAGCCGGGGGCTTGTGGGACAGAAACCAGAGCGCTGAGCCGTGTCCTGGAGGCGATGGGAGGGGCTGTTGGTTAACCCGCTACAAATATTCACCTCTCCTCTCTTCTGCTTCCCACCAGGTCACCCCACAGCACCCCCTACTATGGAAGCCCCATCAACACATTCACCGTGAGGCCTGGAACCCGCCATCCCATCTCCTATGCGTACTCAGGGGCCCATCGGAATGCCCTGTCCTGAGCCCAGGGTTCTCTCAGCTCTACCTGAGGGTGTCAGATCCAGGCCCTTGTTTTTGTGGGGGTGGGAGGGGTGCAGCAGGAGTTAGGCAGCCTGACTCGGGCGCAGAGGAGTCTTTGTTGTCGGAAGACAGACAAATGGACGATGAGTAAGAAGCAGCAGCCCTGGCGGGGCTTCTGTTTCTGGGTGTGCTGTGGACTGTACACAGCACAGATGGGGGTGGGAGGGGGAAGGAGGGAGGAGAGGAGGAGCCTTTAGGACCTGGAGCCTGAGTTTCTGCTGTCTGGTACTATTTGCTTTAGCAAGGCTTATTTAAAGCAGTTTTACAAGCATGGCCTACTGAGCAGGTTCTGAAAGCAAGGGGTGGGGAACCCATCTTGGGGTGGCTGTGATTGCCTGTGAGGCCCTCACGAAAAGGGGATGTAGGGTGCTATAGGGTGATCTCTGTAGCCTCCACCAGTCCACCAGTTGCCACTCCAAGGTGATTCCTGGGACTCCTAGCATGGAAACCACGGGAGGTGGAGCCAGGAATGCGTCTGCACATGTGGAGAAGGTACCAGAACAGAATGCTTTGCATTCATTGGCCAAGGGCTGGGATGGGGGTTGATGGTTCATTTGGCCCTGGCCCGGGCCTTTAGCTGCAGGGAAGCCTAAAGAGAGAAGTCTTGGCAAGTTTGGAGAGAGAGATAGAGGATTAATGCTTGCTTTTCTACTTAGACCTAGGCAGCCACTGGGGATTGGGCTCAAGGAGCCAGAAGGCCTGGGGCTCGACACCAAAAGTCTTACATAGCCAGGTCCTGTAGGGGATTTGGAGAGGGGCATCATTCCCTACCAACCCTCCCAATTCTGATCCTACAGGTCCCCAGTATTATTGAGACCTTAAAATGTGTAGCCAAGATAGATGCTGGAAGGCCTTGGAGAGTGGGAGGCAGCAGAGATGGGAAATGACATCTGAGAGATGTTTGCTGCCAACAGGGAATATGTTTTTGGAAAGCCAAGAGTGGTAGAACTGGGCCAGTTCAGAGCAGGGGACCGATCCGTAGGGTGGCCATTCATCTTTGCCTGCACAGTTCCGGTTTATGCCTGTTTCCCAGGGAATTTAGACCCCCTTCCACTTGCAAAAAAAAGTCATGGTTTGGGTGATATATGGTCACCAAACATATCAGTAAACAGTATTCCTTGGCCTACCTTCCTTGCCTTCAAGTCCTGGGCCAAATTCCTGGGACCAGGCCAAGGCAAGCTGCCTGGGTGAGGAGGGAGGGTACTACGTGCCCACCTCGGAGGAGGGCAGCCAGGAAACAGTTCCCTTTGGGAGCAAGATGTTGGACCTTTATGATTTGTGGTAATCTTGGTAACCTATCACAAAGGTACCCATTTGTGGGGACAGCAGGTGAGCCACTTCAGGGAGAGTGAAGGGTGGACAGGCTCCCTGATGGGCAGGAACTGGTTACCTGTGTTCAAGAAGCGAAACCCACTTCAGCTCCAGCACTGGCTCTATGTATATGTGTGTATTTTCCCTGTACAATGTTTTATAAAAGAGTTCACTAACTTATCTGCTGTATTAAGGGCTTGAGGGGTGAGGTGTGTGCTCCCAGCTGTAGATTGCTCTGGGGTGGGCAGGGAAGGACTGGCTCTCATTTGGCGTGGGAAATAAACAGGCTGGTTTGGAGCCTCCAGCTCTGTGGCTGCAGACTGAATGACTTGGACCTACTGGGGTGTAGTGAGAGCTTGGGAGAGCTCAGTGGGGAGAGGCTGAGCACAGGGTGGTGACTGAAGTGGTGAGCCATTTTGCTGGGCCCACGCTTTCTCTTCTGATCCTCCCCTTCTCCAAATCCCTCAAGGGGAAGGAGTCTGGTGATAACAAACTGTGCCCTTAGGCAAGTCTCTTTGACTCGCTGAACCTCAGTTTCTTCTTCTGTACACCAGGCATGATAATCATACCTACCTCATAAGGCTGTTGTGAAGACTAGAGACGGTCATGCATTCATTTAACAAGTATTTGAGTGACTACTAGACAGCAGGCGCTATGCTTAGCACAGACACACAGTGACGTGACTGCTGCCCATGGCAAGATTATAGTCCAGTGGAGGAGAGAGAGGAGATGGAAAGAACACACAGAAACAGAAATTATAATAAGTGGGAGGAAGGAAAGGAACAGGAAATGTGAGAATAACTGGAGGATGAAGGAGAGACGCGACTTTACGTTAAGCAGGTAGTTAGAGAAGGCCTCTTGAAGTGGTAACATTTATGTTGATTTAGGCAAAGCATCCAGCACATGTCTGGCACTCAGTAGTTGCTCAATAAATTGCATCTTTGGGTGACGACTACCTTACATTTGTGTGTGGCCTTTCACAGTTTCCCATGAAGCTTTCACGTGTGATATTCAACTTCTCCAGAAGAGGAAACAGGGAACCAGAAAAGTCTTCTCAAAATGGCGTCAGAGAGAGGGTCGTGTTCCCTCCTTTGAGTCCTTTTCGGGGCGGGGGAGGTTCGTGGGAAAAGGAGACTGGGAGGTTTACTTACTGATTTAGCCACTGTGCCTCCAGGAAGAGCCTCCGAGGCCTCTTCCATCCTGGGCCTTCCTCGTTCTCCTGTCCCGCTGTCCCCCACCTCCACCGTGATGTCCTCATCCTGGTAACAGAGTGAGGACGGGGCCCCTACGCCCAGTAGGACTTGGGCTCTACCTTTGCTGCCCTCCCCTCCCTGATGTCTCCTACCTCTTCCTTGCCCTCCCCTAACATGAGAGGGGCAGCAGGGAGTAACGGAGCGTGTGGCGGTCAGGGCTCCAGGTCTGGCTCTGCCTCCGACAAGCTGTAGGAGCTTGGGTCTCAGCTCCCTCATCTCAAAAGTGACAGGGAAGGACTCGTGCTGTGTGTGTGTCTTACACTTTGTTGGGTCCCAGACCTCTTGAAGAGCTATGGGTCTTCACCCCAGAAAGATGCCAGCACGTGCGTTTTAGCCATCACTTCAGGCATTCCACCGATACTCCCAAAGTTGGGCTCCATGGACCTCGCATTGAAACGTGGTGCAACGGTGGTTGTGATAACCGCCGACCTTTGACCTTGATAGCTTGGAAAGTACACTCGTTCGCTCCTTTATTCACCACAATCCTCTAAAACGCATGGGCCTCGTAATACCCCTCATTCCATGTTGTTGATGAGAAAATTAAGGCTCCAAGAAGAGAAGTAAGTTGCTCAGACTAGCTCTTTGTTTTCAACGAGGAGGCTGAGCAGCCGCCCCAGCAGACGCAGAGATGCAGAGCTTTGGGAAGACCCCGGCGGGCAAGACCATCGCATTCGAGGTCCAGCCCAGGGACACTACTGAGAATGTCAGAGCTAAAATCCAAGACAAGGAGGGCATCCCACCTGACCAGCGGCGTCTGAGTTTTGCGGGCTAGTAGCTGGAGGACGGCAGCACTCTCTCAGGCGATAACCTCCAGAAAGCGTCCACTCTGCGTTTGGTGCTTCGTCTGTGGGGCTGCGGCAGCATGGAGCCTTCCCTCTGCCAGCTCGCCCAGAAGTACAACTGTGACAAGACGATCTGCCGCAAGTGTTACGCCTGCCCGCATCCCCGTGCTGCCAACTGCCGTGAGAAGGGTGGCCCCACCAACAATCCACGCCCCGAGAAGGTCAAGTAAGGCCCCTCCATCACCACCTCCTCGCCCTGGCATCCTGCTCAAATCCCTTGGCCCTGGGGCTTCATTAAAGTTTCCCTTTCGTTGACTGGAGCAGGAGGGAAAAAAATTTGCTCAGCACAGCCCACCTGACTCCAAATCTGCATACTTCATCCCGCGGCCGCCCTCCTAGCTGTGTGCATTCTCACCCATTCATCCGGCTCTCCCCATCACACCACACCCCTCAAACTTTATCTTCCTATCAGACTAGGGTTAGGGGAACTGGAAGGAGGACGGTAAAGCCAATAGAAAAGGTTAATGAGTGTGGCTGGTGCAGGTGTTGCTGGATCAGGTGGGCCACACCTTGGTTTCTGGAGCCGCCCTGGGCGTGGCCCAGGTCCCCAGTGGCCAGCACCCCACCTCTCTGGTGAGGCCCAGCCCAGCCCCACACGGGCAGGTCCGGGGCAGGCTGTGCGGGAAGTCTGGTCCTGCAGTCAGCAATGTGCGGAGGGCTCTGTCCTCCCAAATGGAGCACAGCTTTCCTCAGCCTCTACTTATTGAAGCGGAGAGGCGTCCTCTCACCACTGGTGAGGCTTGAGCTCCCTTTTGTGGAAGCTGTAGGATGGAGGGGTGAGGCAGAGTCTGCCTCACTGCTGAGCTGTCAGGCAGGCCTGCCCCTGCCTGCTCACCCCACCACCTGCCTACCCCCCAATAGCCTGTGGCCGCTTTCATCTCTGCAGCTCAAAGGCAGTACCGGCGTCCCCTCATTAGTCAGCTGTCCCGGATGGGTGGCCACGGATGCTGGGCTGAGAACCTGGGCCACCTCCCTCCGAAGCCCCAGGGAAGGCTGCAGACGGGCGTTGGGGCCTCTGGAGACATTTTTGGCCAAGAAGGTGCACTTCTGGGGGAGGTGCGAAGACCAAGGCACTGCGTTATGCATGCTTTCTCATTTACAGGGATAATCCTGTGCTCCCCTGGCCAGTTCTCAGAGCCCGGGAGCGTCACAGATGAGCCTCTCCTCCCTCGCCTCCTGCAGAATTGTTCTCTGAGCTTCTTCAGCATGAGCTCTGATCCTCTCCTCTGTTTTCCAGGCTGGCTCCCTTCCTCCACCCAGGTGTCTCAGCACCACCCTCTGTCTCCATTCTTCTTCTATAATTTCTTCTCCAGAAGACTGAGTTTCAACCCCCTTCGCTCCTGAGCTCCGCATTTCTAACTTGAACGTCCCCCCTAAACATTTCCAGGTGGATGCCTGGCCAGCCACTCAAATTCAGCCTCTCCAGAAGGCATCATTCTTCCCTTAGTTCCTTCACACACAATTGTGAGACCAAAGACTCACTCCTGCCTCACCACCTCTGCCCCCCCCCCCCCCCCGCTTCCTCAAGGACCAGCTTAGATCAGAGCCCCTGCAGGAAGCCCTCCCCAGCCCTGCAATGCTCAGAAGCCCTCCCTCCACACCTCTGCACCCACTTCCCCTCACCGCTGCTTCCTCCTCCTCCTTCAGGCTCAGCTCAGACATCCGTCACCCCCTAGGCCACATCAGCTCCTGTTAAGGGCTCCCTCCTATTGGGGTTACTCGCTCCATACCCCCACAGCTTATAAACTCCACAACATAAGGCCTGCCTGGCATTCATCCACGTACCCCCAGCATATAGTTGCTGCTCCTGGCACAGAAGGTACTGAACGTATGTTTGTTGAGTGAATACATGTTAGCATTTAATCAAATACTGTCAAGCACTATTTAGGTTTCCACGCAGGAGAGCAGGTGACCACATGGGACACCGTTAGCTTAGCACTGTGGGTGGCCCTTCTTGCTGGCCTGTAACGAGGTCACCAAGGCTGTCCTCAGCCCTGTGACCAGGGTGGGAGCCACGTGCATGGGCGGGGCAGAGGGAGGAGGGCTGCCATTTGCTGGTTTGTTTATCCTACAGTGTCCGACACAAACGCTCAGTAAAAGGTACCTGTTGTCGCTGACACAAACATACACATTGCTGTTGTCTTTTGGTGACTTCTCTTGGCCATTTAAAGCTGCCCTTGACATTGTCTTTAACCTGATTTCTCCAGGGAGAGTGGAGTGAAGAGAGGACATCTGTGTAACCTGCCCTCATGTCCAGCGCTGCTGGCCTTGCTCATGAGTCCAGTCCTGAGTCCGTTTTGTGTGTGCATTGCGGGGCCTCGCTGTAACCAGCAGGTGGCGCTCTGCCCACAGGTGTCTGACCTCTAGCCCAGCAGGTGGAGTTCAGGTTCAGATTCAGATTCAGCTGAGGTTGGCACCGCTCCCCTCCCATGATCCAGGCGCAGAGCTAAGCACTGTCGGTACACCAGTGGTTCTCAGATTTGAGCATCAGAAGCACTGGAGCCCTTGTCAAAACAGATTCCTGGGGCGGCCAGTTAGCTCAGTTGGTTAGAGCGCAGTGCTCTTAACTTTGCCGGTTCAATCCCCACATGGGCCACGGTGAACTACACCCTCCACAACTAGATTGAAACAACTACTTGACTTGGAGCTGATGGGTTCTGGAAAAACACATGTAAATAAATAAAAGTTAAAAACAAAACAAAAAAACAAAACACCAGATTCCTGGGACTTGGTCTCAGAGTTCCTGCATCAATGGGTTTGGGGTGGGGACTGAGAATTCACATTTCTAACAAGTTCCCAGGTGGGACTGCCAGTCCTGATTTCCCGGGGACCACACTTGGAGAACTGCTGCTGTGCAGTATCCCATTTAATCCCACCATGCCCTCCAGGTAGGCAGCACCACTCCAGCTTACCAGAAACTAAGTCCTGATAGGCCAGGTGACCTTTCCTAGCCTACAGGGCTGGAGCAGGGTAAGGAGCAGAACTGCATGGCAGCTGCCTGCCCTCTGCCTCAAGGACAGCATGGCTGGGGTGGTATGACAGTGCCTCTCTGTATTCTGCCTGCCCACCCTTGCGGGGGACGGACGGGGCAATAAGTAGAGAGAGCAGGCTTGGAATAAGCGGGATGCTGGGATGGGGGCACCGGGGCACTGTTAGGCTGGGAGTAATTCCTCAGGTGTCTACAGTGTTTTAAAGGCACTTTTGCTTCTGTTTCCATCTTGCCTCATAACACTGGCCAATAAGCACTCAAGCCATGGACAGTGTGTCACCACCCTGACCCTCCTCCCTTTTCAGGACTGAAGCTCTCTGTCATGTGGGGTGGCACGCGGGGTCCCTGCTCCCGCTTCCCACATGAAAATGCAGGACATGGTGAGGCCAAAAAGGAACACCCAGGGAGCCATAGATAGGGGAGTCACACCACTGTAGTCTCGCTGGTGGCTGGGCTAGAGACACAGGAAGCAGGAGCCACTATCCACAACCTGCCGCCCGCTTCTCTGCCAACCAACCTCACTTGCTAACTGCAATCCACCTCTTACTAGCCCAGCCACCATCTTCTTGCTAGCCCCCATTTGCTGCTAGCGTAGCCACGGCAGTTATATTAGTGGCCAGTGGCTCACTGGTTACAGCTGACGACCAACTAGCCACAGCTGATGGCCATGCAATCACAGTTGATGGCCACTTACTACCTGAGCCAGCACCTTTCTATGTGAGGCCGAGAGCCTGGAAACTGCTTTCTGGGGCTCTGTCCCCACACTCTCACTCCCCCAGAGGCCTGGAGACTGCTGTCAGCTGAATCCATCCCTGGGAACTGTCCTTTCCACCAGAGAGCCACCTCACCCAAGGGCTCCCTGAGGGCAACCCACATTCTCAGACAGGTCCCGCCCCCACACCGCACAACTCTGAAGGGTCATCAAAGGTCCAGGGCTGCCATGGCCTCTGTTGCAAACAGCAGGCAGCCCAGCAGTATGCTCCCTCTGCCCCTCCCTTGCCCCCCTGCCCCCACAGGTGTGCCTCCTGAAGGCACTCCCTAATAAACTTCCTGCACACAAATCTGTCTCCCAGGGAACCTCTCTTGCAACAGCGTGTCAGGTTCCAGGCACTGTTCTGAGCATTTACGTGGATACTATTATTTTGTGTCATTCTCCCAACAGCCCCAGGAGGTAGATATTTTTGTTATCTTCAGTTTATGGATGAGAAAGGGAGGAACAGAAAGGCTAAGTAACTTGCTGTGGGGACAGAGCCAGCAGTACAGTTTCCAGGCTCTCGGCCTCACGTGGAAAGGTGCTGGATCAGGTAGTAAATGGCCATCAAGTGTGATTGGATGGCCATCAGCTGTGGCTAGTTAGCCGTCAGCTGTAACCAGTGAGCCATTGGCCACTAATATGACTGCCGTGGCTACGCTAGCAGCAAATGGGGGCTAGCAAGAAGGTGGTGGCTGGCAAGTGCGGATTGCAGTTAGGACGGCGGGTTGCAGACAGTGTGGCTCCAGTTTCCTGTGTCTCCAACCCAGCTGCCAGGAAGACTATAGTGGTATGACCCCCCTATCTATGGCTCCGTGCGTGTTCCTTTTTGGACTCACCATGTCCTGCGTTCTTATGTGGGGAGCGGGACCAGAGACCCCGCAGGCCGCCCCGCATGACACTTGCCCAAGGTCACAGAGATAGCAAGAGGCAGAGCCAGGCAAGTGGTCAGACTCCTGAGCTCTAAAGTACATATTATACGACACTGTCTTCTAGAACATTCCTATGGTCTAGCCTCAGGGAAATTAAACAAAGAAGACAGCTTAAGATATATTCTGATTTGAGGGGGGAAAAAATCGCTGCTGCTCCCAATTCTTTCCCACCAGCCTCTTGCTGGCACCTGAGCATGGAGCCCTGGTGCTTCATTTTTAGCTCAGTTGTTCTCATCCAGGGGCAATGTCCGGAGGTTTTTGGTTGTCAGACCTGGAGAGAGCCTAAGAGCATTTAGGGATGCTACTAAATGTCCTACAATGCACAGGGCAGCCACACACACAAATCCAGCTGGAAATGTCAGGTTGAAATACCCTGCAATCTAAGTCAAAGCCCGGTGTCCCTGAAGTCCCAATGTGATGGCTACTTGGGAGTAGGCTTTGGTGAAGGTGGTCAAAGATACTTGAACCTGGGGGTGGAGAGAGGGTTTGGAAGGCAATCTTCCTACTTCACAATCCTTGAAGAACAAGTATTGCCCCAATTGAACAAGTGAGGAAACTGGAGCACCAAGAAGTTACATGAGTTGCAAGAAGAGAAACACCTGATGGTACTGGAGACTTACTCTTTCCCTCTTTCATAAGCTAGCAACACGTCAGCTCAGCAGGCCCAAGCAGGTTCAAGGAGAGATCACAAGGCTACAAGCCCCCACATGATCCGCTCATCCCTCACCTCTGACCTTATTCCTGCCACTCTGTCCCTTACCATTCCATGCTGGCCACACTGTACTCCTTAACACACTAAGCCCACTCCTGCCTCAGGGCCTTTGCACTTGCTGTTCCTGAATCACTGAATACTCTTTTCCAGCTACCTGGTCTCAATCCAAACGCTACGCTCTTGAAGAGGCTGGGCCTCCCTAGCTACACCATAAATGGGCAATATCCTTCCTCCCCGCAATTCTCATTACCTTGCTTTATTTTTTTCCCTCAGCATTTATCACCATCTGATGTACAATATATTTATTTGTTTAGCCCTGACCCTCTTCTTTATCACCCCAAATTGATTTATTTAATGTCTGTTTTCCACTGGTCCTGATTTTCAATTTTATATATTTTTATCATTTATTGGTTTTGTGATAAGCTGCCTTTAATCCACTGTAGAATAAAAAGAAATACAAAAAAAAAAAACACGGAGGGGGCCGGGAACTAGCTTGTGATTACATGGTCAGTCACAGAGCCATTCATTACACTAATCCTTCTAATATTTTTCTATCAAGATTTCCAAACTGCAAAGTGGAACAAACAAACATCCTGTCCTACCTCCTCAAGTTTTAGGAGAGAAACCTGAAACTGTCACTAAAAAAGCAAAATGTCCTTGAGGCCATACTGTTTATGGACATTTCTCACTTTATTTCCTAATATATTTACACTTATTCAACTAGAAAACGTTTTCCTCAAAGTGTTTCATTACAAATAATTCCACCAACAAGGTACCCAATGTGAAAAGCTGGGGCTGGGCCACGCTGAAGATCTGGGGGCCCCAGGGCTCCCTTCCCTATGCTGCCCCACACTGCCCCCGCCTCCAGGGAGACGCACGGTGGGCGGTACCCAGCAGCTCTGTGCCCTTAGTTGGCCTTAGTTTCCTGAGAGGATGCTGTTTGTTACTTCTTAGTTCCCACCAGGCTGAATGTAACAATGCGCTTTCTTTCTGAATATGGTTGGATGGAAGAAGCCAGGATGTGGAAGAAACACGATGGTGGTAAAAGCAGGACTGAGGGGCTCAATGGCTGGACAGAGGCTTCCACAGGGTGTGGGCTCCTGAGGCACTGTCAGGGCTTGTGGGCAGTTGAGGGAGGGGGGCCTCAAGGGTAGCAACAGGTCCTGCAGGACCCAGAGCTGAGGCCTGCTCAGGCGTGGCTGCCTTCTGTGAGGTAGAAATCTCTGCAGTGAAGGGGTGTAGGCTATTTCTGGGGCTTTCCTGGGGCCGGGAAGGCGCCCAGGTAAACTTCCAAAAGAGAGCAGAGCTACAAGCTCATCGATGCCAACATCTGAAACAAAGGCCTAAACAGCCTTCCACCTTCACCCTTTCTTCCCCCTTCCCCTTCGGCAGCTACGAAACAGTGCAGGGGCAGGCCCTGATGCTCCTAACACTTCCTGTCCCTGTGTGTCACTTTCACTCTCAGGGTTTGTGCCAGGTCCATCACCCAGCACCTGCCCACTTGTCAGGTGACCACATCTCTGGAGGAGGGAGGCCAGTCACGTGGGAATGATGTCAACACGAGCCATGAGTGTCTCACTTATCATCTCTAATACCACATCTCTCAATAATACCTGTGAGGTGTTAGGCCCTTTCCTAGATAAGGAATGTGAGAGTCTGAGCAGTTCAGTCACTTGCAGCCAGTAAAGTGCAGGACAGGCGACCAGCCACAGACCTGCTGGGCTATAAAGGTGGTCACGATTCCACCCCATCACAGCACGCAGCATGTAGAGGCAGGAAGGTGGGAAGAATCTCAGGGGAAGGAAAAGCACACCTGGGGAAATCAACCAAGAAAACCTGCAGATACAGAACATGGCGTTTTGTATGCCACCACCTGTGTAACGACGATGAAAGATCATGGACCTGTGTGCTTTTATGTTCATAAAATAGCTTTGAAGGGACACGCAGGAGACCGGTACTAGTGGTGGTCTCTGGGGTAGGGAATGGAGAGGCCGAAGACACAGCATGAGAAGGAAGACTGCATTTTTACTGTTTATCCTTTTGCAGCTTTTGAATTTTAAACTGTGTCCATTTCTGATATTATTTCTGAATTATTTCTGATTTTAAATATAATATTTAAAATCGTACTTGGCACATAGTGAGTGCTATATAAACATAAGCTAATATTATTATTTGTTAAAAATCACATAAAATTATTTCAAGGGAGAAGAGACCGTGGGAGACAAGGGAGAGCAGAGCTGGGGGTTGTGGGTGGGAGTGGGTCTGACCTAGTCCGGGTCAATGGGTTGAATACGGCTGTGTGTAGCCAGACCCTGTGAGGACAAGCTACTGTGGACAGGGGTCCTGGGTGCTTCCAAGAGCTCGGGAAGCATGCAGGTCTCCCTCACATAAGCGGGGGAAACACTCTCTGACAAGATCCCAGAGTTTCCAGAGCATTCTATGAAACCAGAGGATGACTTCAGGTGAGGCCAAGAGACCTGGTGTATTCGAGCTCTGCAGTAAGGGCCTCTGACAGGAAGGACAATGTATTTCAGAGGACATGGCAGGACATACCTTGAACTCCTCCAGGACAGGGTCCACGTCCTCTGGGTTGGCTGAATGGACCTTCAAGAGGATCCTAGCACCCACCTGGGTGATCAAGACAGGGCCCAGGCCCAGATACAGCTGTCTCTGACAAGCATGGCGGACAGTGTCCTGCACCAGGAGGAAGGCTTGGGTTGGCCTGGTGGCTCCAGGGGCTGGAGTGCCGTGCTCCTAACACCAAGGTTGCTGGTTCGATTCCCACATGGGCCAGTGAGCTGCACCCTCTACAGCTAAGATTGTGAACAACAGCTCTCCCTGGAGCTGGGCTGCCTGGAGCTGGGCTGCCATGAGCAGCCGGGGGTCGGTGTGAGCTGCCACAGGCTGCTGTGTGCTACCGTGAGTGGATGACCCACTACCTCAGCCGGGAGGAGCGCAAGGCTCATGATACCAGCATGGGCCAGGGAGCTGGGTCCTACACAACTAGACTGAGAAACAACAGCTTGAACCGGAGTTGGGGTTGGGGGAGGCAGAAGAAGGGGGGAAAAAAGACTTGGACTTGTTTACTTGCGTGTCTTTTTCGACCTTTGTTGTTGTTCTTCTGGAGACCAGCCAACTGCGGAGCACGTGGGAGCTTCGGACACTGTCTGATAATTCTCCAGAATGTATCTGGCCTGAGGAACGTGAGTGAGCGGGAAGAAAACTGCTCTGCTAAATCGATTTGGATTTTCAAAGAAGGATGCCCCAGGGAGAGGGGCAGCCTCTGGCACTGAAGAGCGGATAACGCAGACAGGGGGAGGGGCAGCTGTGATGACTTACATGGCGAGTGTTCCCCGGGCCACCCCTGAGAATGCAGTGTCAGAAGGAATGCTCACGTTGCACGCGTGCACGCACAGCAGGACAATCCCTGAATTGAGAGGCCCGGCAGGTGCCCCCAGCACGTCAGGGACAGTGGAGAAAGCCGTGTTCCAGAGAACACCTCAGCAGGGTTATGGTGCTGGGAACGCTGGGTTTTACATCACACCACAGTAAAGCTTGTCTCAGTCATAATAACAGTAACACAAACTCCAGCTTTTCTAAAATACCGCTTTTCACTTATCAGATTGGCAAAAGATGGAAACTTGGATCACAGACTGTGTTGCCCAGGGTACGGAAACGGGCTCTTTTCCCTGGAGGTTCAGCCCCGATGGAGGGCATTGGGCAATAGCTGCCAAAATATAAAATACGTATTGCGGGCTAGGAACTCCACGTCTAGGAAGCTGGCCTGCAGATACACCAGCAAGATGGCATCGTGACGTTGTACCATTGTTCGCTGGAAATAGTCTCAATTTCTCTAAATAGACAAATGGTAATAAATTTGAGTAAGACACACAAGGGAACAAACATTCTGTGGCCATAAAAAGAAATGAGGAAGCTCTTTATGAACCAATATGGAATGAACTCCAGGAGATAGTAAGTGGGGAAAAAAGAAAAAAATGCAGAAGTGTATGCAGTATGTTACCATTTGTGTAAAAAAAAAAGGCGGGGTGGGGGGAACAATGTGTGTGTCTGTATTTGCTTGATATGCACAGCAATCTCTGGGAGGCACCTCTTCAGAAACTGGTATCACTGGTTGCATGTTGGGAGGGGGCCTGGTCTTCCAACAGCCGGCGCTCCCTGTGAAGGCTCTCTCTGTCCCCTTTAGGCTCCATCCATCCAAGAAATGAGCCCAACCTGTGGCTCTCCAGAGGCAGGGGGCAGGCAGTGGTTAGGAGAGAGCAGGGCTCTAAGCCCAGCCATTTAGCCTTGTAGTTGTTTGGGGACCACGCACACGTTACTTAACCTCTCAGCCTCTGTCGCCTCTTCTGTTAAGCAATGAAAATGTGCTGTAATTCAATGCGGTGCCATGTGTGTAACGGAGGTGATAACTGTACACCTGAGGCCGTTGAGGGTGGACAGAGTTAATCCATGCGCAGTGCTCAGCCCAAGGCCTGGCAGCACAAGTGCTCAGTCAATGGATTTGTTCCCAGATACCCCTTGGTTTCTCACCTGCATCCTGATTCTCAGAGGATCAAAACGCAAACTCCTCGGCGAGGCCAACGCGCCCCTGAGGGTCCATCTTCCACCTGCATTCCCACGCTCAGCTGTGCTCCCCTCATATGCTGTGGTCTCTGTTCTCTCTGCCTGGAACGTGTTTCCTTCCTCTGCCTGACTTAGTCCACCCGAAGGGCCAGCTCAGATGCCGCCAGCCTCTGGAAGTGCCAGCTCCCGGCTCTGGGATGGCAGAGCACCTGGGTCGCCCCTCTGCGGGGCCGTCATCACACCACACGGTGATTATGCCCCTGATTCCGGATGATACACCTACTTGCTCGTTACAGTAAAATGAATAGGAAAAGACACTCGACGCCACTCAGACAAAACCACAGCAAGACACCGTTTTCTACCTGTCAGTCTGGCAAAGGTCAACGAGTTCCGAAACACTGAGGCGGCGAAAGTGTAAGGAAACAGGCACGGAGGGGAGGGTGTACATTGATCCATCTTGCGAGAACTGGGCAACGACATCTGTCCACAGAAGTCGTTGGAGGCATGTGTAGCGAAATGACATAAGCACAAAGCTACTCACTGCATCCATTCTTGAAACAGCATGATGGAAACCCGTGTCCATCAATTGGGAACTGGTTAAGTAAGTGATGGTGGAGCCATACAATGGCACACTGTGCAGCCATGAAACAGAACAAAGGAGCTTTTTATTATTGACATGGAACCATCGCCAAAAGTTACACTGAGAAGTGGGGAAAAAAAAAATCCATGGATAGTTGATATAGTATCTATCATTGTGTGAAAAGGGGAGAAAGTATAAACAAGCATTTGATGCATAGACTGTTTCCAGAAGAATACTTAAGACAATATTGAGACACACCTACTGGTAGCCTCTGGGGATGAGAAAAGGGAATCTGGGAAATGGGAGGAGGGAAATGCTTAGTTATCATTTATATCCTTTAAATTTTACACTGTGTACATATATTTTTCTATTTAAAATTAAATTAAATAAAAAGAAGAGTAAAGGAAAGCTCGTAATAAAATGGAGATGAGAGTAAGCCACCGGCTCCAAGAAGAGGAAAAATACCTTGAATTTGTTTCCAGGAGTGTGAGTGTCCTTGGGAAATCTTTACCCTGAGGCCAGCTGCCCCCCCACTTGCACCTGGGCACTGTCAGTTGACGTTCACAGAATTAAAAACTTGTTTCAGTATGAGCCTGAGTAAAACAGAAGAATGAGAAACCCACTATCAGTGGTTGAAGAGAATTCATAAATTCATAACAAAATCCAAAAGAAACAGAATTAGAATTTGGGGCCCCTGGGCTCTCTCATGATGGCAAATAACTGACAAGGCTCAGGTCATTCCTTTTGTACCCACAAAACGAAGTACTTCTAAGTGCCTCTGAGGACCCTGGCCCTTTTCTTTCAAAGCCTCTCAGGTCATCAGGAACTCACCTGGATAAAGACGCTGGGGGAGGGCCGCTTCCAACCCTGGACCCCAGGGGGCCTTGGTGGGAAGCCCCACCGGTTCAGATGGCCCCTTTCTGGGGGCAATCTTAGTGTGGAGCCACCAGACGCTCAAAAACCAAACCTGCCAAGCTGGGGTACAACCTGAGGGCTAATGCCACGGAGGGGATCTCATCCAGCTTTACAAGGGAGAAGGCTGGTTACGGGGGACACCAAACTAGCATCAAAAGAGAAGACGTTACAGGAGGGGCACAGGAGCTTCGGGGCGGAGCTGGGCAGTTGGGGCCTTAGGAATGACAGGCACCTGGGCACTGAGTCCTCTCAGGCTGGGTCGCCCGCCCTCCTGCCTTGCCTCAGGCCATCTCGGCCCTCCCTGTCATGTACTCACCTCTTCCAGAAGCTTCTCTTGCTAACCCCACCCTGTTAGGATATCTGAGCACTGACTTCAGTCAAGTCCTCAAGTCCAACCCTCTATGGACAGTTGTTCCTCTGTCCTGGCAGGTGATGTTTTCTCCCTGACTATAAGGCTATGCCCCGGGGAAGGGAGTTATGGGAGTTAGGACACCTTGAGATTCCATCCCCTCCCTTTCATACAGGGCTTAATCTGCAGGGAGGAGTCACTCCTCGGTTCTCTTGGGGCCAGGGCTAACGCCCCGACCCCCCGCCTCCAGTTCTGGGGTGGCTGGCAGTCTCCACACTTAAATCATGTTTGCTAAATGCCAAACTATGTGAAACTGAAGAGAAATAGTGGCATGAGACACCACAGGCAGAATGCCACCCAGAAGGCAGAATGATCCTTTGACAAGCCAAGTCAACTCCTGTCACTCCCTTGCTACCCATCTCACTCAGAATAACACTCAAAGGCCTTACTCAGGCCCGGGGGGCTTTGCACAATGTGGCCCCCTCTCCCATCACTCTCCAGGCATTCGGCCCCTCACCCTTGGAGGGGCACACACACTCCTGCCTGAGTTGTGCACGTGCTTTTCCTTCTCCGGGGAATGTTTTTATACACACCTGGTCACAGCAGTGCACTCAGGGCCCTGCTCAAAGACAGCTAAAATAGCACCCCCTTCAGCACCTCGCTCCCTTCATCCTCTCCTCCCAGCACTCCCTCTACCTCCTCCATCCCACATGCTGCCCTGGGAGGCTGACTGGCCTGTGCCCTCAGGCAGGACACCAGAAGGTAGAGGGGAGGAGAGTGAGGTCAGGGTGTTCATTCCTGGGCTGGCTCCCTCCTTGCAGGGCTACTGCTTGCTGTCTGGCCCCTTAAGGACCCAAGGCCTCTCTCCAGGTGCTGGTACCTGCTCCCTCCGCTCCGTTACTCACTCAGGTACCACAGCACCCCATGGGTCCCCCTATACCTTGTCCCCATCTTTGGAGGTGATCCCTTTATTGAACCTTCCTGAAGTTACCCAGAGTACACTATTGCTTTCCTTCCAGGACCCTGATTCACCACCTGACATCACATGTCTGTTGTTTGGGAGCTGTCTGTCCACCATCTGGACCATAAGGACTTTACACTCTGCATTCTATCCCAACATCTGGCTCAGCGCCTGCACAGAGTCGCTCCATAATGTTTGTCAAATGAGTGAACGAGGAAGGGAAGGACCAACACAATGTGAAAACAGGATTTGGAGGCTGGAAAGAGGGCAAGATTTTAGGAGGTGAGGAGCATAACTGAAGGCACAGGATGCAGCAGTGATGAGAATGGCCTTCTCCCCTAAAGGGGAGACCCCCATTTGTGTCCTCCACAATCTGCACTGCTTTTGGTTTTGTTTTCTTTGTACGTCTTCCCACTAGAATGAACCCCCCGGGGGCAGGGGTCATGTCTGTCTTTCTCATTACGGTGGAAAAAGTCTTAGAGCCTGGCATAGTACCTGGCACACATAGAAGGCACTAGACCCGCAGATGAAAGAAATATGAGTTATCCAGAAGAAACCATGAATTGGCAGAGGACCACGAAAGCCAGATCGGGCAGCTTGGACGTGGAGTAAAGAGCAATGGTGAAGAACTTCAAGTCCTAGTGCAGAAACGGAAATGACAAAGACGGGGTTTCTAGGAAGGCGGGCCTGGCAGGGGACACTGGCTGGGGATGAGCAGGGACGCTGCTGCAGCATCAGACTGGAAAGGCAGAGGTGGCAGAATCTGATGACTGATGGATACAGATGTAGAATGAAGAGTCCTGGGCATTTAGCCCGGTGATGGTAAAGCTGAAAAGCCTGCAGTCCTGGCCCAGGGTAAATACTCCAGGGCCGCTGCTATTGGCCTCCCTCACTGTTTCCAGCTTCTGCCTGAAGTGGGAAAGCTGGGGAGTGGCAGTGGTTTGGGGGAAAGGGCAAATCAAATTCACTCTGACCATGTTGCACTGGAAGTATAAGCAGCCGGCTCAGTGGAGAGCAAGTGACAGACGGGTGCTGAGGAGCAGAAGAGCCACCTCCCTGGGTAAGCAGAGGAGCTTGGGGACCATCCACGGTTGGGCGGTCGGGGGGAGGGGGCAGCAAAGAAAAGGGAGGCCACGAGGTAGAATAAGGAAAGAAGGGCAATGTCAGGGGAGACAAGAACAACTTTAAAGGAAGAAGCAGTCAACAGGGCACAGGCCAGAGGCAAAAGCCTGGTTGGACCCCACCGAGGGCCCCATCCAACCTGACTGTTGGCCTCTGGGATGGGCTGGGAGAGCCAAGAGTGCCTGCAATACTTCCTGTGGCTTCAGTGTTAGAGGAGGGTTTGCTCCCTGTCCCAGGGTACACGCCCTAAACCTCATTTGTGGCAGAGATTGCCAGTTGTCCTCCAAATCCATTCTGTCCTTCTTTCCATGGTGACAAGGCTCCCACATTTTACCTAGACATAGAGCCATCCAGCGAAAACCCACATTTCCTTGCTAGCCTTGCAGCGTGGTGGGGCCATGTGGCTAAGAGGGGACAGCTTCTGGGTCTTCAGGTCTCCTTTGCACACATACCCCCTCTTCCTCTTTTCTCTGACGGGAATGTGGACCTGAAGATGGAGTGGCCGCCATCTTCCAGTCCATGGACATAAGCATCACCCGAGGTGATGGAGGAACCATAAGACAGTAGACGACACCATCAGGCCACCAAGCCTGCCTGGACCATCTACCCAGGCTTTCCTACAAAGCATACATTTCTGTCTTAAGCCACTGTATTTGGGGGATTGTTTTTGGAGCAGCCTATATCATACTGGGACCCACCATTTAATCCAGTAGAAATACCACCTTAGATCACACCAGAAGTTGTTCCAGCCCATCTCTGCCAGGGGTCCCAAAGGGGAGTAAGAGGCCAGTCATTTGTCTTGACAAAGATCCTCACTCTCCACGCACAAGGAAATCCTAGTCTCCTTAATAATGTTACAGATCCAGTATTTATAAACTGATCAAAATTCTTCATTAACAATGTTCTACTTTAAGAGCAGCGATTAGCAGCTTGACCATCCCTCTCTGCAACTGGTTCCATTTCTAGTTCCCTTCTGCCCCCCCCCGCAGGCCAAGGAGAGTGTGTGGGTGTGTGGGAATGACCTTGCACACATAGCGCTCAATGCATTAGAGGGACAGCAGCACACAGTTGGGAGACAGTAGCGTGAAAGATGAGAAGCATGAACTCTGGACAGAATGCCTGGGTGTGGGCTGCAGTGCGACTACTCTGTGGCCGAGTGGACTCAGGTCACTTCCTGCCCTCCCCAGGCCTCCGTGTCCTCAACTGCAAATGGGGACAGTAAGGGAACATCTACTTTTGAGGGAACTGTGAGGATTAAATGAGTCAATATGTGTAAGACACTCAGAACCATGACTGGTAACAGTTAAGTTCGCCAGTAGTATTCTTTACATGTCATTTAAAAAGCAACAGAGAAAGGTCTGGCAATGGAATAACATTGTCGTTTCTAAAGCACAGTTGCAGACATTCTTACTAAATCCTCCTGACGAGGTATTGTAATAATCCCATTTTACAGAAATTGGTTTGGAAGTTTAGTGATTTGCCCCAAATCACACAGCTGGTGAATTGTCAATACAAATATCACCATGCCTTGTTTGACTGAATGAGGAAGCTCTAAGGAAAGAGACTTCAGGATTCCAGAAAAACAAAGCTCAGGAATACCAGCTCCTTTTATGGCTTGTTGCTCCCCAAAGCCTGGCCATTTTGTTACTGATTTCTCAGTTAACTCCACTAATCACCATGTAACTGCCACCTGGTCAGTTAAACGGGCCTGATGAGAATCCTTGCCCCCAGGCCAGCGCTGGGGCTGCTGATCCAGGAGGTGGGAAGTCCGGAAGGGGCACACACATAAATGCCAGAGGGACAGTAGTGCACTTAGGAGACACGCAAAACGAGTACACTGTGTGGCTCTTATTCGGATCCTGATTTAAACAAGCCAACTGTTAAAAACAAAGACATCTGTGAGACAACTGGAAAAATCTGAATATGAACTGAGTAGTGGGGGATATCATGAGATTGTTCATTTGTTAAATGTGATATTGACATGGTGATTGGTAGAAAGGAAGGAAGGAAGGAAGGAAGAAATCTATCGATCCACACAAGTATGCTCCATGCCAAAAAAAATCCCCTAATTTTTGACAAAGGTACAAACATAATTCAATAGAGGAAAGGAAGCTTTTCAACACATGGTGCTGGATCAATTGGACACCACAGGAAGAATAACGAACTCAACCTAAACCTCATGCTTTACATAATAATTTACTCCAAATAGATCAAAGACTAAAATGCAAAACATAAATCTATAAAAATGTTACAAAATATATATATATAAAAAAAATCTTCAGAACTTGCTTGCTGAACAGACTTGCTGAAGATTTTTAGACCTGACGCTAAAAACTCAATCCATAAAAGAAAAAAATTGACCAATTGCACTTCACCCAAATTAAAAACTTTTGCTTTGCAAAAGATCCTGTGAAGAGGATAAGAAGACCAGCTACAGAGTAGAACACATTTGCAAACCACATGTCTGACAAAGTTCTTGTATATAGAATATATACAGAAATCTCAAAATGAGGAAACAGTCCAAATGGAAAGTGGACAAAAGACTCAAAATGGATATTTCATCAAAGAGGATATACAGGCAGCAAATAAGTATATGAAAATACGTTCAACAACTAACCATTAGGGAAATGCAAATTAATATCACAATGAGATATTACCACACACCTACCAGAATGGCTAAAATAAAACAAATAATAACACCCAATATTGGCCATGATGTGGAGAAACTGGATCACTCACACATTACTGGTAGGGATGTAAAATGGTACAGCCACCTGGGAAAAGAGTGTTTCTTTTCAAATTAAACATGTCGATACCACAGGCCCCAGCAATTGTACTCTTGGGTATTCATCTCAGAGAAATGAAAACTCATGTTTACACAAAAACCTACACACAAATGTTCATAGCCACTTTATTCACAGGAGCCCCCAACTGGAAAGAGCCCAGCTGCCCCTCCCTGTGTGGCTGGTTAAACAGACGATAGGACATCCATCCTATGAAGTACTCTCCCCAGTGAAAAGCACAGAGCGATGGCCGCACACCACAAGCTGGACGGCTCTCACTCACTCACACGGAGTGAAAAAAAGCCAACCTCAAAAGGTTACAAACTTTATGATTCCACTTCTGTAACATTCTTTAAGTGAAATTCTAGAGAGGGAGAAGCCAGGCGTTAGGGACGGGGTAGCGAGGTAGGTGTGGTGATAAAGAGAGAGCCGGAGGGAGGCTGGTGGGGATGCGCATCCTGATCGTGGTGGTGGTGACACAAATCTACACATGACAAAACTGCAGAGAGCCACACACACGGGACCACACACACACAGGAAATGGTGAAATCTGAATGAGTCTGGGGGTTGTACCAAAGCGAATTTCCTGGTTTTGATGTTGCACTACAGTTACACCAGACGCTACTGCTGGGGGAACTGGGAACTGGGTGAAGGGTCCGTAGGACCTCCCTGAACATTTTTTCTTTTTTCACAACATTCTGTGATTCTGTAATTATTTCAAAATTTAAAAAAATAAAGGTTTACCGGAAATGCAAAATGACATATTTACAGATTAAGTGACACAGGTCTTGGATGTGCTTTAAGAAATACTCCAGGAAGAAAAAAATAAAGAAAAAAAAAGTGGGAGAAATAGATAAAACAGAATTGAAAAGATGTTGATAAGTGTATAAGCTGGGTGAAGGATACATAGGGAAATATATGTATATACTTTACTCTCTAATTTTGGGTTTGAATATTTCCAAAATAAAAAGTTGTGGATAGTTCCTAGGGGTGCTTAGTCCAACAGAGGAGCTAAGCCGTACTGATCTCTTTATAGCCTTATTCATTGCTATGCCTTTTGAATACAAATTAAGTCCAAAGCTTCTACTTCTGTTTCATTTATGAAGTTTTTATGATCTTTTATTAACAGCTCGTAAATCACATTCTTAATCTGGCCATTTTCCCTCTAAGAATTCCCCCAAAGTTATAAAAAATAGAAATTTATAAATATACTGAGAAGTATGCACAGTTTTTACACAATGACAACAGTCGGATCAATGTTTCAAGTTGCCCAACCATCTCCCAGGTGGCTCATCCAGAACAGAATTACAGCAGTACAGCCTCTGAAATTCTCGCAGCAGAAACGGCGCCTTTTTCCAAATCCCACCTTCTCCCTCAGCGTGACAGGCACTCAACAGGTGTTTGTTTTAGATGGTTTAACAGCAAGAGAGGATCTGCGGAAATGTTGGCTGGGACGACTGCCCCCGAGAGCCCTGAAGGCAGCAAGCCGGGGAGGTTTCCGCCGCACCTGCCCTGGCTCAAACATGGTACTGGAGTTAAGTAACTGAATAGGCCGAGCACCGTCGGGAGCCGAATCACGCACGCCGAGGGGCCAGCACAGGCTCACCTGACTGCTTTGAACGGGAAGAGTTTCAGGTCACTACAAACCTGAAGAACTCTTATGTGGTCCAGAGATGAGGAATCCAAATTTCTCACTAGCAACGCCCCCACCCTGACTCCTTCAGTTACTGACAAGCAGCTCTTTCCTTCTAGATGGGATGGAATGCCCTAGAGAACAGTGAGGCCAGAGGAACATGGAGCCTGCTGTCCAGTCACCAAGTTTTTGGAGTTTTCAAGTCCCAAAAGCCGGAAGATTAAGAGATGACAGTGGAAGCCGAGTATAAAGAGAGTTCAATATGGACTTGAAGATGTTAAGCCAGGGAACTCGAGTATTCTGTGTAAACTTGCAGGTGTCACTGGCATTTTTCTTCCTTAGACTTGGTTTTTAAATCTCTTCCTCCAGAGACCAGCCAAAGGGTATCAGCTTACCCAATATCTTCCTTAAACACTTGTTTGGTGTGTTGGGTACATCAAAAACGAAATCTTCTCTTCCCAGGAGGCAAAGAGGTTGAACAAATTCAGACGTGCTTCTGGAAGAACACCTTGGCCTGGCTGCTCTCAGCCCACTTCCACCATAAGGGGGGAGCATAGCCCTCTGTCCGTGCCAGCCTTCCCGGAGACCGAGCAGACTCCTCAGCTCTCAGAACACAAGGCCAAATCCAGCCCTCAAATCTCATCCCCCACCCCCCGACCCCCATCAGATCCTTTTCCTGTTGATTCCACGATGATTCCTCTGTCAGGCTACAGCGTAATAGACGCACGGATCTAGGCAGGCTCTTGTCACAGAGAACTCTTTTCCCAGCACGGGGCAGGACTTGGGGGTTCCCAAGCATACATTCCACAGAGGGATAGAAATGACAGATCTCTCAGGAGACAGCGTGGCCCTGTTTCAGGAAATGCATCAGAAGCTCTTGAGAATCGCCGCTGCCCTTCCCCACCACTCTCCTCATTTCCCATCTGCCCAGGCCCCCCGACTCCTGCCGCCCCGATCAAGGAGTGTGATGTGGGGGCCTCCTGTTTCCAACATGGTGCGGGGGGACCAAGTTACCTTTGCTCAGCTCAACAGGGCACCTGGAGCCCTGGTGAGGAGAGAAACAAGGAGGTCTTAGGAAGAGAAATTGGTGGCACAGAGAGACTGTCTGCGAGTCAATCAAAGGGACCCGGATACCCTGAAATAGCAACTAGGCAAAGAGTCTTTCTGGCCCTTTCTCTCCTGCCACCTCCCCTGGCCTTCCAAGTTCCAAAGGAATCAAGTCCTATGACAACAAATGAGGTCACCGGCTGTTCCCACGCCCCACAGGATGGCCTGCTCGATTATGAAAGCCTCGTTATTACCATTGTATCTTACTCAACCCAAACATCCAGTGAAAATAGGTCATCTTAATATAGAGTTTGCTACTAAAATCATGCCCGGTCACACCCAGGCAGCCTTGGCTGGGCCACGAGGAAGCCACCCACTCTTCTTCCCTCGAGTGGCTTTAACTCCCCCAGGAAGGTGGTGTCCACGTCTCTGTACAAGGCAGGCTTCCTTCTCAGCTCACGAGAGGGACCTAGAAAGAAGAGGAGTCCATGGAGCCTGCCTGGTGGGGGCCCCATGTGCTCTCCTTCTGGGGCGGGGGAACAACTCCAGGGCTGTGAGTGCTGGTCCCAGGGCTCTATGCAGCAAGAGGTACACACGGGAGGCAAGTAAGGGGAGGAAAAGGGATAATACCGGGGTGCCAAAAAAATGTATACAAGTGGACACTGGTGAACGTTGCTCAAGCAGTTGTTCGCCGTCATCAGAAGTGTCTGGACGCTGATGGGAACCACTTTGAGCACCTCTTGTCATTGAAGAAGTCAAGTGTGACTTGGATTCATCTTTTGTTATTGGTATATATTATTACAATTTTAATACAGTTTTCCTTTCTTACAATGTGTCTACATTGATTTTGGCACCCTCTGTATTTCTTCTCACCAGAACAGCTTTCCCCAAGGTCCAGACCCACTGGTGAGGCTCTCTTTTCTGCCCAGACGCAGAGAGGACACCTTGGCTGGCCGGAGAGGCCCTTCCGCTCCCCAGCGCCCCCAACTCACTTCTTCCTGCGGATCTTGGGTTTCTTCACAGGTCGCAGGTAGGGGTTATCGATGATGTTCTCCTCCCCATTCCGGCTCCCTGGCAAGGAGGGGTTCTGCTGCAGGACAGAGGTGTTCTCCTTCTCGGCTCCAGAATCATCCTGTGAACAGAAGCCAAAATAAAGCAAATCACTAATGACAAAAGGATAGAGACCATGCCCATAACACGAACTAGTATTAGTTTCCCATCAAGAAACTGGAAGCCCAGGGACCCCCTGCTTTTCACTGTGCCCATCTCTGTCTCAGATGAAATGCAGCCCAGGCAGCGGCTGGCTATTGGAGGAAGGTGAGACCAACAGCTTTGACACAGTGGCGCACAGAACACAAAACCCTGAACTCTTGACAAGGCAGGACATGAGTTAGAAAGAACAGAGACCCGGCAGGGGAAGGGAGTCAGGGGCTAACATGGAGATGCTTCAGGGAGGAAGCGCAACCTGTGGGGAGATAAAGAACAAAGAGAAGTGGCCCTCCACGCTTTGCAGGGCTGAGAGACACACAGGGTCAGAACAAATCGTGTGCAGAGGGCCTCTCCTGAACCAACGGTAATGGAAATCACGTTGGATCCCCCTAAATTCTCAAAATATCTGGTACTTGCAACATGGCACCAACGACCATATTGCAGCAGTGGCCAGAAATTTCTCGAGCCCTGCGGGTTCCTACCCAGGCAAAGCAGAGCATGAGGCACCAACACGGGAACATTGCCAATAATCCCCATCGGCGACCTGGGGGTCAGGCCTTTCTGGTTTGGTTTTTGAGGAAAGTGATTCTGTAGAAGAGTTTGTACATTTACATAGAGTCCATATGATCCCAACTAAAACAATGTTTAATCATAATTGTGTGTAGGCAGAAAAAAGTACTATGTTGAAATTTTAAAAAACTGGTTCTGGGAATATGGGTGGCTGATTCTCCTTTCCTTATTTATACTCTCTTCTCTTTTCCTAGTTCTGTAAAACGAGCAGAAGCTGCCGGGGAGGGGGTGAGAATCACATGACGAACTTGACCTAGAAGCTTAAGCCTAAGTGACTATATAAGTGACCAGAAGCTGGTTGTGCTGCGCCCCCTGGTGACAGGCCAAGGGTTCTGTCACTCACTGAGATTCCTGTTTTGTAACTTGAGGCAAAACAGGACCTAACCCCAACCAGGAGATTGTTGGCAAACAACAGCAGGGCAGAGGCCACTGTGATCAGATGGCACGAAATGGACAGCAGACTCTCCCCCAGAGACTGCTGGCCTGGGATGCAGAGGACAGTCTCAGGCTGAGTGAACCTGAAGAAACTGGACCACTTCTAGGTTCTGCTACACGCTCTCTCACTGTCCCATCAGTCGTGTTCTCCCCAAAGACCCAGTTCCATCCAGGGTCTCTGTGCTTTCTCTCTCCAGCACCTGATCTGGTGGGACCACTGGTGACTCAAGAACCACTGCGGACCTTCCGGAAGCTCTCTGGAAAGCAAGTGCCCCAAGATCAACATGGCTTGTGCCACACCAAACGTCTGACCACAACCAGACCTGCCTCGGATAGTTGGCTCCCAGCCTTTCTGAAGTTCTTTACGGCTTGAATTTGTAACTCACTCCCTACCCACCTCCTCTCATGTCTCTACCGTAAAAGCCCTGTCTTCAAAGTTACTGGGAGTTCACTTCAACTGTGCCTTAAGTATTTCCTGAGACAATACTAAGGATGGTGGTGACACAAAGGTGCCGAAAAGCCGGCCTCTGGACCTCTGCTGGAGGGGACGGAGGCTCCCTCCATCTGGCTCCCTCTGTTCACAAGGCCAAAATGGGGGTCCTGAGTCGTGGGACACCTTCTCTTCTCCCAAGTAGAGCTTCTGGAAATGCCACTCTCTTGCCTCCTGCAGGGACAGGTGGCCTTGGGATAGGGAAGGATAGGAGGAGTACGTAGACAAAAGTAGTCAAGTACCAAACTGACCAAGACTTGTAAAAAACAAAAAGGGGCTCAGAAGGGTCTGTCCTTAGCAACTCCTTGAGCCTGGGAAAGGCCAGGCTCAGGCAGTGCGTGCACACGCTAACGGATGCCACGCCCTGGCATGACTGCCACCCAGTCTCACGGCTTTCAGTGCCATTTCCACGCCGCCTCCCACAGGTAGCTCTCCAGCCCTCACCTCTCTCCGACCTTCAGGCTCACATAGCCGCTGCCACGCAACATCCCCACGTGGGTGTCACATAGGCCTCTCAACTGTAATGTGCCTAACACTGAACTCCGGACCTTCCCCTCTGCGTGAATAGCTCTTCCCACAGTCCTACCGGCCACGGTGATGGCAACGCTATCCTTCAGTCTTTCAAGCCAAAAACTCCACAGCCATTCTTGCTTTTTTTCCTGACATTCCACATCCAGTCTGTGAGGAAAAATTCTTGGCCTTACCTTCAAAATAAGGCAGAATCTGACCACTTCCACTTTCCCTACTGCGACCACCCTTGTAGGACCCACCACTGTCTCTCGCCTAGACTAGTACAACAGCTTCCTGGCTGATCTCCTTCCACAGTCTATCCTCTGCCTGCACCTGCTACAGTCCATTCTCATCACGGCAGTCAGCGATCCTGGAAGAAGTTCAGGGATGTCGTTCTTCTGCTCCACACCTTCCCGCAACTCCCATTTCACCCAGTTAAAAGCCAGTGCTTACAGCGGTTCACAAGGCCCTATCTGATCTGACCCCTTCCTCAGCCACACCCACACTCGCCTCCACACTGTTGCTCAGGGCCTTTGGACCGGCTGTTCCCTTTCTAGAACACTCTTCCCCAAATACCACAGGGCTCACTCTCTCACCTCCTTCAAGTCTCTGCTCAAATGTCACCTTCTCAGCAATGTCCACCCTGAGCACCCCATTTAAAACTGGAACCTCCACCCTACACCCTGGATCTTCCCCCCCAACTACATTTTCATCTTTAATATACTGCCTAATGCTTTATTCACGCGTTACATTTACTGTCATTCACCCGCTGTCTCCACATAGACTCCCAAAAGGCGTTTTGTTTGTCCTGTTCACTGACGTATCCCAAGCACTCGGAACAGTATGTGGCACATACCAACAGGTACCAAATACTTGTCGAGAGAATGACGGGTACATTGTTCATAAAAGAGAAAAAGTTTAGACTGGGATTGCCTATAGGAGGCAGCTAGTTCAAATGGAAGAGAAACAATTCTACTATACACTAATTTAAAATGAATAGTCTGTTCAAGTAGCTGGAGAAACAAGAAACAGGTTAAGGAAAAGTAACTACCTAGCAACAGTCTTTGAGAGATGTGCTACCATCTACAGATAAAAGGATAATCTAAAATACCAGCCATTTAATTAACTGTAACAATATCTGTAAATGCTAAAGACTGAAAACAGCCTAAAAGTTCACAGGGGACTGGTTAAATTCAATTGTCACATCCATACAGTGGAATAGGATGAGGCTGTGCTCCTTATATCCAGATATGGAATGATCGCCAAGATGAATCGATGAGGGAAATCAGCTGGGGAAAACCATTTGCGACTTGCTCTTTGTGTTTAAAACAAAACAAAAAAAAAAACAAAAAAAAAAAGCCAGAAAAAAAACTAGGTCCCTACAAGGACACACAAGAGATTGATGACTGGTTGCTTTGTATGAGGGAAAGTGGATAACGGGGAACAAGGATGGGAGAAAGAATTGTCACCACACATCTTTTTATACATTCTGCATTTTGAAACGTATGATATTTGCCAGTCTAACAAAATAACATTAAGAAGTCCCATCGATTGTATATAAAATTGTTGCTAGAATCCTTCTCTTGAAGTCTTTTATTTTTTTATAGAAGAGCACGTGGTTGCACAGCCTAAAACAGCAGGGGAGGGAGCAGTGGGTGCCATGAGCTGCCATATGCCAGGCACCTAACATATACTGGCTCATTTTACCTTAGGCTTCCGCTTGCCCTTCAGGTAGGCACCCCTGCTCCTATTTGTACTTGTAAGGAAACAAGACTCAGATGTTGGGTCACAGAACCAAAGTCACGCATCTGGGAAGTAGCACAGTCCGGATTTGAAGCCAGGCCCGTCTGACTCTAAGGGTCAGTTCTTCCTACTCTTTGCTTGCTGTCTGGCTGGGCCTCTCGGTATCCAGGGGCGCTCAGGCAGCTCCTGCCATTCTTTCAGCCTCAGTTCACTCTCCGCCATGACCTCACCTTCTACATGGAGTGTTAGGTTACACACCTGCAAGCCCTATAATGCCTTTGTGCTTACAAAGGAGTGGGGCGGTTTGCTTAGAAGGTTCTTCCTCCTCCTAAGGTGAACCGCATTGCAGTCCACGACCCAATCACCCTATCTCAGACTAAATCACCCGGGTCCAAAACACAAGTGGAGGGTAACAAGGTCGTCTGCTTTATGTAAAGCCATGGGCTCCCAGCCCTAATTCTGAAAGGAGTCATTCGATCTTAAAGAAATGGTGTTCAAGCAAGGGAGAGCTTCAGCAAATAACAGTTATTCAAACAACGGACACTCTCCACCTCAGACAGGAGCTGCTGGCCGCCATTGGATGCATCGTGCCTTAGAGAACACGGGGAACGCTCCATCCAGCTTCAACCACTAAGGTAGCCTTTGCTTAAAAGCCAGGGCCCATCTTAGGGATGGATGAACGTGACTGTCAGCGTCCTGTAAGCCTTAAAGGCATGACAGCCTTTAAGAACTGCTCTTCTGTGACTCTCCTCACACTTCCTCCCAAGACACGAGAGCAAGCGCGGGCTCTTATCCTTTTACTCGCCAAGTGCAACACATCGATGACCAGCAGAGAGCACCCACAAGTTCCAATGAGCTCGTCTCCTCACCCACCTGTGCCTGTGCCCACACGTACCCTGTCTCCTCTCCTGGGTATGAAATGTCCAGAACAAGGCGAACCCCTTCCTTTGGGGACCAGGTCCCAGGCTGTGCGACCTACCGAAGACCATCATTCCAAACTGTGTCTCTCTCCTGCCTCCATTTCCCCTCCCTGCCAGATCATACCCATTAGCGTACAAACGTCCTGTTAGTTCTTTTATCCTAAAAAACAAAAAAACACCTCTCTTAACTCCTTAATCTTCCCCTTTTAGTTACCACTTCATTTCTCCTGACATTGTCTATGTCAGTGCTGTCCGATGGAACTTTCTATGATGATCTACATGCATCCTATCAGGATGGCGGCCAACAGCCATACATGGCTGTCACACTTGGGTCACCATGAGCCCATCATGCAAGTCCCTAATAAAGCCAGAGGCCTAGGGTAGCTCACGGCCAAGTCCCAGGCGACAGGCTGAGGGCAGTGTGGGCGAGTTTGGGGGCTACCCGGAGGCAGGCAGAAGGCAGGACCCACCGTGCTAATATGAAGAGGGAGGTTCTCGGTGTCTGTCTGCTCATCCTGCTCTGAGGAATCCGTCTCTTCCATTTGTTGCATCTCCAGCTCAGATGGAAGAAGAGCTGTCAGGTAGGGGATGGTGAAAGGCCTGGCAGCAATCACTGGAGAATTAAAAGAGAGACATGATTCCACTGTGATGGAGTCCTTGCAGGTGGCCTAGAGCCTTACGACAGATGAGTGAGCGGCACCGGATGGCAGTGATGGCTAACATGCTCCGAGCACTTACCGATCTCCTATCTCGAGCACGATATCTTTATACGTGCTATCTTTAATCCTTACCTCCACTGTAATAGGTAAGTACAATTGCCAACCCCATTTTACAGATAAGGAAACTAAGGCACAGAAAAGTTAAGTGACTTCTTCCAGCACACAGAAAGTGGCAGGGTGGGATCTAAACTCAGGCACTATGACGGCAGAGCCCAATTTTCTCAAGTATAACTAAAATCAGACGGAACTGGGGCTGAATCCTAGCAAAGCATCAGCTTAGTGATCTTGTACCCAAGGCCAATTAACCCCTCTACGCCTCATTTCTACAGCAGAGACACTGATCCCATCAGCCTGAAGGATTCAAGTCCAAATATTGACTTGAGAACTCTCCGCATGTAAGTGTATCCACTGAGCTAGAGGGCACTTCAGGTAAATGGACGTCCCAGTTCTTCCAAAACGCGCTAAGGATGAGAAGAAGAAATTGTTGATAAAAAAATAAAATAAAATAAATGAATAAAAGCAAGTCTCTATGTATACTTCTGTGGTAGAAAATGATTCCCAAGAGACACTCCACGATTACTTTTATATGGTTTAGATGTGGGGTCCTGCCGTCAGAAAGAGCTAGGTTTGAAAGCCACCTACCAGCTGTGTGACCTTGGGTAAGTTACTTCATTTCTCTTCTCTATAAATCTCGACTTCCTATAACGGTAGTGATAACAGCTCCTAACTCATAGGCTCCCAAGAGGCCTCACTGAGATGATGTAAGGGAAATGGTTAGCAGAGTATCTGCCACTTAAAAACTTAGCTGCTATTATGCCAGGGCTAGGCACACAGTGAGCCTTTGCTGACTGAATGAATCACTCAAACCAATCTCCTTCGTTCACCTCTGGAAAAACTGAGGCCGACAGAGATGAAGTAACTTGGTCACACAGCGAAACGGTAGTACTGTGATGAGAAATTAAATGAGATGGTACCATGAGAGGACATGGTGAAGGGCAAAGCCTGGCAGGCGTTCTGTAACTGCCCTGCCCCTGATGCCAGCGTCCCTTCTACTATCAGGGCTGCCACCTGTACTATGAGTCTCTCTGATGCCTTGGGCTCAGTCACCCCTGAGGTAACCTAAACTCAAAGTAACTCAAGCAGCTAGTCCCAACAGAGGCCGTTACTGTTTCAGAGTCATCAGACAGGGACAAAGCCCTTAAGACCTGGGTAAAGGAGCCAGAAATCTAAAGAACGGGATGCACCTGAGACAAGAACAATGCTTATTCGTTTTGTCCTACCACACACTGAGAGAAAGGGAAGATGGTGGGATTATCTCAAATGACAAGACCGGGGCCACAGAGGGGAGAGACTCTCACATGGAAACGTGCTGACATCATCTTTGAAAAGACTCTGGGTCTCGCCTGTCTTGGCCATAAAACGGGTGAGAGCCCGCTCTACATCTCGTCTCTGGGACGCAGCCTTCTCCCGCAGGACCTGGTAGTCCGATACAGGCTCCCGGTATGTCTAAAAAGAGAAGAGCAAAGACACTAAGTAATACCAACGGATCATTCTGCTCTCCTTGGGGCCCTGCCTTGCTGTTGCTATATCCTTCCACCCTTTAAATGACCCACTACCATCGTTGAGAGCAGAGATTCCTAAATGCCAGAAAGAAATTGATATAACTATCATTAACATTTATGTTTAATCTGAAAAATTAAGAAACGTACAAATATTTACTATAGATTGACCCAGGACCTTCACTTAGCTCCCGTGACAGCTGGTGTCAGGTATAAGAGACACCTCCTGAATGAAGAGTGGGAATCCTGTCAGGGCCTGTCAGGAACCGTCGGTTCCATCCGTGTAATGTGACATTTTGTAGTACACTTAAGCAAGAGACTGCGTAAGTAGATTTGTGGATTGTGTTGTCTTATTCTCTTAAACCAACCTTTACAAAACGGACATGTTGTGCCAAAAGATTCTCTCAGACTGAAGATAATAATGTAGGTACAAGTGAACGAGACAGTGGCGGGCCTGATACTCCTCTTATTAGTTCTCAGCTCTTTGGCAATCACGTTAGTGTGAAAAATGACCGAGATCTAATCAGAACGAGAAGTTGGCCAAAGCATTTTAAACGGCAACGGTAAAGGTCATTTGCATGGTGACCAAAATGTAACTACTCTTTGTGATCGGGAGATAAGATTTTTAAAGGAGGCACTTGGAAACATTTCCACTGCTGTCAATGTTGATTCAAGTGTATCACCTATATACAGTTCCCATATCTACACTTAAACAGAAACAGGATTTTCTGACATGTTTAAAATTTGAGGGGAGTTTGAGCATACTTGTTACAAACATTAAAAATGTAAGACCTTACCATCATTTTTCAGAAAACTGTTTGGAATTCAAGAAGTTGGAAATTGAACAGAAAAACTCAAACAAAATTCTTTGAATAACTGGTAGAGGAATGAAAAAAATTAGTTTTGTGATTGATTAAAGGGAGCCAATGATGCTACTAAGGCACCTTTTCAGCTATGAGAGCTGTTAAAGTATCAAAACAAACTGATTTTAGAATCAGACCTCTCACTTATTATTTCACCAAGTATTAAACCAAGATTTCAAAAAATAAAAAGCAGAGGCAATCACTAAAAAGGAGCAAACAGGTTTCCTGAACCTTTAATAAGAGTCCGATTACTTTTTAATGTGCATTATTTTAGTATAGTATTACAGTCCAATGTTCACGTACATAAGCATGAATGTTTACTGGAGTACATGCTTAATATTTTTAGTGATAGAGATACACTAGAGATACTAGAATTAGAGACTTATGGGTTGAATTGTGTTCCCCTAAAAAAAGGATATGCTGAAGGCCCCAGGATCTCAGAATCTGATCTTATTTGGAAATAGGGTCATTGCAGATGTGATCAGTTAAACCGCTACTCCAATACGACTGGTGCCCCTGTAAGAAACTGGCCATGTGAAGACAGAGATATCGAGAGAAGCCCATGTGAAGACAGAAGACCAGAGTGCTGCATCCACAGGCCAAGTAACGCCCACAGATCGTCCGCAAACCACCAGAAGCTAGGAAGAGGCAAGGAAGGATTCTCCCACAGGTTTCAGAGGGAGTATGGCCCTGGCCACAACTTGATTTTGGATATCTCACCTCCAGAACTATTAAGACAATGAATTTTTGTTGTTCTAAGCCACTTAGTTTGTGGCACTTTGTTACGGCAGCTCTAGGACACGAATACAGAGACGACTGGTCACGGGTAATGGCTGAATTGCACTGGTGGGTGACCATCTACTCCTTCCCCTCCTATCCTGCGGTGTGCAGCATGTCCCGGAAGACTTGCTCCAACAGCCTGTCTGATGCCATATTTGCACCAGTATGTGGTGTGGAGGTGGGGACAAAGGAAGCAGGCGGAAGAGCCTCTGGGGACTCCTCTGCACACCGAGCTTTCCCAAGGGAGGGTGAATGCTATTCTGGCTAATGAGAACATACCTGAACCACAGTTAACAAGAACCATGGCAAACAACTCCGTTTGTCCTCCTTCAGACCTAGAACTCAGAGTTACGGTAAGTTTCATTTCATGATATCACCAAGTATGTTTTCAACAACCTTTCCCACTGATTTAAAACATAACTGTTTTCTATTATGGGAAATTTGGAAAACCCAGAAAAGCGCACACAAAACAACAAGTTACCTATGGCCCACTGAAAACGACTCTGAACATTTTGTGAAACATCCTTCTAATCTCTTCTCTATGTGGCTGGGTACTTTTGTTTTGGTGGGATGGGCAAAACCACGCCAGTGTTCACTTCTTGTTAACTATGCTTGTGTCGGCCAACTGGAGAACATAATTCTCTTTTGCCACAATGTCTATCACTTGTGAAAAGACATTCTGAGTTCTGAGCCCACCTTTTACCAACATAACTTTTGGACTCCAGTCTGACAGTCCATGGGAACTGACAGCTTTGCATCAGTCACAGCTCCCATCATGTCCTCGTCACTCACCGGAGTTTTGATGTAGGTGTGGGGGTCAGGGAACTCCGGAAAATGGCTGGGGATGTGCGGCGGGTGGGGTCGGTTCTGCCCTGCAATCAGGGCCTTGGGAGTCACCGGCTGATTGGTCACTGGAGCTGGAACAGAGTCATCACTGGTTACTGCTCCACCCAAGGCCTTGGGTCTCGACGCAAACCCTTTTTTTCTCAAAGTAAACCGGACCTCAGTTTTCTGAACAAGCTCTTTGTATGTCTACCACTAAAAGGCCTTCAATGGCGTGAGGGCCTGAGAAGGTCACCCCCCCATGGCCAGCCCTGCTGGATGACCTTCGGTGACATTCCCACCTCCAACAACCTGCCTGCATGCCTCTCAGGCAGATGAGGGAGGCTGTGACAGCGGTCACTACATAAAAGAGCATGCTGAGGAGCTAAGGAGTTACACGGGCTGCTAACTCTCTTCTCGTACAGCCCCGTGACAAAGGCACATAATACGCCAGGCTAATTAGCGTGGCCTAATGACAACAACAGGGGATTGAAAATGGCACCTTCCACTGCTGCTTCGAGAGAGAAGTTCTTCCAAAGATGCCAGCTTGAAAACAATGATGGAGAAAAAAACTCTAGTGAATTTTCCCCAGGTCCTACGAGTCCACACTAGTCACTCCCAACTCAGTTATGGCACTCAGTTTATCTAAGGCACAAGTCATCAAACTTTTTGACTAAAAAGACAGAGAATAAATATTTTAGGTCTTACAAGCCAGACAGTCTGTCACAATTATTCAACTCTGCCATAATTAGCACAAAAGCAACTATCGAGAACAAGTGAACATGGCGGTATCCCAATAAAACTTTATTTACAAAAACAGGTGGTGGGCCACATTAGGCCTACAGACCATAATTTACAGACCCTTGATCTAAGGAAGAACAAGAGCTTTGGCATTTTCAAGCAGTATCGACTGCCCTTTTGGGGGCTAATGCACAAGAACCACAGCCACACCTTGGTTTTCCTTTCTGGCGACTGAACTTCACATCCGAATCCTATCAGCCTAAGCAGAGATTCTATGATAGGTAGCCCCAAATAACGGAACGAGTAACAAGGAAGTAGCTGCCATACTGATCCCTGCCCTATTCAATGAATTCGTTCCATAAGCATTAACTGAGCACTTACTGAGTACTCCAGTTTAAAGTCACTTACGGGCAGTGATGACCATCCTCTGAGACCGCTTTGCGTAAGCGGGGAGCGTGTCCACGTTGAAACCTAAGAAACAGGAAACAAACATCCCTGTGGATATTGAACATGGCCTGGGGTGTAACACTGTGGTGAAATAGCTTAAGCTCCCAACTCAAGCATTTTGCAGCTACTCAATAGAAGCTCCTGCAGAATTCCCAACAGGGAGCAAGGAGGTCTCTTAAATGGGTTCAGAGGCACCCTCTATTGATAACCCTCTCAAGCTAAAAGCAGACCAGAAAAACCATGAGGGAATTTGAAAACACTCCGCAGACGTAGCTGACTCCTCGGGACTCCAATCTCTCTCACTCACAACTCCCAATCAGCTGCACTGAAGAATTGGAAACTTGTGTACTCACCCATCTCAACAAGTGTGACCACGATATCCGACAGCGTGGGCTGGGTCCTGGCTGTGTGCTCACAGTAAGACTTGGCACTCCTCCCAATTTCTGAAATGTCTGGGAAAGGATCAAATAAAGTCTTATTCTCAGTTCCCAAAAAGTTAAACATAGAATTACCGTATGTTCCAGCAATCCCACGCCTAAGTATACATCCAAACAAATTGAAAGCAGGGACTCAAACAGATACTTGTACCCCAATGTTCACAGCAGCACTATTCACAATAGCCTAAGGTAGAAGCCCAGTGCCCATTAACAGATGAAGGGATGAACAAAATGTGGTCTATCCATCCAACAGAATACTATTAAGCCATAGAAAGGGATGAAGTACTGATACACGCTCCAGCATGGATGAACCTTGAAAACGTTACGCTAAGTGAAATAAGTTAGACACCAAAAGTTTAACGTTTTGAAGATTCGATTTATATGCCAGAAAAAAAAATTCATAGAGACAAAATGTAGATTAGAGGTTACCTGGGGCTGGGGGAAGGGCAGAATGGGGAGTTATCGTTTATGGGTACAGAGTTTCTGTTTGGAAGAGTGGAAAAGTTCTGGAAATAGTGTTGATGGTTATACAACATTGTGAATTACTTAATACCACTGAACTGTATACTTAAAAATGATAAAATGGTAAATTTTAAGTCATGTATATCTTGCCACCCAAAAAAAAAAAAAAAAAAAAAGGTTGGTTGGCAAAGTATTGTTTCTTCTGCCTGAAGCTGAACCTCTATTTTAAGAGTCATGCTGAAGTCCTTCAGGGAAAAGGGGAAAGTATGAAGCTGGACTCCATGAATGGGCTTCAGAAGTGGATGGGAGGTTCCATGAAAACTGAAATTGTGCTCAATTTTACACTCAAGAATTCTTGGCTCCACAGAATTCATCATATGTAAAAGGGGTGCCAAAAGGCAAGGAACCCCTGCTCTAGGGCGCGAATGGTTCAGAAGATAAAAGCAAGTGGTGCTTGATAGGGAAGGGTGTCTGAGTGAAGACCTGCTACCAACTCGCCATGCTCCTCTGAGCAAGTTACTAACAGTCTCCACACATGAAAACGGGGGGCAGCATCTGTTTACTGTGGGGAACATCTAATTAGAATCCCAGTAGATCATCTCAGAAATATGCCAAGTGGCAGTTAAAATATCTTCAGCTATTTGGTTTTTTTCTTATATGCCAGCAGGTCCTAGGATGTCAGAGGCAATGCAGAAAACAGAGATTTTGCTGAGTAAGGGAGAATACGTTTTATAGAATAAGTCTAAGATTGGGGTCCCCAGAAACAAAGTGATTGTAGTCAATAAACACACCATTTCTGTCTGGTGCTTATCACTAACACAATCCTAAAACTTTGCTATCCAGACCTAATGACACATGGAGGTGCCCAAGTCTTAGCAAGCCCTCAGCTTATGCCATCCATCCTTGATTTTCCTTTGGCTGAAGTAGAAGATTTTTACACTATCTTTAGACCTCATATAGTTCTAATACTCATAGCTTTCTAACACAACTATTTCAGCTCAATCCCCTTCCGTGGCAACCGTTTCTTCTGAGAGAAAAAAGGCCTCTTGTCCAGTAGTATGAGAAAGAACTGCTTCAACTCCAAGGACCTTTAAACTCTGAATTCCAAAATCTTTCCAAGAACTGAATTCTTATCTGTTGGGAACTATTAGTCCATTCCTTTAGGACAAAAGTTCTCAAAGTGTGCTCTGGGAATCCGTAGACATTCCTGAAATCCCTTCCAAAGTCCACAGGTCAAAACTGTTTTCATAATAAAATAAAGACATTCTTTGACTTTTCACTCATTCTCTCATGTAGTTTTCTAGTGGCTATAGGACCTGTGATGACATCATGGCTCTGATGGATAACTGATCGTATGCTTGTTCATTCTTGTTTTAAAAATTTCTGTTTTCTTTATAGTGTGGCTATATATATAGAGAGAGAGCCCATGTATACACAACTCCACAGGGTTCTCAATATTTAAGAGTCCACAGGTGTTCTAAGACCAAAATGTTTGAGATTACTGCTTTAGGCAAACATTTGGTACTTAAAACTCCAAATGTCAAAGAGCCACCTCACCCCAGATCTTGCCCTGCCTGAGGGAGCCCAAATGTAGCGACTGATCAAGACCAAAGTACAAAGGCAGAGACTTTTCCATCTGATGTGGGATACCTGATGGACAATTAGCACCCAAGCTCCCCAATGAGTTGGCCAATTCTTTGCCTGCATTGCAGTTCAACTTCTCCCTCTGCCTAAACCTTTCTCTCACTTCCATTCATAAAGGTTGATCCTTCTAAAACACCTAACATACACCCATCCCTCATCCCATCCTACTCCCAAAAAAGACCCAAATAAGGAAATACACTGTACGTGCAGAAAAGCCTATGTGAGACCATTCTAGCTCCTAACCCTCAAGACATTTCCTTTTTAAAGTGTTTTTTCCCCGCATTCTACAAAACTTATTCACCCTTACTCTTTGTATCACATAACATAGCATTTGATTAACATATTTTGCCATGTGTAATGCATACTTTTTTGCCCAAATTTGTGAGGGGAAAATAAGGATGTGCATTATACACAACTCCACTAATTCCGTAGCTACTCGTAAATGTTTTAATTCTTTTATTTATGCTTATGAGTCAAAAATGTAACTCTAGAAATCAATAACGATATCCACATGCAAAATAATACCCAGAATATGATCATTGGTTTTGTTGAATGTATGACGAACTTGCAATGCCAAAGGGTTCTTCGCCTTCTATGATGTTTAAATATCGTAAATTTATTACCAGTACATAAAATTGCTTGTACCTTGTCTCTGTTTTTGTGTTTTGTAATTATTTGTTACATAAAATTTCTTGTACCATAAGACATTAAAAAATAAGTGCTCAAATTCCTTTATAATACAAAAAACAAGAGTAACTACATATAAACAAATAGCGATTTGAATTAAAAAAATTAAAACGGAAGGTTTTTTTCCCCCTGAAAGTTTGGGCCAAAAACATGGGTGCGCATTATATACGGGAGCGCATTATACACAGCAAAATACAGCAAAATACTGTATATCATGTGATGGCATGGGAATTAATCCTGACTCCAACAAAACCGTAAGTTCTCTGAATATAGAACACAAATAGCAATAATAACAGCACCTACAAGTCATCAAAAGCTTTCAATATTCCCAGCATTGAATGTTTTAAGTATACACCTCATTTACATTCACAGTTCTATGAGGTGCAAATTATCACCCCATTTCACAAATGAGGAAATTAAGGTTCAGGAGGTTTAGCAACGTGCCCAAGCTATTAAGTGGCAGAGCAATGACTTACACCCGTCTTATCTGATTCTAAAGCCCATAAATCACTTTACTGTGTTCTTTTTCTTAAATCCTCTCAAACACTATCACAACGCAGAACACAGAACAAATGTTTGGTTGACGTGAAGGCGGCCTATTATTTCCTGGTACTTACAGCTTTGTAGCATCTCTGTCAACGTTTCCACAGATGCTTTTTCAGCGCTCTCAAACCCTGCTTCTGTGAGCAAGGAGCTCACAACCACTTGCAGGGTTCGCCTCCGGGCTAGATGGTAGTTATCAGCAGGGTTAGTGGACTGTTTACCTCCTGATCTCTGTGAATCAGCAGCCCAGAAAGAGAGATTTCATTCACTGGACAAGAATGCAATTACATAATTCATATATCGTCAATGGCCAAGTAAAGATTCTTTTGCTAAATATTTATCAGTGCTTAATTAAATGGGATAGCTCTTATGTTTAGACTTATAGATCTTGGCCAACTGAGTAATAATTGAGCATCCAAGGGGCTCTAGAGATAGCCTTTCTGCTTACTTAAAACTTAAAAATTCCAATACCACAAATGAGTGTTTCTTACTTTTTATTTTAGCAGATTATCTGAATATACAACTGAAGAAACACGCATGACGGGAATGAATTCATGCCTATCTCCCAGAAAAAAATTATCTCTTTAAACCACTCACGATGGGATTTGTCTATCTCTCAGAAAAAAAGATCTCTCTCTTGTTCCTCCCGTCTCCACACCATTTAAGTAAAATTAAAACAAGAACACACGATGCTGAAGAGAGTAAAAGGGTTTAACAGCAAAGTAGGAAAGCTAAATATTTTGAAACGGGAATCCCTCCCAACTTTGGCTAGCCAATAAGAAGGCTTAAAGGGGCTCTTCGGACCAATCAGGAGGTGTTCCGGGTTCCCAACCCCCAACAGGGAACGAGCCAATCGGTATACAGGTCCACCAACTCAGGAGGCCGCCGCCAAGTACCAAGGAGGGGGGGCATATACGGCCTGAAAGACCCTCCTCCACTCGAAGCTCCTAGTGGGGCTGGACGTCTGGGTATGAGCTTGTTGCCCAGCCTAAGGAAAAGTTACAGAACGCCCAGACTCTCTCGGCTTCGATCCCGCGCCTCCCGCCCTTACCGTTCCGGAGCTGCCAGCCCCAGCAGTGGCCGTCGTGTCGGCCATCTTGCTCTGGCGTAACGTGCGCGAGCGCAAGGCAGGATGGGATTTGTAGTCGTCGGGCGGGGAGAGGGGGCGGGGCGGCGTGCGCCCCTCTGGGCTTTCTGAAACTCAGTGAGGAGGCGTTTGGGGGCGGGGGTGCTTCAGTTGACCCGACTCACGTGACTTCCAGTGAGCTGCAGGTTGATGTGGCCCCGGTGAGCCTCGGAATTGGCCGGGAAAATGCGCCCTCGGTTTTTACACCTATTTCAAGATGAAATCGTTTCTCATAAAGAACACACCCCTGGAACGCTCCGAACTTGACTGTTAGTAACACCTGGCTGGGTCCCGCCCAGTGCCGGTGACTCACTGTCTGCGGGAGGAGGCCTGATAATAAGTATTGTTGCGCTCTCCAGGTGATTCTCCTGAGCGGGAAATTTGGAGAAATCTGTGTTGTACTGATGATGACTCTGCAGCCGGTCAGTGCCCCACTTGCAACCAGAGCCTAACGACCACCTAGTCCAGGTCTTCCACTGCTCCCAGCTGCGGTCTCGCCCTCAGTTAATCCGCGGGTATTTGCGGGGCCAGACGAGAGGGGCAGGCGGGCGAGAGGCTCTGTCCTTTGCCCGCCTCACTCCCAGGGCATTGCGGTGCCTGTGGTTTCCTGTTCACTCGCCCGCCAGACCCTCCGGATGGGTTCTTCCTGCGCTGACCGAACTGGGCTTTATTCCTCTCGGTTTGCGGGTGCCTGGCGGGACGAAGACGATGGGTTTGAATTCTAACACGCGCCAGCTGTGGGACTAGGGGCGCAGGACCTAACTGCATTGTGGCCTCAGTTTCCTCTTTTGTGAAACGGGGGTGTGATTGATAGAAGGGGGGAAAGAGCTAATACAAAGGGTCTGTGGCGGTGTTAGACGTATAGCAAGGTCAAGAAACGGCGTCTCCTGTTGTTTATTTCCTGGGTAGCGCGTCGAAGAGCGGCTAACGCCTGGAGGCAGGAGTCTGGAAACCTGCGCTGCACCTGCACAGTCGCGCGTACCTGAGTCTGGGGGGCGCGCCTCTGCCCTCTCGCCTAGGGCACGGGGGGCGGGGTTTGCGGGGGCGGGGGACCACACCGGGAGTCCTGGCCCAAACCTTAGCTGAACAGAGCATCCAGTTCGCTTTGTCTCCCCCGCCCCCTCTTCCCCACTTCCTGCCCAGCTTTAAACTCTCGATCCGCGGCTCAGCGAAGACTGTAAACATGCGGCGCCTCGGGAGGTGGAGACTGGTTCTGTTTGGGCGTCTGGGGGAGTGGTGCACGCCCCTCCCTGCGGCTGGAGGTTGCGAACCCCCATCTCCCCAAAAAGAGAAGCCAGAGGCGGCAGGAGAGAGTGTCTGCGGCCACAATCGGTGCTTCGGGGGGCTCACCTGCCAAGGAGGTAGGCTTGAAGGCTGGAGAAGCCAAGATAATGGGGGTCAGCATCTTCCCCCTTCGTTGGTGCCTCCAAACTTAGGCAGGACACCGGGGTAGGGGTCGGAGGTGGGTGGGTTGAGGAGGTCACTGCGCTCTCGTCACCTCCTGGTTGTCCCCAAGAGCTTGGCTTATATTCTCAGTGAGCTGTTTGTTGTGCATGTAGTTGAGGGGCGGAGAAGCCCACCAAAGCCCTGAGTGCTCTACATGTTTGCACAGCCCCCTCCAACCTGAACCGCGATCCTGGAAAGTCAGTGGGCTGTCGTGGTTTTCTAGATCTCAGAGATAGAGGTGGGGGCCGGTAGGAAGGCAGAAGCAGTGTGGGCAGGGAGCCTTCAGGTTCTCTTGCCAGCCAGGGCCAGGGAAGGAGGCCAGAGGAGGAGACTGGAAGGAGGGACCCCTCAGTGTTTGGTGTCTGATGGGTACACAAGTGATGGTCTTAGCCTTTTCTGTGTCTTTTCATGTGTCCACAAGGGGAATAACTGAAGCAAGTGGTTGCTGTTACTAAGGGAGCATTGATATATTCATTTGCAAGCACCGAGCACCTGTATGTCTGGGATTGTATTGGATGCTGAGGGTGCGATGATGTGATGTACCCAACAGCTAGTATGCGTCATGATCAACAGAGATAAGTCTCCAAGCTCAGGTGGCTGGGAGGCTTCAGAGAGAACAGGATGTTTGAGTTGGGTTCTGAATGATGAATGGTCACCAGGCAGAGAAGTGGTGGGAAGTCTTGGGGGACACTTACTCATTCCACAGAGTGGTACTGAACCCTGATTGTGTTGTTGGGCATTGGGGTAACACAGGGACCCAAAAGCACTTCCTGCTCTCTTTAACCCCCTGTCTAGGAATGAAGAAGTGGGAATGAACATGATGAATTCAGGGGAAGGCAAGTTTCTGGGCTGGTCCCCAAGAACCCAGAAATTCCCAGCTAGATGCAGCTGGGAAGGTCCACCTGGGAGTGATGTGACAGTCCACACAATCTTGGGGCACCCACTCCCCAGCCCTGGACTCTAGGACTGCTTCTTCTAACAAATCTTGTTCTGTGCCCCCCACCGCAATTCTCTTTGGGACCCAACAAGGATGAAGAGAACTGGCTCTCCCGTTGGTTTTCTGCAGATTTTTCTGCTCTTTCAGTTCCTGGGCTCCTTTGAGAGATGACTGACAACAATTTATGAATTCAGCAACTGTCTGCTGTGGTCATACCGTCTGCACAGGCTAGATGTTGGGGACATAATGGGAAACAAGTCAGAGCTTCTATCCCCCTGGAAGTTAGAATCAAAAGCATCTCTGAGAATTCCAGCAGGATCCAAGTCTATGCCCAGACCTTGGGACCTTCTCCTCCCTGTTCCTTCCCTCAAGGGTTCAGAATACTAGCTAATGCTTAATGGTGCTGTCAGATACTCTTCTAAATGTTTTAGGTGTAATGTCTCATTTAATCCTCCAAACAGTCCTATGAGGTAAGCACTAGGATTATCTCCATTTTATAGATGAGGACACTGAGGCAAAAAGAAGTAATTTTCCTAAGGAGGACACGAGAAATAAATGGCAGAGCTGGGGTTTAAAGCCAACTCACATGACTTAGGAGGCTCTGTTCTTAACTACTAGGCAAGCCTGCCTCCTTGACTGACCACATAGAATGTGCACTTGAACCAAGGGCTTAGGAGTTTCCAAAAGGGACGCCATCGTCCTGTATGAGCGTGGGTGCTGGTGCTGTTCACAGGGAGCCCCAGAAGGCCTGAAATAGGGTTGAGGTAACAGCACAGAGCTGGCTGGTATCCTCTCCTAAAGGCCTTGTGTGTGTGTCAGCGCATGAACTTCCTAAGCTTCAGTCAGCAAGAGGAACACACCAAGGTTTGATGCAAGAAAGAACTCAACATAGATGAGATGTGCCAGAATCTGGTAGCTGGGAAACCAAGGCACCTCTCTTGTTGGAAATCTTTAAGAATAGCAGAGATCCTCATATTCTAGATTCCAGGAGGAACAATCCAACTTAGCTGAGTAAGGAAGATCGTCAAGGAGTGGAAGCAATCTTAAGATGCTCACCTCTCTTCCCCAGAGCTGCTGCATCGCAAAGCTGCGTCTGTGGACCCGACCTCACCCCTCCAGGCAGGCTGGGACAATGCCCGTGATGCAAACCAGGCCATGGGGCAGAGATTCCATAGATTACAGCCATTTTCCCATTACCTTTCTGAACGTTTGGGTTTCTCCCAAGAGCCCTCTGCACAGATCTGGAGAGACCCTGACGCTGTGTCTCTTTGCCTGCAGTCAAACCACCCCCTACCATCTATATTTGTTAGAGGGGTGTGTGTTGGGGAACAGGGGTTGATGCTCAGGCTGGAGGGTAGAGGGTGGCCTCCAAGGTAACTGGTAAGCAGGATGTGAAAGTTGAGAACTCGACAGGCCTCCAGGCTGCAACACACACACACACACACACACACACACACACACACGCCTTCCTCTCTCATCATAGGTGGGGTGCAGTGGAACCTTCCGTGCGCCCAGCCCCCTGCCCCAGGCACTCTTCAGGCTGGGGAGAGAACAGGTTGTACTCTTGAGAAACCACAAGAGGAAGTTTAGGGAGGGCTGGGGTGGGGAAAGTTCTGGGGCCCTTGCCAAGTTTCCCTTTCATTGGTAGATGTGTTTATTTTGGTGTGTTTGTCTTGCCCTCAAAGACATTTAAATTTTAAACCCTCTGAGTTTTAAAGACCGGTCGAGGCCTGCCCAGTTACAACAGGAGGGTGTGGCCAGAGCCGCCCCTGGAAGTGGGACTGGAACAAGGTACCCGTTTTTTGGATTTCACCTGGGATTCATACTGACTGGGGAAGGCTAACTCCAGAAAGTCTTCTTTTCTCCTCTCTGCCCTTTCACCTTGCTTTTCTCAAAGCACTCCCTACCGCCCTACATTCCTCAGAGGAATGTGGTTATAATGGCCAGTTAGGGGCTATCCTACATGTTTTCCTGCCTTATCTTATTTACTAATCACCACTTCAGGTAGTGAGTGCCTCTATCCCCAATACTGATAAGGAAACAGGCTCAGAAAGGCCAAGAGACTTGCCTGAGGTCACACAGCTAGTTAGTGGTGGAGCTCAGGTTTGAACACTTGGTCTATCCGATTTCTAAGCTTGTGCTCTCGAAGTCTTAATTCACTGCCAAACAGAGCACCAGCTTCCCCTGAGCAACAGAGACTGAAATCCAAAGATGTATTAAAAAGGATGCTGCTTTGTTCGTGGGCAGGGTGGGGGAGGGGTTTGGGTCCAGAATTGGAAGTGATTCCTTGGAAGTTAGTCTGGTTAAAACAAAACACAAAAACCCCACTGAAAAAAGAAGATACAATGGCTGAAAGTTTGAGGTCAAACTGGGGAAGGCTGAACCAAATGGGAGGAAGATTTAGGAGGGGTGTCACAGCTGTGCTCCTTTGGAAGCCCCCCCCCCCAGATGGGGGAAGGGGCACGCGTGGAGCCGGATTTCTAAAAAGCATAAGAACTTTCTAACAAATAATTGCCTAATCCCCATCTGAAGAAGTCAGTGCCTCGCCTAGGGGAGTCTAAAGCACATGCTCACGATGGTCTTCTGCCGCCTAGAGACCCCCAAAGCCTCTTCCACCTTAAACCTCCGGTGTGATTACTCATGGGCTTCTTCCGTCTGTCGTCCCTTTGCGCCTCCGCACTCGCTGGGCCTTGCTGGTCCCCATCTGTCCACCAGGTGGGGCTGTTGTCCATTGTGTCGCCCCACGAGCAGCTGGATTGGGTGAAGAGCGCCACCTGGTCCATCCGCCGCCAGCTGGTTGTGTGGATCCTCTTCCCCAGCCTCTTCCCATCTACACCCCGGAGCCCAGAAAGCAATTTTTGACCCTGCACAACCTCCATAAAATGCCTCTTAGGTTCCAACCCAGCTCAGGCCAAACTATTCAGGCCTCTGCCCCTGGGGCAGGCTCCCTTCTGCAGGTTTGGGATCCCCTCCCTCCCACACTTTCTTTCCCTTCCCTGACCTTCCTTTGCCTTTGAGATAGAAAACCCAAGTGTTTGGCGCAATGGGCAAGGCCAGCAGCCCTCAAGGGCATTGCTTTTCATACTCTTCAAAGGCATAACAGGGCACCCATGTTATCTCCTTTAAGGGACCTCAAAAGCCACGCCTCTCTAAAACTATTTGACCTCAGTGGCCTGACCAGTTCTCCCACCCTGATTGAAATTCCCCCAGGACAGCCACTCCTAAGGTGAGAGAGCAGGGGACTGAGGCGGTGTCTCTGGAAGAAGGGGGAGGAGTGGGGTTGCTTGGTGCCTCCTTTGTCAGCCCAGATCTGCTTGCTGCCCCCTCAGACCCACTGGGGGACACAGAGCCACTGGGGCCCCAGGTACAGAGCAGACACAGCCCAGTGTGAGGACAGAGTGCAGTTTCAAGGCATGTGGCCAGAGGACACCATGGAGGGCATGCTCAGAGAAAGAGGTGATAAATACTACCGTGTTTCCCCGAGAATTAGACTGGGTCTTATATTAAGGTTTGCTCCAAAAGACGCATTAGGGCTTATGTTCAGGGGATGTCCTCCTGAAAAATCATGCTAGGACTTATTTTCCAGTTAGGTCTTTGTCATACACAATCTCTGGTCCTGCTCCCGCTCTTTGTGGGTGGTCACAGAGTATGGGGAGGCCAAAAAGGAACACCAACAGAGCCACGGATAGGGGTTCACACCACTGTATTCTTGGGGGCGGCTGGGCTGGAGACAGGAAGCAGGATCCACACGATCCGCAATCCGCCATCCACTTCTCTGCCAACCAACCAATGTCTGTAAACTGAGGCCATGTAGCACGTCCACCCCTAGAATCTATTCTAAGACGGGGGAGACATACACCGTGGAGGTTCCAGGGGCTGGAGGAAGCCTTCCTATACCCAGTGGTAAGGAAAGAGCTTTCACAGTCACAGTCTTTCCCCCGTAACCATCAATGCAGATTGCTGGTCGGGGAACAGTTCTGGGTTCCCATAGACAAGACTGCAGTCTGTGCCAGTGTCAACTAGGGCCAAAACCCTCTGCACATTAGAAGGGGACCAATGTATGGACAGTTCCATGTGGGGCCTCCGGTCCCTGCTCGTCCCCTCTGACCGGGTACCTTGGCCCCCCACCTCATCAAGCTGAAAGGAGTTGTCCTCAAGGGCCGCATGAAGTCCTGGAGGGACACGGGTCACGCTTTCCCAGACTTCTCCTTTAGGCTTCGCCGGAATTGCTGTTCCGGATGCAACTGTTTCCAAAGTTCCAACGAGAGTGCATTGGGTTGTCGGTCTATTTTTTCCAGATCAACCCCTGCTGCCACAAGATCACGCCATATCTGTGCGCGTGTTACTCTCTGAGGCCCACAACCTTGCCCCCTTACCTTTGATTTGGGCTTCCAGGTCTTGACTTCTCGGACCTCCTGTCTTAACTTTCTTTGCCTCAGGCTTTCAACATCCCCTAGGGTGGCCATGGCAATGGTAACTTCATGGATCCGCTGCCCCACATAGGGGCAATCAAGGATCCAAAAGCACTCGCAGGGGCAGTATCCAAAACCAGATCTCTCATGCTGGCTGTAAAACGCCTGTCATCCAGCCCCCGCATGTTAGGGTTGAACATAGCATGTCTCATACCCATTTCACAGATGATTTGAGTAAGTTCCGTATATGACTGCCATTTACTCGGTGCCTGGCAGCCCACCAGCCTCTCCCCATACTGTGCGTACCACAGGTGGTGAGCCACTCCATTAGAGTGTGGTTGCCCTGGTCTTGGGTCAACCTGTGGCAGTTCTGTAACCTTTGTCGCAGGGACGGATGCACTGTCACGGAGGCCAGCTTTTCCATCTCGCCTGGGGAGCAGAGAATGCTGTCTGCCCCCTCATCCCATAAACGTAGTAGCCAAGCCGAGACTGGCTCTCCAGGGCGCTGTCTGTACCGCCTCCCCAGCTCCTGCAACTCAGTGGGAGTGTAAGGGGTGTAGGTTGTGAACGCAGTCACAGCTGGGTTACCGGCAGCAACGCCCCCACGGCCCAAAGGTTGTTCATGCTTCAACTTTTGCTGCATGATTGGCTGGTCGTGGGGATTGGGAGCTGCATTGTTTCCACTCGCGTTGTCCGCCTCTGCCTCAGAGTTTCCACCATGTCGCACCTCCTCTAACAGGAGGACCCGAGCTTCCAGTGCCTCCCACCGGGGCTACTGGTCCCGCACCTGGGCTATTTCAGTAAGCACTTCCTCCGAGTTATGACGCAGCGGGGTGAGAACCTCCTTTAACTGGCGGTCCCGAGCTTCCAGCACCTCCCACCGGGGCTGCTGGTCTCCTAGCAGGTCTATTTCATTAAGCGCGTCCTCCATGTTACCACGCAACGCGGTGAGGAACATCCAGCCCACACGGGCCGGCTGTACCCTTCCCCTCCTCCGGCAACTGCTCAGCCAGAGCCTGCCGGGCCCTCTCCACGCTGGCCAGAGAGCCATCCATGTCCTCCCACCGCCCCTTGGGGGTCCAACTTCTGAGAACAGTGGCCACCGGGTACCACACACTGTGTGGGGGCCACCTGTCCTCCTGCCCAGAGTCAGACGCCATTTCTACCTGGCTGGAATCCTGCTCGCCGTGCCAGGTGTCCGAGTGGGTGGTGGCCTCGGTGTAAGATGTCCACAACCCTCGGACACAACCTACAGCAGCAGCAGATCACCAAAAGGAAGGAGACACCTTCTATGGCCAAGAGGGTGGTGTGCCATCGGGAGGCTCGAGTCTCCCAGGCCGACTGTGCCTCCTGTCCCCGGCGCCGCTCCTCACGGGCCTCCCAAAACTGAGCTTTCATACATATAAACTGCTCCATTACTCCTTTGAAAAATCTGGCAGGCACCATATCCTGCTTGCTGCGCCATGTGTCATACAGGGTCTCTGGTCCTGCTTCCGCTCTCAGTGGGCGGACACAGAATATGGTGAGACCTAAAAGGAACACCAACGGAGCCACAGGTGGGGGGTTCATACCACTATGTTCTCGCTGGCGGCTGGATTGGAGATACAAGAAGCAGGAGCCACACGATGCGCAATCTGTCGTCCGCTTCTCTGTCAACCAACCAACTTGCCAGCCTAGCCACGGCAGTTATGTGGCTAACCGGTTACAACTGATGGCCAACTAGTTACAGCTGATGGCCATCTGATTACAGCTGATGGCCATCTAATAAGTGAGCCAGCACGTTTCCACAGGGGCTGAGAGCCTGGAAACTGCTCTCTGGGACTCCGTCCCTATAGTCTTATTTTTGGGGGAACACGTTAGTAATGTTCCAAGCACTTAGTAACTCATGTACTCTCTCCAACAGCCTTATGAGGCAGGATACCCATTTTCTAGATGAGCAAACCAAGGCATCACAGGTTAAGCAGCTTGCTTCCATCCACATACCTGGTCAGGGGCTGAGCTGGAGTCTGACCATTTGGCTGTAAAGTTTGTGCGCATAACCACTAACCCGTGCTTTCTCTCATGGAGGCGTTGAGAGCCTGTGCTCAGTAGAGAACCCACGCTGGTTTGAGTCCTAGCTTGTCTCCTTCCTGGCTGGGTGAAACTGTTTTCCTCATCTGGAAAGTGGGCATAATATAGTCCTTACCTCACTGGGTCATTATGAAGATTAACAATAGCTAATTTTTTTAAAAAACATGTATTATTTAAAAAATTTTTTCAATTACAGGTGATGTACAATATTATATTAGTTTCAGGTGTACAACATAGTGATTAGACATTTATATAACTTACAAAGTGATTACTCCAATAAGTCTAGTACCCATCTGACATCATACAGTGTTATTCCAATATTATTGATTGTATTCCCTATGCTGTATTTTACGTCCCCATGACTGTTTTTATATCTGGCAACTTGTATTTTAATCCCTTCTCCTTTTCTACCCTTCCCCCCAACCCCCTTTCATCTGTCAACCATCTATCTGGTCTCTGTATCTATGAGTTTGTTTCTGTTGTGTTTGTTCATTCATTTCGTTCTTTAGATTCCACATATAAGTGAGATCATATGGTATTTGTCTGACTGATTTCACTCAGCATAAAATCCTCTAGGTCCATCCATGTTGTTGCAAATGGTAAGATTTCATTCTTTTTTACGGCTGAGTAGTAGTCCAAAAATGGCTAACGTTCATTGTACGCTTACTCTATGACAAATGTGAGCTTTCTGTGTCCTCACAACAGCTCTACGAGGGAAGCACTATTATCATACCTTTATAGCAAAGAAACTGAGGCACAGAGTAGTTACTCAGAGTAGGGGGCTGAGGCTTTGGAGCCGCACTCCGCACTAGGCTCATGAGAGAATACACAAAGTCCAGCCAAGTGCCAAATGGCATAAGACCTTATAAGTGATAGCCTCCGTCATTGTGTCATCGATCTAGTCATCTCACAGACTGAGCTCCTTGGGGTGGACCCGGGGCTTACCCAAAACCAAAGAGGCAGCTCTGTTCTCTTTCCTCCCCGTCCCATCTATTACTTAATTTCACCCTGTTTTCTAAAATAAAAATCAGCCCGCAAGTTCTGGCCTGTGGTCAGACAGTTGAACAGAATACTTGAAATTGGGGCTGTCCCAGAAACTCCCAGATCTGGCCCCAGCTTTGTCTGCTCCAGCTCACCCTCCCTCCTGTTCTGTGTTCTCTTCCCTCCAGGCCTCTCCTTCTGCCCCCTCCCCTGGGGGCCCTGTGTTCTGGGAAAGGAAGCCTGAGCAGGGCCTCAGACAGATGCAGAGTGTGGGCTCCAACTTGAGCTCCAGCTGGAGGAGTTAGAGGCTGTGGAAGGAGGAGAGGACTGGCCAGGGGAAGGGAGGGCGGATGGGGCACAGAGGGCCCCCATGCTGCCTGTCCCCATGGCGGCATCTGTCTGGTCTGACTCTTTCCTAAGCTCCGGTTTATTAAGCTCATTCGGCTGGGTGCTCTGGTCAGAACCAGCTCTGAGTAAGACCCAGGGGAGGATTTATTCCTCTCTGGTGAGTGGATTTCACAAGCTGTCTTTGGATTATGGAGGAGAGGAATGCTGTTCCCTCCCAACACAAGGCCCCTGAGAGTCAAGGCTGCTTTTTCCTTTCCTTTCAGCTCCATCCCCTTTTCTCTAAGCAGTATCTGTTACAGAACCACAAACTTGGAGACTGTTCAGATGTGGAATCTATTTTCTTCACAGTGGGAGAGGATCTTTGGGTTACAAACTCTCGAATGGACTCAGTGGCTTTGCATAGGCCAGATTCTCCCAGGCCCTCTCTGTTCCCCTTCCCGTCAGCTGGTGCCTGCGGGTCCTAGGGGCAGCCTCCATCTGTTCTTGGAATTGACTTAGCTTCCACCTGACCAGGCTGAGTTTTACTCTCAGGTCTCCTGGTCTCTAAGGAAACGGAGTCTTTTTCTGCCTGGGCCCAGCCTCTTGGGCTCTAACGCAAAACTCTCGTTACAGTTACTAGACATGAGCTCGGTGCCTCCTGGGTGGTCCTCAGAAAGTCTTCACTTGTCCCTGCTTCTTCCCTGCCTTTCCTCTGACACAGGTCCTGGGAGTCCTTTTTGGTATTCCTTGTAGGAATCGATTGTGTGGATGTCTCTGAACCTTCATTTCTTCCCAGGCCCATGGCAGCAAAGATGTTTGGGGATAATAACAGCATATCTTTTCCCAATACCTCCACCTGTCAGGGACTGTTGTAACTGCCTATATATACTACACACCATTTGTAAATAAGTAAGTGTAATAAATACATGTATTTATTAACTCATTTCTCATTTGTTCCTCAAAATGATCCTATGAGGTTTCCGTATTTTATAGGCGAAGGACAGAGGTTAAGTAACTTGCTCTAGGTCATTTAGCCGGTCAGTACTGAGAGCCTGGTGACTGAAGGAACGCTGACCTTACTTCTCACGCACGTCGTCTGTGCCTGTACACGCATGTGTGCGCCCAGCCACCAGGGGGCGTGTGAGGATACCAGGTGCCCTGTTGAGACATTGCCCTGAACACAACGTTGGGATAGGTAGAGCAGGCTGGTAGACCCCTGAGTTGCCTCTGTGTGTGACCATGTATTTGTGTGTGACATGCCTGTCTGTGTGGAGGTGTGATGGTGTGGATACGAGTCCCCCAGGCAAGCCCAGAACTTCCCCCCATGCAGCTCCTGGCCGGACCTTCAGGGATGTCCCCACCAAGCCAAGCAAGATGGAAGGGAAGGAGGAAGGAGGGCCCAGCCCTGCTCCAGCAGGCAGGTCAGGTGTCACACACGACCCAGGAAGCAGGAGTGGGTGGTGGTGATGTGAGCTTTGCTAGGTGGGGCAGGGGCTGAGGAGCCCTGGATGAATCAGCCTGACCACAGCCGCCCCAACTATGGTGATGGTGAAAACAAGCTTCCTCCAGCTCCCCCTCCAACGCTCATTTTTCTTTCCTTTCTCTCCCTGACTCTCAAGCTTTGGCAGGGGTGTGGCACCAGGGTGGTGTTTAAAGGCACACCTTTGGAGTTGGTGGTTAAGCTGGGTCCTAGTGCTAGAATTGCAACCTTGACCTTCAAGGTACTCCAGCCCAAAATGGGCAGCAGCCCTGGCCACGAGTGGATGCCACGTACCCTGTCCAGAGGACACGACTGGGTCTTGTCCTCCTGGGCTCACCCACGTGGCATTTCCTTCCAACAACAACTATAGGTCTCAGAGGTCTCGTCCAATCTTCTTTTATGGTTGGGCCACATTTTATGCAGTGTTGGATTCAAAGTCAGTGTAAAAACGAAATATGCTTCAAAGTTACTATGAAAGTCTTCTTAAACTGCTCATAAAAATTAGTATTCATAGTTTGTGCATTTTCTCCCGTTTCTAAGAATCTCCAGCATAGCCAGTTTTTATTGGGACAGGTGGCCAAGTCTTTGGTTGAACGTTATGTTGAGCTTGGGATAAGGGACCACCTTTTATAAACAATATGTAGGTTTCTGTGGTTGGTGGTTGTCTTCTCCAGTAGATATAATTGAATTTGTGATAGTTAAATGTGCACATTTAGGAATTCAGTATGCACTTGCTTACAGGTTCTTATGAGCTCCCTGGGCCACAAGAAAGGTTTGTGACGGTGCTGTGGGAATCTAGAGGAAAAGAGCAGTTGCTTTTGGATGGATTAACCAGGAATTTCTTCTCAGAGGTGCCATTGAGAAAATAAAAGAGGCATGGACTTGATTAGAAATTCTATTCAGGAGCAATTTTAAATGGTGGTTGCTTTTGTGTGTTTTTACTTTTCTGAATATCTTTTTTTTTTTTTTTTTTTTTTTTACTGAAAACCATATTATCATTTTTCTATTCTCATTTTATGGCAATTGTCAGGCTGACCAATTCTTTATATTATTATCGATTCTACAATAATGAGTGGCTATTTTTAGAATTATTAATTATTTCTATAACAATAATTCTTAATATGATCACTTCTTGGGTTTTTTTTAATGGTTTAAAAACTCTAGTTACACACTGGGGCAAGGTGGTGAGACATGAATATAGTAAAGAATGGAGAGGGCTGGGGTGTTTCAAAGACTGTGTCTGCTTAAACTGATGTGTTCGACGTAAGGCCATAGTTATCAAACTTTCTGGACTCAGGAACACTTAAAATCCTTAAACATTGTTAAAGACACCAAAGAGCTTTTGTTTTTGAAGGTTGTAGCTCCTGACATTTAATTTCTATTAAAAATTTTTAAATGAGAAATTTAAAAAATTCTTGTTAATTCCTTTAAAGTAGCAATAAGAGACTCATTTCATGTTAACAGAGCAACATGTTTTTTATAAAATGATAATTGTATGTTCCAAAGCAAAAAAAAAAAAAAATTACTGAGAAGTGCGGCCTTGTTTTACGTTTTTGCAAATCTCTTTAATGCCTGACTTAATAGAAGACAGCTGGATTATCAGATCTGCTTCAGTCAGTTGCAATAAGTTGTTTTAGCGGGTGTATATGAAGAACATCTGGTCTCAGACAGATATGTAGTTGAAAAGGGAGAACCTTGCTGACGGTTCTAGAGCATAACTGGCCTAGTGGGACATAGAGCTGGAAAGGAATGTGGGGCGATGGTGAAGAAGCTGAATTAACTAGGGAGTTTGGACTTTATTTAGTAGGTAACGGGGAGCCATTGAAGGCTTTTGAGAAAGGAAGCGACATGATCAGAACTGTTTTAAGATGATTTTTAGGGCAGTAGAAAAGTAGAATTGGTGAGAAAGTCTACACAAAAGCTATAAAAAGGATTGAAACTAGGGTGACGCCAGTAGAAATGGAAATGAGGGGGTGATTTGGCAAAATATTTTGTAGGTAGAAGCAACAGAACTTAGTAAATATTTTGTAGGTAGAAGCAACAGAACTTAGTAATTATTTGGTAGAAGGGTAGGAAGAATTATCTGCTCTGTGAAATCGCTCTTCCCTCTCTCTGTTAGGCACCATGCATACTTCTAAGATGAAGTAGTTGCCATGTGTTGTAGTTGGCTGCTCACATGTCTTCTCTCTTCCTAGGTGACGGTCAGTGCTCAGTACATGAATGAATGACGGTAGTCAAGAATTATGACCCCGGAATATTTCTGCCTGAGTAGCTGGTAGAATATTGGTGCCATTATATAATAATTTAAAGACCAGGAGGAAAAGATGTCCATTATCATTAAGTATCATTGTGTAAAGGGTAGGAGGAGATGTCAAGCTAGGGATGGGGAAAAAATAGTGGGAGGACCTTGAAATATACTGTCCTCTTGGCAAGGAATTACATTTTCCTAGGTACTAAAGATTTGGGGAGAAATATGAAGAACACCTAGGGGAGATTGTTCTTTGTTCCCAAGTAACTCAAATTAGGACAGTGTTTTTCAAAACTAGAAATGTTTTTCTTTTAAACCATTTTATACACACGCATGCAAACACACACGTGTGTGTGTGTGTGTGTGTATAACAAACAGGTTTCATGAAATAATACTTACCTTACTCCAGATGATGTACTTTTATTCTGTTGTTTCATTTTTTGAAAATGCTGGTCATGATGAGCTTCCTGACTTCATGACCCAGTCAAATATCCTGCCTTGCAATTTTGAAAACACTAGTTGGCAAGATATCAGTTAGTACTCTCAAGCAACAGAGATGGATTGTCCAGTATAAGGCAAAGAGAATGTATTGGGAGAAGTTTGGGAATTCATAGACTCGCGAGAAAGGCTGCAAAACCAGGTTTGGAAATGGGCAGAAACTGACAAAGTGCCTGAGGGCTGGGCAGAGGAACCTACAGAGAGATGACAGCAGCTGACCAGTCACGTCTGCCTGGCTAAGCATGGTAGGAATGGATGGGCTGGCCCCCCACCCCAGTTTCTCTGATGCCGGTCAGACAGCCTGGCTCCTGGATTTGCACAAGAGGAGAGGGAATCCCCCAAAGGGAAGTGGCTCAGTAGCAAAAAAACGAATAGTCTACAAAAGGTACCCTGACTTAGGCACACAAAAAGATCCCTAACAGGGAGTGGTGTCCTTACACTGTAGTGGATTTAAAGGTTCATGTTCTTGCCCTTCTGGTGGCATTGTCACGTGGTGAATGCTCCCTTCAGAAATCAATTGCCTCCAAAATATCCTGACCCTCTGCCTTGGTAATTCTACTTGCCAGGCGCCAACCATAATTTAAGTAATTCATCAGTAGAAAAAAACTGATGATTTTCATCGAAGTATTATACACAGTGACAAAAATTGGGGACAACTGAAATGCCTCACAGTAGAGCATGGTCAAGCAAAGTCTAGTACAGTCGACCCTTGAACAACATGGGGTGAGGGCCGCCAAGCCCCGTGAAGTCAAAAAGCCACATGTAACTTTGATTCCCCCGAAACTTAAACTACTAGTAGCTTACTGTTACTGGGAGCCTTACCGATAACACAAAGTTGGTTGACACATATTTTGTATGTTACATGTATTATATACTGTATTCTTACATTAAAGTAAGCTAGAGAAAAGAAAATTATTAAGAAGATCATAAGGAAGAGAAAATACATTTACAGCGTTTATTGAAAACTATCCATGTATAAGTGGACCTATGCAGTTCAAACTCATGTTGTTCAAGGGTCAACTTTATGTCAAGTGAAATATTAGATAGCCATTAAAAATGTGAATTGCAAAAAATATGTGCTATCACAAAAATTACTTATATAGTAACGTTGAGGAAAAGAATCAGAATGCAAAATCGTACATACAATATATTTACAACTAAATATTTTATGCGCACACACATACACACACATAAATAGAGAAAAGACTGGAAAATGTACTGAAATGTTAGCGGTGGTTGTTTTTTGGGGCAGTGAAACTATGGGTGATTTTTTTTCTACTTTTTTCTCTTTTGCTAAATGTTCTGGTTCCTTATAACATGAAAAATGCAAAACAAGTCATGAGTTGTGTTTCCATAACTATATAGAAAATCAGTCTTTTTATTTTCATAGCATCTCATCGGAGACAGTAAGTGCGAAGTAAAACTTCGGCATGAGGAGTACAGTGTGACCACCTAGAGGAGAGCCGTGTGTGGCCTGGGAGTTGACAGCTACCTCTGCCCCAAGTTCCCAGCTAAGGCAACACTATCTGCTGGCCCTTTAGATCCTATGGCACCAATAAAACTGAAATATGCAGGCAACTCTGGGGTGATCAACTCAGGTGGATGGCAGTTGGCGGTGGGTCTTGATGTTAGATGACTCACTTTCAGGACCCAGTTACCTGTGGATGGGCACAGCGTGGGTCTGAAGTGTGGGGCAGGCATTTGTTTGGGGGGGCCTGCTTTCTCCTCGTCCCTTTTGGCAGCCTGGGCAGCGAGGAGCTAAGATGGTGAGAGCGTGGAGCAGGACTGTATCCCACTGTATCTGCCTTCCCCAGCTCAGCAACAGAGAAGGAGGTGGAGTCTGGATTGAGCCCCAAGATAAGGAATATGCAGCAGCTGACAGGAGAGATCAAAATAAACAGCTGTGCCCCCAGGAGAACGAACTCCACATTCCAGTTTCTGATCCCACCTCCAATTCCCACTTCTCCCAAGTGCCTTCCCCCACCCCACCCCCATACGTGCACACTCAGTACCCCCAGCAGCTAGGAGGCCCTCCCTCGGCCTTGGCTTAGCTCCCTTAGAACCTTCCCACACTCGCTCCCCCTTAACCAAAGGCTCTGGGGCCGCTCTCCAGCTGTCTGGAAGGGAGTGAGTACTCAGGACAGGTGGCCGGACGCGGATGGAGTGGGGCCTCATCCAGCGCTGGGCTCCACCTGCCAGGCTGGGCCACCCTTGGACTCACACGTGAGCTGCTCCAGGAAGGCCCAGGAACAGAAGAGGGCTGGGCTGGGGTGGCAAGTCTGGGAAAGCTGAGGCACGACCCAGGCAGTGTGAGGTGGGGGGATGGGGAGGAGGGGATGCAGTGGTCCTGATGTCTGGGTCTGCAAACATCTGGCCAGCCCTCACTGTGGGTGGGCCCTGCCCCCTGGGAACTCACAGTCCAGTAGGGGAGACAGACAGCAGGTACAAGATGTGCCTTCTGAGGTGGCTTATGACCTCCATGGGAGGTCATTCCTCATCATAGTGCCTGGGGGTACCCCCAGCTCCAAGGAACCCCCTGCAAAGCTCCATATCCCTGAGGCTTCAAGTCATTGCCCCAAACACTCCAGACTACTTTCTAGATCTGCTAGCCTGGGAGTTTAAATCAAGGAGCTAGAAGGAGCAGATCTTCTCCATCTCTTGGGGCCAGGCCAACCTCTTGGGCCACCAGGAGTAGTACGTAACACCCCTTCTTCTATGTCACCCCTATTCCAGTTCCACCCTGAACAGAGAGACTCAGCTAGACCCGGGCACTGAGGGCTTTCTGGGCAGTGCTGGTGCCCACCACGTACTACTTCTATGTCCTAAAGATGGAGGGACTCGGGATATCCTCCTGAGCTTGTACATGGCCTGTGTCCTGGCAGACAGAGGTTTAAATCCAGGGGGCAAGTGGGTGGGTGTTTGCTCTGAGGTACGTCGGGCACTTTTGCCCTTGGTGGGAAGATGGTTGAAAGAGGAAGGTAGTGGTGGGCTCCCGGGGCTGCCCACTGGCCTGGTAGTCTGAGGGGAGGGCACCCCCACACATCCCCAATGTCCAGTGAGGGTTTACGTGGGGGAGGTCTCACTCCCTCGCAGTCCCTACCTGCTGGCCACCGGGCAGGGCCCTCCATCACTGTACTTAAATGACTCTGATGTCCCGAAAGTCCTGGAACGGCCCACATCTCCAGCAGACTGCTAGGCACCTCCTCTCTCACACAGCTACCCCCAAACCCCACGAGCAGACTCAATAAATGCATACTAACAAAAGCCAGGACCAATTACACAATTTGCAGAGCCCCTTGTTCAAACATGATTAAGAATCTCAAGATGGTGACAACATAGCATTAAGCCAGGTGTGGGGCACGACTGCGCAGGGGCTTCTGTGTGACGACACAGTTCGCGTGCCCGAGAAGCCTGCTTGATTGCTAACATTTACTGCACATTTGATACAGGCCGGCCATGGTGCTAGGCGCTCACCGTGCATGATCTCATTCCTTCCTCCCAGAAGCCCTAATACCCCTTTGTATGGATGAGGAAATTGAAGGATTAGACAAACATAACTTCCTGAGGTCACCGGCTCTTACAGGCTAGAGCACGGGATGGAAGCCAGCCTCTCTGTCTGCGAGCCTGGGCTCTTCCCCGCCACGCTGGGGAGCTCCAGCCTCCGGGAGGAGGGAGGTTGCTGGGCAAGGCAGCTGCTTCCCATCCCCACCTTCTGCCCTATCAGAGGCAGGAAGGAAGATGAGGAAAGAAACAGCAGCTGACGGTGCAGCAGCAATGGTCGTGGTGCTGAGGGGGTGGCCCCCCCAGACAGAAGTGCAGGGCTGGGGACAACGTGAGATGGCACAGGAATTGTGTGAGCTGGAGGCAGCTGATAGACACCACAGCTGCGCCTTCCACCCTCTTGCCCAATGCGGGCACCGCTGAGCCCTCTCCTCTCCTCTCTCCTCATGTCCCTCCCACTCTACCTCTCTCTTCCTCTTTCTGGCCACAGTCTCTTCTCCCCAACTCTCTCCTCCAACCCCTTTCTGAGCACCCTCCCTTGGGCAGCTCATTCAGGGCTCTCCTCCAGTTGTGTCCTCAATATTCACACACTTGTCTCCACAGTAATAATAGCCACCGTTTAGGGAGCACCTACTATGTGCCAGGCCCACTGCTAGGGACGTTGCCAGTGTATAATCTTGAATTCGCAAACTTGTGAGCAACGAATACCCTGTTTTATAAAGGAAGAAGCCAAGGCTTAGAAAGGCTAACAGATACGTGGCGTTATACTACTGCTAAGGGGTAAGCAGGCGACTTGGGCTCTGACCGGAAGCCCATGCATATTCTGCCCCCCCCCACTGCCTTCCCCCTAGGACAAGGTTGGCCTGACAAGGTACAGTGTTTCCCTGAGCATGGAAGAGCCTTTTCTCACAAAGGAGAGAAGTAATTTGCGAAATGGTCAGAATAAGGGAAGAATAAAGAGCGTAATGTGAGGGACGGACGGAAATAATCACCTCCTGCCTCAATTTTGCTTCTGCGGGGGTGGATTTCAAGGGGTGTCTTAGCTACCTGACAGGCCCTCTCCAACACTTGGGAGAGCTTATCTGATGGAGTTAGGTGATAGGGAGCTGAAGGGCCAAGACCCATGTCACGCACCTTTTACCTGTGGGCATCCTGGCACCAAAGAAGGCACTGTGAGAGGCATGGGGGGAGGCTAGACTGCTGTGAGAGAGACCCACAAATCGTGGGCCACAACGGAATGGAAACTTCTCATATACGAGTCTGGGTGGGTGATCTGCCCCCCCTGACTGACAGTGCTGAGGACCCAAGCTCTTCCCATGATGCTGTTCCTCTGTCACCTTGGAGGTTGAAGACAGAACACCACCCCCTTGCCTGGGTCCATGGTACCCTGCCAGTGGGAAAGGAAAAAAGCGAAGGAGGAGGCTATCCTTCCTTTTCAGGATGTGACCTAAAGATTGCCAGATCACCTACCCCTTTGGCCAAAAGTTGGTCACCTGCCACACTTAGCTAGCTGCAAGGGACTTTGGAGATCCTCCACACTGAGGCTTCTAGTGTGAAAGGTACAAGAAGGAGAATGGATTCTGGGGGAGCAATTAGCAACCTTTGTCACAGGTTCTAGATGGGAAGGGACCAAGAGAGCCATGTCACGGGCATGAGAATGACTTTTCTATGCGGAATCTCTAAGAGAAGTGTTATCAGATGGAGTTTTCTGGGGGGAGGGCGAGGGCAGGGCAGAGGGGCCAGTACCTTCTGGGGTAATGCCCTCTCCCCTGGACTGCCTCATCTCAGGTCGAGGGTTTGATTCTCCCTCACCCTGACCAGAAGTTCCTTAGGGGTCCTTATGGAGGTCCTTATGTATCAGGGTGTGGTTCACTGACGAGTATCGTATTCTCCCCTTTAGGAAGCCATGCTGTTCTCAGATGGGGTAGCGAAGGTCACGGCCTCACACCTCAGTGAGCTAGGTAGTTGAGAGGATCAAATGTAACCATCTCCAGTAGCAGGAGGTGGAGACACTGAGCGGGTGACAGAAGGATAGTTCCAGAGCTCGAAGGGCCAATCTCAGTAACAGAAAGTGAGCAGACTTGAGGCAGGAGGTTGAGCTTTGTCAAAAATGAGGGAAACGGTTTGTGTCTCTGGAGATATGAATCTCCAGGTGCTGGATGCTGACAGGCAGTCTTCAGGTCCAGTGCTCACTTGCTCACTCACTAACTCATCATTCATTCATTCGTTCGTTCGTTTGTTCCATCCACCCAGTGTCTGTTTTTTGAGTGTCTGTCACGGATGTGCCAGGCGTGGTGTTCAGTGTGGGCCAAAGAGAAAAAAAACAAGATAGACACAGTCCTTTACCTCACGGAACTCTTAAGCCCTCAGGTTTCATCTGGTCTCCATAGAGGACAGACCAGGCCATTGCAGTTCTGAGACAGCCAGCCTTGTGGCTCAGCTCAGAAGACCCAGAGGGAGCCCATGAAAGAATGTGGCAGGCCAGCACCTTGAGCAAGAAGCCTGCCATCTTGGGGTGGCAAGGTGCAGTGTGGGCTGGGGGTAGATAGCAGGGGAGTGTGTGTGTGTGGGGGGGTGGGGTGGGGGAGTGCCATCAGGGAGGGGGTGAGGCAGGCATTGGAGTTGCGGTTTCACTTCTCTGTCACATACCAGGCGTGGAATCTACTTTTTCTCAGTTGGTGAGTTCTGTGACTTCTCTTCTGAGCCTAGGGGAGATACCCTCTTCACCCCACCTCCAAACCTGGCTGTCCTTCCAGTGCTCAAGTTTGGGTGGAATCCCTCCCTCCTACTACCTACGGCTCCAGTTCACCAACTGTACCTCTCTGCCCCAGGAAAGGGGATGGTTTGGAAAGTGGAAATCTGTGTGGGGACACTTCCTCTGTGGGGCCTTTGGTTTGTCAAGCTCCTCCCCAGACCCTTCTTCGCCTTGCAGTTCCCCCAGCTAGTCCAGGAAGAGAGGCGCCATGCCCTCGCCTCCTCAGAGGGTTGCCCTGCTCCCTTTTCCTTGCACCGCGTATCCTAGGCCCTTTGTCTGCCTGTGTGTGTCAGCTTCTCTCCATGTAGCCCCTGAGGCATGGCCCAGTTCAGGCTCTGCTTGCTCCTGCCTGCACCTCTGCGTGGCCCCCCTGTGTCACTGCGTGTTCTCTTGCTACGGAACAATGCCAGTGGCATGGCAAAGGGAACAGAGGGCTGAGAGCCTTCCATGATGAAGTCTGTCTTTTCCTTCATGTCACTGGGGGTGGCATAAACCCCTCTATCATCCAGCAGCTGTGTGGTCCAAGTGAGTTCTTAACGCTCTACCTCTCTGTGCCTCAGTGCCCCTCTCTGTCCAATGAGGATAATAATAGTTACCTACCTTACTTCATGTGCACCAAGTGCTCAGAACAGTGCCTGGCACACAAGCAAGTGTTCAGCTATTATTATGATTCAGGTGTTTGCCAGTATGATGAAAACATTTGGTAAAAGTTTTAGGCCCCAACACTGGTCTAGAAACCCCCAAATTTACGCCAAATCAATAAATAAAACCTTCAGAGTCGCATGCCCCTATGTCTGTGGTCAGTGGGAGGGCAGGGGTCCGGTCTGCATCCCGTATTTTTGGCTTTCAGTGGAGCGTTTTGTACTTAGCAGGTGTTCAGAAATGGTGGGTGGTGGATCGAGGAGTCGCTGCAGGCTGGCACTCACAGGTACCCAAAGATATGGCTGCCTGATTATTACATTGAAATACAGTCGATTCTCGTTATTCGTGGTCGTTATGTTCTCTAACGGCGCTACGGACGCTGAGTGAGTGAGTACTGAACCGTTGCTCCTAGGGGAATACAGGGTTGGGTTCCTTTGAGCCTCTGGTCTCAACATTTTCATCAACTGATCGTTATAATACCTTGTTTCATGTGTATATGTGTGTTTCTGTTTGAAGACACCTTATTTAATATACATTGTTGATTTGTCAATACTGGCCAACAGCACTGTAACTCATGTTTTAACAAAGCTTACCTAACGTGTATTTTCTCTGTAAGGCACATCACAGCCGTCTGGCACTTAGGATCTTAGCAGATCAGTTACACTACGCTTGGGGGACATTTTAAACAGTGAAATCAACAAACAGGGCACAAATGCAGAGAAGGGTGGCACTAAATAGACCGAAAAGGACACTTGTTTACAGCATCAGAGCTGATATCAGAAATCAGAGCACTGCCTTGTTCAGCCTCAACTAAGAACACGTGCGTCAGATTTTTCACGGTTCTGTGCGTGTCCACAAATGACCTCGAAATTGGCATGAGTATAGATTTGGGGTTACAAGTAAATTTTAGTGAGTAGGCAAACTTGCAAATACAGAATCCAGGGATAATGAGGATCGATGGTACCTCCACCTAGGTTGGTATTTACCCAGAGGTGCCCCCTGACCCAGCCCTCCCTGAAATATTCAGCAATCTAAGGATTGTCTGCCCAACCCAGCAGGGCCTTCCAGCACCTTCTGCCAACACTTGGGCCAGCGCCCATGCCATACCACTGTTGACTCTTTTGGGTGGGTGGGTGACTTTTGCTGCTCTGGCCCGCATTGGAGGAGGGGTGAGGAAGCCTTACCCTGCCACCTCCCCCCTTTCCTACTTCCCCACTGCACAGGAGGTCTCCCTGGTAAACCAGATGCACACATGCATAAAGGGAGGTGGGTGACACGAGTAGGCAGCCACCTGTGGCTTCTGTAGACCAAGTGCTGCATCAACACCTGGGGAAGACCCCCCGGCGGTTTGGGGGAGCCTGTTTTGACCTGATCTTTATTTACCCCTCACAAAGGAAGTAAATAAATAGCTCTTTGTGTGTCTCTGTGTGGATGTGCGTGTGCCAGACTGTATGTGCCTTCAGCACACCGTTAAAAACCATGACCCAGCCCCAGAGGAAGTGGTAACAAAGCGATTGTTTGTTTTATTTTCCATTTAACCTTACATCTCCGCTCCACCTCCACCCTTTTTATGTGTGCTCAGAGGCTCTTTGCCAGCCTGGGATCCAAATCACTTGCTCATTAATTTCTTCATTCACTCATTCTAGTATGTACTGAACCACCCTACTGCTAGATGCTGGGGAATATAAAAGATGTCAGAGACAAAAGCGAGATGGGAAAAGGACATTTTGGCCTCTGGGTTCAGGCTGACATGATTCACATGGCTCGACTGCTTACTAGCAAAATGACCGTGGGCGAGTTTATTTGTGAGATCACGCTATCTATCTCATCTCACCTCAGGACGGTTTCAGCATTTAGGTCGGTAGAATAGTGACTTACTCATGGCCAGCAGTCCATGTGTATGACTTTCTCCCTTTAAGGACATGCTCTGCACGTGGCAACAAAGTTTGCAGTTTCCCCTCTGCAGTTTCCCTGCTGCTGCGCTTGGCTGCCTACCCCAGACCTTCACAAGCGCCCACTTGGATTACTGTGCGTTTCTATAGCACCCCTGCTCCAAGACCATCAGAGGCTTCCCAGGGCCTGTGAAATCAAATTCGAGTTACCATGACGCTCTGGTTTTGCTAGCATCTGGATTCAATCCACCTTTCTACCTTTTGACCCACAATCAACTGTTTGAAAAAAATTATTTATTTTCAGGTACAGTGGACATTCAATATTATTTTATATTAATTTCAGGCGTACAGCATAATGGTTAGACATTTATATAATTTATGCATTGGTCCTACCGATTAGTCTAGTACCCACCTGGCACTATACATAGTTGTTGCAACATTCCTGACTATGTTCTCTAGGCTGCACTTTACATCCCATGACTGTTTTGTAACTGCCAATTTGTACTTCTTAATCCCTTCACCTTTTCTTACCCAGCTCCCTTACACCCCTCCCCTCTGGCAACCATCAGTGTGTTCTCTGTATCTATGAGTCTGTTTCTGTTTTGCTGTTTATTTATTCTGCTCTTTAGATTCCACACATAAATGAGATCGTGTGGCCTTCGTCTTTCTCTGTCTGACTTACTTCACTCAGTCCATACCATCCGTCCACCTTTATAACCCGATTCCTGCCAACAAGGATGCCTGATACATCCCGGGTGTTCCTGTTTCCATCACTTTGCTCACACTGTCCCCCCTTCCTGGAACGCCCTTTTATCCTCCTCCCCTCCACCCTGTCTGTCCAAACTTGGCCATTCTTCAATGCCCCATTTAAATCCACTCAGCTGTTCCCCCCACATATGCCACCTCCTGGGTAGCATGTCCTCCTGGGTAGTATGTCATGTGGGGGTGCAGCTTATGTCATTACTAAACTGTATTCCCAGGCAAGGGAGCGTCGGGAAACTTGAGGGTGCGGGGAGGGCTTCTGGGAGAGCTGAGTGGTCTCTGGAGATGAATGGGTGGAGTTTGGAGGGTTAGGAGGCAGAGGCCAGGGCAGGGCAGGTGCCATGACCATCTTGACCAGAGCCAGGGATTCTTACTCCAGCCCCTCACGACCACGCAAGTGTCCAGATCTGGGGAGGGCACTGTGGTTGGAGGCCTGAACCAGGCACCTCTGTGGACAGGGTCCTTCTGAGGACCCGATCCCACATAGTGAAGCAAGGGAGGACATCCAAGAATCTCCTGCATGTTGGCTCAAACTAGGGAACAGAGCAGGGTTTGGGAAAAGCCGTGCATTCACTCCTTCATTGATTCATTCAGACTTTTTAAAAAGGTTTTAAAAAGTTATAAAATGAATACTTGCTCAGTATAGGAAATTTGGACAATATAGAAAAATAGGAAAAAACTAGAAAAACTGTTCAGAGTTCTTACCACCCAAAGACAGCCCTCTTGACATTTTGTGTGTTTCCTTCTAGCCTTCTAGCTTTATTATTTAAATAATTTTCATGCAATTATTTAAACATCTACTTAGTTTTTATATTTAATTTTAAAATTTATTGAATTGAATAGTAAAATTGTAATTATAAAAGTAAAACAAACTTTATCATTGTAAAAACACATTACGGACAGGAAGAAAATAAAGATGCAAATTACACCCCACCCTCCAAGTCCCACCCTCTAGGGAAAACCGGTGTGAAGAGTTGGTATGTGTCCTTCTGAACCTTTTTTCTGTGCACATACACTCAAAGTTTTATTCTTTCAAAATTAGATCATAGAATACTATTCGTTTGCAATTATTTTTATTTTTACAAAGTTAGGGTCATTTTGCATGCCCAGTGTTGCATTTTCCTTTTTTTAACATAACATTTTTTTATGCTATGTAAATTTACTTAAGTTTCTGACCTTATACAAAACAAACCCGTACCATTAATGCATGATATAGACTGCCGTTTACAATGGCTCTATGAAAATATGGAATAGTTTGCCTGAAAACACAGGAATATCTAATTTGTACATTTTAGAACATGACTGAAATATCTCATTGATTAATCAAAGTGAGTTTCAAATCTTAACATTTAGAAGCAGTGGGAGATATACTTTTTATTTTGTTTTGGGTATAAAAAACTAAAAGAAAAAGGCATTATTCTTAGATCGCTCAAGTGAAATGAAAATGGTTTCTCAGTGAACCTCTTATGGCTAAAATATGAAAATGCTAATTATTGTTTCGGAAAAATTAAAAATTCCTTGACATCTTCCTACATAATATTTTAACAGTTTTTTTCTGTTTTAATATATAGATTTTTAAATGCGTATGTCATTGTCCACCCATTGTTACTCCATCATTGCAGGATTCCCACAGACATTTTCTAAGCTTTGTGCTGGGCAACTGAGACAGAATGCCTGCCTTCTGGAGCTCCCAGGCTGGTTGGGACCCCAACACGTGAGCAGTTTTCCTTTAATACAAGAAATGGCAAGAACGGATTCTGTGCTGTGAGCAGTGGAAGCTTGCAAGGGGTGGGGGGCCGGGTGACAATCAAGGGAGGCTTTGTGGAGAGGAGACATTGTTGCCGTGGGTCTTGAAGGACAAGCAGGAGGTTCCAGATGCAGAGGCAGAAGGACAGAGTAGAGGGGCCCACAGTAGCAATGTGACTTATTATCAGCCGTCCCCCCCCTGGCTCTGGTGGTTTGTTTTCTGCATTTCCTATGGAGATGACAGATTCTACGTCCAAAGGCTCCAGCTGTTTATCAGGGGCCATCCCAGGGCTGGGGGTTCCCACTCCCTGCTGCAGAGGCTGTGAGGCCCTGATTAAGGAAACAGCTGAAGTGGGGGGACCCGGGCAGAGGGGCGGGAGACCAGCAGTAAGGAACAGAGGCTGAGAGCCGGGTGCAGTGCAGGGGAGAGCCAGGGTGAGGGACAGGAACAAACCATGTCCCCTGTGCTTCCAGGGCATGCCCCTGCCCTCCTCTGGCTGCTGAAACACAGTCCATCAAGGACCCTTCTGATAGCACCTCCTCTGGGACTCCGTTCATTCATCGAACATTTCCTGATGGCATCACTCAATGCCTCTCTTTTGCTCACGTAGCAAGTCAACCTGTTACAGTTGGAAGACTGTGAACTTTGAAATCAAGGACAGTAGCAGTAGCTAACATTTATGAAGCATTTAATGTCTGATAGGCACTCTGATGAGTGTTTTGAATCTATTTTCTCACCAAATACCTCCCAACAGTCAGTGAGGGAGTGATTATTATCCCCATGTTACAGAGGAGGAAACTGACAAGTAAAGGGATTGTTATGTTAGTAAGCTTGAAGTATCACAGCAGAGGTTCAAACCCCTGTCTGAGTGTCATTTTCCTTGTTTATAACAGGGAGATGAAAATAATGTCTTTTTCTCAGGGTAGTTGCGAGAACGAAATGAGGCAATGTATTAATATACCAAGCATGTCCGCTGCCACCCTTCCCCATGATGGCCCTCCCCACCGTGGGAGGCGCTTGTTTGAGTTTATATAGCCTGGTGGGGGGGTAAGAGTGTCCATTCTGGAGCTGGACTGCCTGCGTTCAAACTCCGGGCGCAGATCCATGACCGGGCTCTGGTAAGAGACCTTGAGCAAGTTACTTTAACCTCTTTGAGCCTCAGTTTCTTCCTCTATAATGTGAAGATGATAATGGTACCTTCCTCGTAGGGTTGTTTTAGGAGTAACATGAACGTGCCCATGTGTTGGTGCACTTGCAGGGACATGCGTATCTGCTACTGATACTAACGGTTGGAAACTTTCTGAGGCCAGCGTCCATTTCAGGAAGGTGTCACCTGCGTTCTCCCTGCCTTAGTGAGGACGTGTGTAGCTGGTCCAGTTAATAGCAAGGACAACAAATACTCATATATTAGAATTCTCCTCACTATAAGAGAAATGCTTGCTTATTATAGAAACTGAAAAATATAGATAAGAAAATGAAAATGAACCATGATCCCACTATTCAGAAATAATCACTGTTAACATTTTGGTATATTTCTTTCCAGTGTTGTTTCTATGTAGACAGCTATTTTCCTTAAATTGGGATTGTGTGGTATATTACAGTTTTGAATCCCCCACTGACTTGGTTATATATACGAGGTCAGACAATTAAGTTAGCAAACTCATCCTAGAAAAAGTGTTACATACCTCCTTGCTGAATATCACTAGGGTCACCTTCAAAGTACTCCCCTTGGGAAGCTATGCAACGACGCCAGTCCCTAGTCCACCCTTCAAAGCAATTTTGGAACTCTTTTTCTGGAATGGTCATCAGAGCTGTCATCATATTATCCTTCATGTTCTGAATGTCTTCATATCTTCCTTTCAATATTTCCTTTATCTTTGGGTAAAGAAAGAAGTCACTGGGGGCCAGATCAGGTGAGTAGGGAGGGTGTTCCAATACAGTTATTTGTTTCCTGGCTAAAAACTCCCTCACAGACAGTGCTGTGTGAGCTGGTGCAGTGTTGTGATGCAAGGGCTATGAATTGTTGGGGAAAAGCTCAGGTCGTCTTTATTTATTTATTTAATTTTTATTGGGGAATATTGGGGAACAGTGTGTCTTTCCAGGACCCATCAGCTCCATGTCAAATCATTGTTTTCAATCTAGTTGTGGAGGGATCAGCTCACTGGCCCATGTGGGAATCGAACTGGCAGCCTTGGTGTTATGAGCACTGCACTCTAACCACTGAGCAAACCTGCCCCTTCCCCCCAACTTTTTCACGCAGCCTTTTCAGCGCTTCCAGATAGTAAGCTTGGTTAACTGTTTGTCTAGTTGGTACAAATTCATAATGAATGATCCCTCTGATATCAGAAAAAGCTTAGCAACATTGTTGCAACAAGTTTGCGAACTTAATTGTCAGATCTTCTTAAGCTGAGCATTTTCCAATACCATTAAAATATTTTTTGGAATAGGGTTATTGGAATTTTGTTTTGTTTTTCTGATTGAAAGAGTATACACTGAGGGAATTGATTAATAGATTTAAGCCATTTTGAAGGGAGGGTGAGATCTACCCCATTGCATATTTTTACGAGTGATTTGGGAGGTAACATGGGTGGCGTGTGATCAGCGGCCACCTTTGTGTCTTATCCATCTCGGTGTCACATACATTCCTGGGTCCAGAGCGGGAATGACATTGTCCATTCATTCATTCAGCAAATATTTATTGACTAACTACCGTGTTTCCCCAAAAATAAGACCTAGCTGGACAATCAGCTCTAATATCGTCTTTTGGAGCAAATATTAATATAAGACCAGGGACTTATTTTACTATAAGACCCGGTATAATATAATATAATATAATATAACATAACATAATACTGGGTCTTATTTTACTGTACTATAAGACCCGGTCTTATGTAAGACCGGGTCTTATATTAATTTTTGCTGCAAAAGACGCATTAGAGCTGATTGTCCGGCTAGGTCTTATTTTCGGGGAAACACGGTATTAGGTGCCAGGCATTGTTCTGGGTACTTGGGATACATTGATGAACAAAACAGGCAGAAATTCCTTCCCTTGTACGAGTATAGCAAGGGGCAGGACTCATAGGACAGACAGCAAGTAGTGCACACAATAAATAAGCCAAGTTATAAAGCTTATTGAAAGGTGGTAAGCACTGTGGACAAAACAAAAATATAGTCGTAGAGCCAGGTAAGGGAGACAGTACTGGAGAGGGGGACGTTTTGTAGTTTTAAGTAGGATGACCAGTGTCAGTCACTGAGAAGGAAGCATTTGAATAGTGACTCAAAGGTAAGGAATTGGCATTATAGCTATCTGGGCGTTGGGAGGGTGTGTGCCAGCAGAGGGAACAGCCAAAGCAAAGATCCTGAGATTAGAACCTTCCTGGAGTGTTTGAGGAATAGCAAGGGGACCAGCGTGGCTGCAGTGGAAAGTCATTCTTGAATGAATGGCTTGACACCGGGAGGTTATAGCTGATATTTTGGTTGAGAGAGCCAGGAATTCGATTTTAACAAGCTGTAACTAATAATGTAAATTGAATAAAATATACATTCCAACAAGAACGAAGTTTGCTCTGAAGTTAACAAAAAGTGCTCTGCAAAGCAAGTCACCTCAAATCCCTTTTGTTAGTACACCGGGTGTGAATTATAAATACATTGCACAAGTACAGGGTAATTGAGACAGGGCTTAACAGTCATTCATGAATTCAGCATGTGTTTATGAATGTCTGCTATGGACCTGGGCTTGTAATAGGTGCTGGGGATTCAGAACAAGACAAAGTCTCTGCCTTCATGAAGCTTGCATTCTAGTGGGTAGAGACTGACACTGAGCAAACAAATGTAGAATGTGATGTCGGGTGGTGATAATTGCTGACATCGACAGCAGTTACCCATGCTTCTCAAGAGAAAACTGTGGTTTAAGTTGGGTCTAAATTCATTATGAGTCAACCGTGTAATGCAGTTGCCAGAAAGCTTAATTTTATCTGAGGCCATGGGAACAGAATACCTCGCTAGAGAGGTCGTGTTTCCTTTGCCCTCTGATCGTCAAATTAGACCTATGGTATTGCATTTACATCCTAGAGGGATATTGACAAACCCGAACTTGTTCAGGAGAGAATAACTAAAATCATGGTGGAGGGTGGGAGGGTGGTGATGTAACACCATCCGGAAGACAGGACCCCTATTGGTCGATAGAGGTTCCAAGAAGGTAGGTTCCAGCTCAGTAAGTTGAGGAATTTTCTAATGGTCAGAACTGACCAGTAATGGAATGGGCTCTGAGACAGGGTGAGACTCCATTGTCAAAACGTGTTTAAGCAGAGCCTGGATTCACCTGTCTCAGGATATTATCAGGATATAATGAATATGGTAAAAGCTTAGATTAAATATATATGGCTCCTTCCAGTTCCAGGTCATACTGTGTATGAGAAGAAGAGAAAAGGATTTTCTGCAAATAACTTGTAACATAGATAATTCCACATTAACCACATTTTAATAGCCAATGACCACCAAGCCCATCAGTAGAATCCCAACCTGTAGAAACCAGAAGTTCTCAGGACTATCACTCATCACTTTAATTTGTGTCCAGATTTAGGCTCCAGAAACTTCAGAGGGTTAGAGAAAGTTCAGCGGGAGAGCCATGGGTTAGTCAGCAAACCAACCCCTCCCTTTTATATTTTGATAATCTCAGATAGAGAAAAATTACAAGAAAAAATTATACAGAAAATCCTCATATAATCTTCACCTGAATTCCCTAAATGTTAACATTTTATCACATTTGCTTTATAATTCTGTCTATCTCATATATACAAAGGGTGCCAAAAAAAGGTCTGCACATTTTAAGAGAGGAAAACACTATTAAAATTGTGATACTCAATATATACCAATCACAAAAGATGAATACAAGTCACGTTTGACGTCTGCAAGTACAGGAGGTGCTCAAAGTGGTTACCATCAGCGTCCAAACACTTCTGATTACGGCGAACTACTGCTTGAGCAATGTTGACCAAAGTGTTAACATCTCTTAAAATGTGCATACATTTTTTTGGCACCCCCAGTGTGTGTGTGTGTGTGTGTGTGTGTGTGTGTGTGTGTGTGTGTGTGTGTAGTTTGAATGTAATAAGTTGCAGATATAACGTCCCTTTACTCCTAAATACTTTAGTGTGTATTCTTAAAACAAGGTCTTCTGTTACATAACCCCAGTAGAATGATAAAAACTGGGAAATAAATATTGATACAATGCCAGTATCTAATCTACAGACCTTATTCAAATTCACAGTAATCCCAATGATATGCTTTATAGCAAAAAAAAAAAAAAAAAGTCCCAGATCATGGGTTGTACATAGTTGTCATGGTCTTTGTAAGTTTCCTTTAACCTGAACTAGTTCCTTAATTTTTCTGTCTTTCATGACATCGTCGTTTTGATGGATGGGCAAAGGACTTTTAAGCGATGCCTTTTTAAAAAATTAGCTAAGACAGAAGAAGGTTTTGATATGGATCCTCAGGTTTCTGTGGTTTGTTCATCAAGAATGATTTCCTTGTTCAAGGTGCCATAATGGCTCCATACTGCTCATGACAAAAAAATCCAAAGCCCCTTGTATGCATTTCCTAGGGCAGCCATAAGAAAGGACCACAAACTGGGTGGCTTAAAACAACAGAAATGTATTCTCTCACAGTTCTGGAGGCCGGAAGTCCAAAGTCAGCAGGCCGTGTCCCTCAGAAGCCTGTAGGGGAGCATCCTTCCTGTTTCTTCCATCTTCTGGTATCCCCTGGTGTTCCTTAGTGTGTATCTGGATCGCTACAGTCTGCCTCTGTCTTCACATGGCCCTCTTCCCTCTCTTCTTATAATCACATCAGCCATATCGGATTTAGGGGCCCACCCTACTCCAATAGGACCATCTTGATTGTATCTGCAACAACTCTGTTGCCAAGTAAAGTCACATTCTGAGATTTTGGGAGTTAAAACTTCAACATATCGTTTTGGGGGACACAATTCAACCCACAACCCTCCTACCTCATCTTTCCAGCCTAAGCCTGGATTTTCTCACATGTGGTCCCTCTGCTCCAATCACACTAATTATCCTCAAGGGGACACTTGCTTTCTCCCAGACTCAGGGCTTTCTTCTGGCCATCCCCAACCTCCTCTGCCAATCCGGGCTCTTCTTTTTCCTAATAGTGACAACTTTCATTTACCTAGCGCTTATTATGTGCCAGCCACTATTCTGAACTCTTGACACATAGCACTCTTTTAACCCTATTTGATAGGGACCATCATGATCCCCATGTGACGTCAGCAACAGATGAGGAAATGGAGGTACAGAAAGCTTAACTTGCTGGAGGCCTCAAACAAGATGATTCTCTGACCGTTTCCTGGGCTATTTCCTCCTCACTCTGACTTTTTGCTGGTTGCTGTAGAAGGGATCTCAGAGCTGGTGAGAATTCGTGTCAGTGGCCTTTCCCTTTGAGACCTCAGGGCCTGTGGGTGCCCATCTCCCCACATTGCCTCAGTTGACGTTGAACCATGCTCTGTGTCCTCAGTTCTCAGGATGGGGGTGGGGGATGGGATCCGGTCTATGTTCATGGTTTCCTCCCTTCCCGCTGGAGCCTCATGCCCCTGGTACCTCCCACCAAACCTGAATTTCTCAGTGGGGCCCAGTGTGTCAAATGTATCAACATCTGCAGAATGTGTCAAACATAAGCCATCCAGGCTGATCTCCAGACCTGCTGAATCACAATCTCTGGGTGAAGAGACCCAGAGCCTGGCTCTTTAATAAACTTCCCTGTGACTCTTATAAGGTTGAGAATTGCTATTGAAAGCCCTCATTGAAATGCTTATAAAATGATCCATGGACTGATTGACCAACTGATTGCTTGGGTGAACTGCTGCGCTGTGTTTCTATGGAGGGCAGACCAAGGGGAAACTTTAAAAATTTCCTGTCATTTTTCACAGCTCAATTTTTCTGTGAACCTAAAACTGCTCCAAAATATAAAGTTCTTTATTCCTTTTATTTTTTAAACAAAGGTTGTTGCCTATAGAATAACTAAAGTATGTTGTGGAATGTCGTAACCTAATGGGGTACCTCCTCAGTATTCGGGTGTGGACTATTTCTACTCGAGCTTCCCTCTCTTCAGGGGTGTCCCATTCAGAATCAGGGAGAAATCGGCAGGTATCTGACCTGGTCCTGACCCGCCCACCCCTCCCACCTCTTGCCCTAAACTCTGAGAGATTGGGGGTGACAGAAGACAGTTGCTCCACCCCCCAGAGGAGCCCAGCTGTTTCCCTTTGCCCCTCATTTCAGCCACCTGAACCCATTCACAGTTTTCCTGTCAGTTAACCCGAGCCCCACTGCAGTGTGGGAAGGGGCCCCTGTAGATGGGGTGGGGCTGTGTTTCATTTGCTGGTGTCTTTCCTCAGGCCTCAGCAGAACAGGTGCAGGCATAAGCAGCTGGGTGAAATGAGGGCATTCTTGTCTCCCTGTCTTTTTCCTCTCCCTCCAACTCCCTCCACCAACCCAGCCACACTGAAGCCACATCCCATTTCCTCTCTGACATTCAAAAGCTTCTCTCCCCTCTCTGCCCTCCATCCAACAAAGGGCAGCGCCCCAGGGGAGGGGTTGCCTTTAAACTGGGAGGAGACCCAGTGGAGGGAAGGTGGAAAGCAATGGGTTTGCACTGCTACCCTCCCTTTCTGGTGTGGTGCTCTTTTTGTAGAGGGGGAGGTAAAGAGAGGGAAGTGGTATCGTAGGAAGGGCGGGGAGGGTTGTTCCAGGAACTGTGTCAGTCGCTGCCTTTGCCTACAACCCGTGAGGAATTGAAGAAGACCAGTTCTGAAGTTGGCCAACCTATCCCTTCAGGGCTGACGCCTCCCTGTCTCCTAAGAGAAGGGGCAAAATCAAACTCAAATCCACATTCTAGAACAAAGGTACTTCAAAGTTGAGCATGTACCTGCATCCCCTGGAGGGCTTGTTAAACCTGGACTGCTGAGTCCCACTCTGAGAAATTCTGATTCTGTGGGATTGGGGTGGGGCCTGAGCATTTGCTTTTCTGATTCGTTTCCTAACACCTAAAGAACCACTGTTCTAGGGCTCCCCTGAAGATTTCTGGGAAGTGGGTTCTGCCTCGCCACTGCTGGGAGAAGAACAGGTCACTCAAGGAAGTTGGGTCCCCTGTGATGGCCTCACGCTCAAATCACAGTTCTCCCCCAAATTTCATGTCTGTGTGATTTAGCTGGATTTGAGTGGGACCATGGCTTAAGAAGAGGGCAGAAAGAAGACCCTCTGTCTGCTTGCTCCCCACTCCCATGGCGAACCCCCCTTCCAGATGGCCTCTGGCCATCTTGAAACTTTTGTTTCTGTATCTCCTTCCCGGCTAGTTGTAGGGAAAGAAGGATGCCCCCTGTGTTCCCTGAAGCTTATCTTTCAACTATATGCTATGGAATATTAGGCAGCCATTCAAAAGCATGAAGTTAATCTTATGTGGTGACTTGGGAGTGGTCTGCCATGATACACTGTAGAGTGAAACCGGTCAACTACAGGTAGGCTATGGTCCTGCTTTTGTAAAGACAACCAACCAGGAAGGAAGCTATCAATGAATATACGCATAAGTATTTACATGCACACAGGGAATAAACAAGTCTGGAAAGTTCTTTTCCAGACTACCAACAGATGTTAGCTCTGGAGGATGGGAAACTTCACTGTTTACATTCTCTAATCCTATATTGTAACAAGCCTATCTCACTCTGTAATTAAAAGCCAATAAAAATTAAAGAAAAAAGGCTGTGAAATGCAAATGAAAGAATGGTACAGCTCTGGAAAGCTGCACTCTGAGTAGGGAGTAGGAGATGGGGCTGAGGATTCTATCACTATACACACACACTTCTGGACTGTTTGAACTTGTTAAAAAGAGGATTATTAGTTTTTTAATTAAAAAAAAGGGACATCTAAGCAATAAAGGAAATAGACCGCCTCCCTCTCTCCACCCTTTCCCCCAGCAGGCCCTGGTTCGCCCCCAGCGGCCGCTGCCCCAAGCCCTTCACATTCTTCCAGCTGCTCTGCCATCTCATTCCTTCCTGTCACAGTCAGATTTCTCCACTGAGTGGCCTTCAGTTTCTACCTCCATTTCGACAGCCATTCTTTTTACTTTAAAGAAACATCCCATGTTTTTGTTTGACGATTGCCGGCGTTCCAAAAACGGAAAATAAAATCCCATAGCCTTAAAACAGCATCCACAAACATGACTTGATCTTGTCCAATCCTATCTGCTTCTCACTGCACACGCATGTCCTTTCATAATTGTAATTTGCACAAATGCTATTTTGTGTCCTGAAATTTTTTACGTCACCTAATTTTGTAAGCCTGTCTGTGTATAGACACAGCATCATTTCTTCTATGAATGGTACTATGGTTGTTTAACCAGGCCCTGATTGTTAGGCCTTTGGGTGGTTTCCAGTTTTTTGCTATTTATTCATTCATGATTTAACCCCCTCTTTTGGGCTCCGCCTCCTGCCAACCTATAAAAACTGCCCTCTGAAAGGTCACTGCTATGGGTCTTCCCTCCAAATCTACCAGCCTCTTCTCAGTACTTGACTAAGCCCTTGTCCCGGCTTTAATTGGACTTGGCCTTATTAACCACCCTCACTGGCACCCACCAGCCCATCCATCAAACCCTTCGTGAAATTCCAGGCTCCCTTCGTTGGCTTTTGTTTTTTTTCTTTTTTTAATCCTTTTTTTCTTCCAAATACAGGCATTTTTACATTTTCATAAAAGGTAAAAGAATAAAATTAATAATTGGTTAATATAGAAAGTAAAAATATATTTGATTTAAAAATATTAACTGAATTATGGATTATCTGATTCAAAAATATAAATGCATATATATATAAATATATATGTGTGTATATGTACAAGTTGTGAAGCAGTACAATAAAGCTAAACCCACAATATACCAACCTTGCAGCTTAAGAAGTACAACTCACTAATTCCATGGAAACTTCCTGTGTTTCCCTTTCTGGGTCATCCCTCTATTAAACTCCACTGAGATACTCTGGATTTTGTTTATTTTCTTCGCAATTAATTTTAATAATTTGTGGATTTGAAGGGGTTCTATCTAGACAAACATACCATTTATTTATAATGATGTTGTTTCTTTACAATTCAGTACCTTTAATTTATTGTTATTCTTTCCAATTCTATGCCTTTGCTTTGTGATTTTGCTAGGACCTCGGATATAATGTCAACTAAAAGATGGACTAGCAGGCATCTTTGACTTGTTCCTGAATATAAAAGAAATGCTTCTAATGGTTTTTCACTAATAATGATGATTACTATAGATTTTTGGTACATGCTCTTTAATAGGTTAGGGAAGTTTCTTTTTACTTCTAGTTTATTGTTAAATTTTATCAAATGCGTTTTCTGCATCTATTGAAATGATCTTATGGGGTTTTTTTTTCGTCTCAGAATACTATAATGACGTTAATATTTTATGTTAAACTTTCTTTGTATTTCTGGGATAAATTCAATTGGGACATGATATATGGTACTGCTGGGTTTGATTTGCTTATATTTTGCACAAAGTATCAGCATCTATGCATAAGTGATATTAACCTGTAATTTTTCTTTCTCATACTATATTTGCCTAGTTTGGAATTAAGATTTTACTTATCTCATTGGATAAGTTCAGAATGTTTCTTCCTTTTTTAATCTCTAAGAGAAGGTGGCGTACAATTGGAATCGATGCTTTCTTGAATGTTTGGTAGATTGCTCCTGTAAAACATTCTGGGCGTGTATCAGTTTGTAGGAAGATTTTAAATTACCAATTTAAATTTCGTCTACGGCTATATGTAAAGTTACCATATACATCCTGGTTTGCCTGGGCTAGTGCCCGGTTATGCCTGTTCCCTGGCAGACTTATTTAAAATGCCCCTTTTCACTTTCCAAGATATCTTTGTTCAAATAACAAAATATGTGGTTATTCTGTGTATAAGACTATATAGGTTTTTCTCTTTCTTCTTGAGTTAGTTTTGGTAAATCATATTTTTCTATAATACTGTCCAGTTTGCTTCAAATTTATTGGCATAAAGTTGTTCATAGTTTTCTCATTTTTAAAAATCTGCTGTAGCTTTAAATACATCACTTAAAAAATCCCTAACATCGTTTATTTGCATCTTTTTTCTTTGTCTTGTCAGTATTACCTAAGTTTTGTCCATTTTTATTGATCTTTTTGATGTCTAGCTTTTGACCTTATTGATTTTTCTCTACTGTTTATTTTTTATTTCATTAATTTTTGCTTTTATTTTATTGTTTTCATCTTTCTACTTTCTTAGGATTTATTCTTCTGCTTTTTTTTTAAAACTTCCTACTTTCTCTCCTTCATTTATCAATTTTGAATCTTTTTTCTTTCCTAATATAAGCACTAAGGCTATGTATTTCCTTATAATTTTTTTCTTTGTTGAATATACATATATAAAATGCACATATCTTAAGTCTACAAGGTTTATGAGTTTTGGCAAATGTAAACAGCTCCGTTACCATCATCCAAATCAAGATCTAGGACATTTCCATCATCCGAGAAAGCTCCATGAGGCCCATTTTGGATCAATCGCCCCCTCACCACCAGAGTTAATCGGTGTTAGAACTAAACTTGGCTAGAAGTTCGTTTAAATAGAATCATTCAGTATATTCTCTTTTGTGTGCAGCTTCTTTCACTCAGCATATATTGTATATATTAGTTAATTTATTCCTTTTTATTGCTGAATTTATTCCAGTGTATGGATGGATATACACTGTTTATCCATTCTCTGTTGATGGACATTTGGATTGTTTTCAGTGTTTGGCTATTATGAATAAAGCATCTATGAACATCTTTATACAGGTCTTTTGTGGACATAGCTTTCATTTCTCTTGGGTAGGTGCCTGGAAGTGGAAAAGCTGAGTCTTAATGTAGACATCCCATAAGTTTTACTATGTGGTATTTTTCATTATCAATTTGTTCTAGTTCTTAAAAATTTTCCATTAAGTTTTTTTGTATTTGACCTATAAGTTATTTGGAAGTGTGTTTTAAAATTTCCACATATGTGGGATGTATTATTGTTGGTTTTGATGATTTCTAACTTAATTGCATTTTGGTTAGTTAATACAGTCTTTATAACACTAAATTTTTGAAATGTTTTGAGACTTGCTTTGTGATCTAATATGCAGTAAATTTGTATGCTTAAAATGACTGTGTATTCTCCAATACATACACACACATATACAATTATTTAACAAGCTTGATATATAAATACACACATATATGTAAATATATATAAATATAAATATAGAGATCTCAAGCTTGTTAATGGCATTGTTCTAACCTTCCAAATCCTTTTTGATTTTTCTCAGTTCAATCTGCCAGTTACTAAAAAAGATGTATTAAAATCTCCTACCCCAATGGTGGATTTGTCAGTTTCTCCTTATAGTTTTGTCAGTTTTAACTTTCTATTTTTAGAACCTTTGTTATTTAGGCTATTACAGATTTAGAATTATTACATCATTCTAGCAAACGATAAATTATTGTAGAACATTTTCAAATTTTCAAATCATAGTGTAGCAAATTTTCAAATTTTCAAGTCAGTGACTATCTCTTTTAACAGTATCTACTAGTTTGACAGTAGATCACACATCCCATTTTATGACAGAAAATTACCGAGAAAAGAATTAGTGGATCAGGATCAATTCTATCTGTTAAATTGTGGTTGAACTGCAACCATAGGTTCAGTTCAGGAAACATGAACAAAAAGAGTTCAGCAAAAATGAATAAAAGCATTCTCTGAGAATCAATTAGTTATATGAGATTTACAATGAAAGGCGCTGTGTAGTTTAGTAATGAGTTTTGTCTTCGTCCCGATTTTATCTCATGTTAGTATTTGGTGTCAGCTTCCTTTCAATTACTATTTATTGTGTATTTGTTTCCATCATTTAACTTTCAGCGTCTCTCTGTATTACTTCTTTTCTACCAGTGCTTTTAATTAGGCCTAGATTATAAGTCAGAAGACCCCCATTCTAGTCTTGATTGTGTCCTAGAGTTTTAGGTTCCTCCTTTTTCCATTGGGTACAAGAATATTTGCCTGCACACCACCAATTCACCATGTTGTGTGAATCAAATGATATAAAGTGTGTGAAATCACTTTGCATACTGTAAAGTATTTTGCAAATTATTATTGTTCTAGCCATCTAACAATGAAGTGTTCCCAAATGTTTGTTTAAAGTCATGGTGGTTAAGGGCTTAGTTGGTTGATAGAGCCATGCTTTTGCATTTGCAAATACTATTTCATACGGTGGTTGCAAGATGCAAATGTATGTAAAGTACTAAATTATCTGGAGCATAATAAGTTCAATAAATACTAACTCATTTTTATGATTACCATTATGGTTACTATGTTGCTGTTGCTTTTACCCTGAATTCTAGCTCCTCAACTTACCAGTGTGTGATCATAGGCAAATTCCTCAACCTCTCTAATCCTCAACTTCCTCATTTTTGAAGCTAATAACTACTTCATAGTGCTATTCTGAGAATGATGTAAAATAATGATAACAAGACCTTGGTACAGTGCCATGGTTACCATAATCTTAATCTTAAAGGTCTCTTCTGTTATTAGAGCTCTAAATGTTGACACTTTTCCGGCAGAGATGATTACACCCGGCTCATCTCTGACTTCTTATTACCTGAATTTGAAGCCCTTATTTAAATAAAGTTGATACATCAACTAACAACAATTGTTGGTGGGATTGCAAATTGGTGCAGCCACCATGGAAAATGATTTGGAGGTTCCTCAAAAAATGAAAAATAGAACTATCTTATGACCTAGTGATTCCACTCTTGGGTATTTACCAGAAGAAACCCAAAACACTAATTTGAAAAGATATCTGCACTGCCTATGCTCATTGCAGCATTATTTACAGTAGGCAAAATATGGAAACATCCCAAGTGCCCATCAATAGACAATTGTATAAAGAAGATGTGATATATATATACACATATACATATATAATTAGTGGATATACATACATATAATATATATGTATATGTGTACATATATATATACATATATGTGTGTATATATGTATATATATGTAAAATTGAATATTACTCAGCCATAAAAAAGAATGAAATCTTGCCATTCGCAAAAAAATGGATGGACCTAGAAGGTATTATGCTAAGTGAAATAAGTCAGACTGAGAAAGACAAATACCATATGATCTCACTTATATGTGGAATGTAAAGAATAAAATAAATGGGGGCCAGCCCGGTGGCTCAGGCCATTGGAACTCCATGCTCCTAACTCCGAAGGCTGCCAGTTCGATTCCCACATGGGCCAGTGGGCTCTCAACCAAAAGGTTGTCAGTTCAATTCCTCGAGTCCCACAAGGGATGGTGGGCTCCGCCCCCTGCAACTAAGATTGAACAGGCACCTTGAGCTGAGCTGCCACTGAGCTCCCGGATGGCTCAGTTGGTTGGAGCGCATCCTCTCAACCACCAGGTTGCCGGTTCGACTCCCGCAAGGGATGGTGGGCTGTGGCCCCTGCAACTAGCAATGGCAACTGGACCTGGAGCTGAGCTGCGCCCTTCACAACTAAGACTGAAAGAACAACAACTCGAAGCTGAACGGCACCCTCCACAACTAATATTGAAAGGACAACAACCTGACGTGGAAAAAAGTCCTGGAAGTACACACTGTTCCCCAATCAAGTCCTGTTCCCCTTCCCCAATAATAATAATAAAAAAAAGAATGAAGTAAATGAACAAATAAAACAGAAACAGCCTCATGATGGATTCAGGGAACAAATTGATAGTTGCCAGAGGTGAAGGGTGTTGGGGAGCTGGGTGAAAAAGGTGAAAGGATTAAGAAGTACAAATTGGTAGTTACAAAATAGTCACGGGAATGTAAAGTACAGCATAGAGAACATAGTCAATAATGTTGCAACAACTATGTATACATAGTGCCAGGTGGGTACTAGACTAATCGGTAGGATCACTGCGTAAGTTATATAAATGTCTAACCACTATCCTGTACACCTGAAACTAATATAAAATAATATTGAATGCCAACTGTAACTGAAAATACTTTTTAAAAAAGAAAATCTAAATAAAAGAGACATACCATAAAAAAAGCAAAATATAATTCAGTAGGACCACATCAATATGAAGCATTCTGTCCAAGGTTAAATTCTTCATCCTTTTTCCCCACCAAAGCATTTCAGCTTCTTGAGCACCTACCTAAGTGATCGACAATGTGAAGCTCTACCCTTAAGGAGCTCTGCTAGAAGTGTCATTGTAGAAATTCATACAAGGTGCTTTTGGAGACCCTAGAGAAGAAATGAACCCTGTGGGGAGGAGAGTAACCAAGTCAGGGAAAACTTCCCAGACCAGGGGAAACCCATTTCCCCATTTCCACCAAACATACCAGAACCATTGTCTATCATTCTCCCAACACAACAGACTGGGTTACATAAAATTAAACAGGTTTTTTCACTTCATAACTTCTAAGCAGTGACTCAGGGATCCAGGCTCCTTACTTCTTACACAGTGCCTGCATCCTAGAAGTCCTCTATTAGCTTCTTCTGTATGTTTCTCATTCATAACTGAGAGTGTATTGATTGTGCTAGGCGTTTCATGTCCTGACCTGAAGAGGCAACATCATTGCTGCCCACATTCCATTGGCCAGACCCAGTGGCATGGCCCCAGCCTAACTGCAAAGGAAGCTGGGAATTGTAGTTTTCCTATGTACCCAGGAAGAGGAAAAGGGATTGGTGGACTTCTAACCAGTCTCGGCCATAGCTGCCTCCTAGACATATTTGACATCAGCCACTCCTGACATGTTCCTTTTGCTGCTCTTGTAAAAGCCTGGGTTCTGGAGCAGAGGAGAATCACGTCAGTAGTCCCATGTGTTCAATCCCTGCTTGATGAGACCCTCAATTTTTTTCGGCTGTGTTGTTCACTTTAACAATCTTTCCAAGACAAGAAAAAATTATTTTGGCACCTAGCTCAGTGCCTGGCACATAGTAGGTATAAAATAAAATAAGTATTTTTTAAATGCATGAAATCTCTCAGTTCCAGGAGTGACTTAGAGGTTATTTGCAAGATTAAATTAAACTCAGCACTTGGGTGGGCTGATAGAGAATGAAGGAGGGAGTGAGTGAGGGGAGAAGGAAGGAGCTTTTGAATGTTACACAATCAGGGATGGGAGGACCTCCTTTTTTTTTAAAACAGCTTATCAGTCACCTCTGAACTGCCCCTGAAGGCAAGTAAAAATCACTTCAGTGCTAGAAACTTTCCAGCATTTCTGCTTCCTCCTAAGGGAAAGTGACAGAGTTGAGCAGAGGCCCCAAGGGACTGGAGCTGGGAGGAAAGATCAATTTGTGCCCTCTGAGCACTTAAGGGAGCTAGCAGAGCATGGCTGATGGGTTCACACTCTTGCATGACCACTTCCAGCAGTGGGGCCTTGGGCAAGTTACTTAATCTTTTTGTGCCAGTTTTCTCATCTGTAATAAATATAAAGATAATAATACCTCCATCTTCTGGTTTTTAGATTAAGCAAGTTACTATAGTAAAAAGCATAGACCAATGACTGGCACGATGTAAGTGCTACCATGTTTCCCCGAAAATAAGACCGGGTCTTATATTAATTTTTGCTCCAAAAGACGCATTAGGGCTTATGTTCAGGGGATGTCATCCTGAAAAATCATGCTAGGGCTTATTTTCCCGTTAGGTCTTATTTTCGGGGAAACACGGTATATAATTGCAGACATCATCATCATTAAGCACAGAAAAGAAATGGTCACCTGAAGTCCTAAAGTAACAGACTGGAAGAACCCTTAGAGGTGACCGTGTCTGATCCCTGCAGAGAACCATGGGCCTGGCTGTTCCTGGTGTTCAGCCAGATTCTCATGCCCTTTCTGGTTTTCAGCTCACACTTTGGTTCTAAGTTAGTTGGTAAAGTTGGTGAAATTCATTTCAAATGTGGGTTACCCCAGCCCAATCTCTGTCCCCTTGCTTGTTTTGCCCCAATCTGACTTTTCGACCCCAGAACACTCACACATTTCCCCCACCGCCCAGATCTCCACCCTGCGCCCCCCTCACCACCCCACCTTAGTTTTCCTGTATCTCTGGCTCAGGGTCAGATTCTGTATGTCAGTGCCAACTAGTTAAGCTGATAAATGGTTTTCTCTGCAAGTACCAATTGCCGGTGCAAAGGTTGCTACTTCATACAAAGGTGCATTATTGACTGGGGCCTTTCTGGAGAATATGCCCCGCCCTTTGTGTCCTGGTCTGTGAGGAGAGATGGAGCAGCATTCCAGCTAGGACAGTGGAGAGATTTAGGCCTTCAACTGCCCCTAAAAGAAGACAGATCGTCTCTGAGCATCCGTCCTGTTGTCTGGGGAGGGGGCAGATGAGGATATTGGCAGGGACATTTAATCAGTAAATTTCTAGACATAGAGTTAATAGCTGAGGGGGTGGGGCAGGATATAAAAATGGGTAAGGCTTGTCTGCAAAGAGTGAGGGAAATGCAAGCACACAATTAATAGCATACAAAATAAACTATATCTCGCACTAAACGATACAAAGCAATGTATAGGCAAGGATGAGCTATCCATTCAAAGTGAAGGTTTCAAATAATTCCTTGGAGAGGCTGATGGTGGCCTTAGAACTGATGTCTGAAGAGGATTTTATGAGTATATTGAACTTTCTAGTAATATTGAAGAATCTACAAATGTTAGGATACAGAAAGAAAAGACAATCACTCACAGTCTCATAATTCAAGACGATCTCTATTATCTCCAGATCCTGGGATTGTGATGACGGGTGATTTCTGTTTGCTATACATTTCTGTATTTTTAAGTTTTCTATCATGAGTTTTACAATAAAGAGAATACACATTTATAATGACAAAATTTAAAACCCGAAGACAAGTCAATGCTAACATTTCAGCATGCTATCCTCCTAGTCTTTTTGCAAAACATAATTTTATCATTCCATTTATACAATTATATATACCTGCTCTTTTCAACTTCTCAGCATTTGCTGCACTTATTATAAATACAACTGAGTGGTTGTGGGATGTAATTCATATAGCCATTTCCATTTTATTGGACTGTAAGGTTGTTTATAAATTTTTGCTACTATAAATAACCCTTTGTATATTCCTATGTATGAATAACTTTTAGATTAATAAACTTTATGGTTTAGATTCACAGCCAGACTGAGTGAAAAGTACATAGCGTTCTCCTGTGCCCTGTACTTACACATGCACAATCTCCTTTACTGTCTACCCCACGTTTGACATCCTGCCCTAGAGCGGTACATTTGTTATTCAATGAACCTACATTGTCACATCCTTATCCCTCAAAGTTAGTTTCCATTAGGGTTCACTCTTGGTGTTGTACATTCTGTGAGTTTTGACAAATATATAATAACACGTAACCACCACTGTAGTACCGTGCAGAATATTTTCACTGCCCTAAAAATCCTCTGTGCTCAGCCTATTAATCCCTCCCTTCCCCCCAACCCCTGGCAACCACTGATATTTCTACTGTCTCCATAGTGTTACATTTTCCAGGATGTCCTATAATTGGAATCATAGTACCGTACGTAGCCTTTTTCAGATTGATTGGCTTCTTTCACTTAGTAATATGCATTTAAAGTGCCTGCATGTCTTTTAATGGCTTGATAGCTTTTTTTTTTTAGTGTTGAATAATATTCCATTTTCTGGATATACCACAGTTGTTAATTAATCAATTCACCTACTGAAAGACATTTTGGTTGCTTCCAAGTTTGGGCAATTACAAATAAAGCTGCTATAAACATCCATGTGCAGGTTTTTGTATAGATAGAAGTTTTCAACTCTTTTGGGTAAATATCAAGGTGCACAATTGCTGGATCAAATGGTAAGAGTATGCTTAATTTTGTAAGAAGCTGCCAAACTGTCTTCAAAGTGGCCGCACCATTTTGTATTTCCAACAGCAATGATGGAAAGTTCCTGTTGCTCCGCATCCTCCCCAGCATTTGATGTCGTTGTTCTGGATATTGGTCTTCTAGTAGGTGTATAGTGGTGTGAAATAAGAGAAAAACTATGTGTTGGTCCCTGCTCCTGATTCCTGGGGCAGAGTTCCTGAAACCCTTGTAATTTCCTAAGCGATATGAACACTGGTAGCATCTTTGTTCTAATATTTGGTCTTTAACCCCAGTTGCTAACACAGGGCTCTTCAATCCCTTGGAATTTCCTGGGTGGTAGGAGTGTCTTTTGTTCCAATGTGGTGACTCGGAATGGGTGTCTGGATGGTTCCTGGATAGAGGCTGGTCAGCAGATAGACCATGATGAAAAGCTTAGAATTTCTAGCCACGTTCCTTCATTCTGTAAAGAAAGAAGAGGAGCTGGAAATGAAGTTAATAATTGATTGTGCCTACATGAGGAAACCTTTATACAATCCGAATAGTACGGAGTTCGGGGAACTTCTAGGAGGGTGACCACATCCATTTATCAAGAGGGAGATGTACCCCAACTCCATGGGAACAGAAGGTCGTGCATTAGAGAACTTCCCAGATCTCACCCTACGAATCTCTTCATCAGTAGCCTTTATCATATCCTTTAATAAACTGGTAAGTGTAAACGTTTCCATGAGTTCTGTGAGTCGCTCTAGCAAATTAATCAAATCCAAGGGGGAGGAAGTCATGGCAACCTCTGACTTGTAGCCAAGTTGGGCAGAAGTTGGGCAGAAGTAACCTGCGGACCTACTACTTGTAATTCTCATTTTTGTTTTAATTTGTAATGTTGAGCATCTTTTCATATATTTATGCCACCTATATATTTTCTTTGGTGAGGTACATGTTCAGGACTTTTGCCCATGTTTAAATCAGATTTTTAATTTTCATGTCGTTGAGCTTAAAGAGTTCTTTGTATATTTTGGATAATAGTCCTTTATCAGATGGATCTTTTGCAAACATTTTAGCCCAATCTGTGTACCTTTTATTTCCTTTTCTTGTCTTATTGCACATTAGCTAGGACTTTTAGTACAGTGTTGAAAACAGTAGTAAGAAGGGACATCTTTGCCGTGTTCCTGATCTTAGTGGGAAAACTTTGAGTTTCTCACCATTAAGTATATTAGCTGTAGACTTTTGGTACATGCTCTTTATCAAGTTGAGGAAGTTTCCCTTTATTTCTAGTTTGCTGAGAGATTTTATCATGAATGGGTGTTGGATTTTGTCAAGTGCTTTTCCCGTATCTATTGATATCATCATATGATTGGAAATAGCCTGTATGGAGGGCAGAGTGAAGCAGGAAGGTCCAAATATAGGCTATTATAATGCATTTACATGGGTGGGGAAAAAGGAGGCTTGGGTTTGAGAGGTCATGAGGCAGATGCTGAAAAGTGCTTGGATTCACGATAGATATTCAAAGGCAAACCCCATTGGAGTTGCTGATGGACGGGATGTGGGATACAGAAGGAAGAGAGGAGTCAAAGAGGACTCCAAGATTTTTGCCCTGAGCAAATGATGGTGGACCTTGGGGCTGCGGTAGGGGGTGGCAATACGTTTGTGTGTGAAATAAGAGTTCAGTTTAAGCACAGACCAATTAGAATTGGGTGTGTCCTCTAAAATCTAGAGCACATGGGTCAGCAAAGGCCCAGATGGTGTGAAAAAAGTGCAGAAAATATTCAAGGAACGGAGATCCCATATGGTACAAATACATGTTGAGGCAGAGGCTAGCATGTGGAAAAATAGGAGAGAAAACATACTGCAATAGATCATAGAGAACCTTAAATGCCAAACTAAGGAAAATGTATCTGATAGGCAAGGGGGAGCTAATGGAAAATTGTGAGCAATAACTAATATGATCAGAGCTTAACTTTATACTGACAATTCTGTTTAATAACGTGAGAGATGCTCCTGAGATAAAATTCTAGATATAATATGATTAGAGCTAAGGTTTCATTTTTATTTTTTTAAATCTCGTTTTAAAAAAATGGCTCATATATTTAAAAAAAAAAGAAACTGGAAGGGACACTATCAAAATGTTTCATAGTTTCTGTGGTTGTCAAGGCTATGAATAGTTTGGGCTTTTTTTCTTTCTACTTCCCTATATTTGCCAAATTTTCTTTAATTGAGCATAACTACTTTTACAATGAGAGTGAGTTTACACTAACAAATGTGTGCAGGACTGCAAAAGAGTACATTGGGTGGAGAGAACAGAGGGAGGGTGGTTTAGGTTCTGCGTAGCAATCCAGTGGGAAGGGAAGGAGAGGATGAGCTGGGGCAAGGGCCAGGGGGGAAGGGGAAAGTGTATTTTTTGCCTTCCAGTGGATATGTAAGGAAGCCTTCCCACAGACAAGTGTGGAGGTTAGCATGGGCTCTGGAGCCAGTCTGCTGGGATTTGAATCTGAACTTGGCCATTTGCTTGGGCAAATCACGCTGCTTTTGAAAAATCTGTAAACGGGAATAATAATTGTGTTTACCCGGTAAGGTTGTTCTAAGGAGTCACTGAGTGAATACATATTAACCACTTAGAGCAGTGCTCAGCTCATAGGAGTCACTCAGTATATTAGCTATTGTTCTTGTTACTCCAGGAACCTGGCCTCAGCTGAAGGTGGATACAAAATACGTATTAGAGCGGAGGGCACAGACATACGAGGTCGGACTGTTGAGTTTGGACTGTTAAGTTCAAGAACTCACCCCAGAAAAAGTGCTACATTCTTCATTGCTGAATATCACTAAGATCACCTTCGAAGTACTCCCCTTGGGAAGCTGTGCACCGATGCCAGTGCCTAATCCACCCTTCAAATCAATTTTGGAACTCTTTTTCTGGAATGGCCATCAGAGCTGTCATCGTACTACCCTTGATGTCCTGCAAGTCATCAAAATGTCTTCCTTTCAATATTTCCTTTATCTTTGGGTAAAGAAAGAAGTCATTGGGGGCCAGATCAGGTGAGTAGGGAGGGTGTTCCAATACAGTTATTTGCTTACTGGCTAAAAACTCCCTCACAGACAGTGCCGTGTCAGCTAGTACACTGTCATGATGCAAGAGCCGTGAATTGTTGGCAAAAAGTTCAGGTCGTCTAACTTTATCATGCAGCCTTTCCAGCACTTCCAAATAGTAAATGTGGTTAACTGTTTGTCCAGTTGGTACAAATTCATAATGAATAATCCCTCTGATACCAAAAAAAGGTTAGCAACATCGTTGGAACAAGTTCGCGAACTTAATTGTCAGACCTCGTAGGTTACTGAAGCATTATCCCTAACAGTTTAATTTTTATAAGACTATGTTTATATAGTATATATTTAAAAAAAAAAACTCTTAGTAGTTAAAGTTTTTGAAAATAGGTTGGGTTGTCTCAGAAACTGTGAGCCACCATCACTGAAGAAGTGCCAACAAGTGTGGTGTGGATAGTTGGGGGGCTGGCACAGAATTGTGATTCCAGACTAGTTTTCATCAGGTGATGTACTGGGTTTTTTTTATGTAACTAAATTCTTTCCACTAAAGGTTACTGCCCTTTATTCTGACCCCTCTCTAAGGGTTTGGTGTTTAGGTATTCTTTATTTTATGAAATATGGTATATATAGACTACAGGTTTTTTCCCTAATAACATTACTCGGTAATAGCCTTACTGTCTGGTCTCCAGATTTTGAGGGGAAATTTGACTGGTCTTTGAAATGTAAGTTTCTGGGAACTAGGCTTGTGGGGAAAGTGAATAATTTGGTTAGGCTGAATTAGGTACCTCTGCAATCCCCTCTGACCCTAAGATTCTCTCATTTCTGTGCCCAGGCTGGACCCCTCCTCCCAGGGAGTTCTTTTGCAAATATGACCTTTTAGATGGGGGATTAGTTAACGATGTGCATGGATCTGTACAGCTCTGTCACTACAACTGTTGTACAGTTCTTTGATCCCCTCCTGGCAGTGAGTCAGTCTGTTTTAGGGACAGAGCCTGAGCCTCACACATTCGGCATTTGAATTAGGAAGCACATGCTGAAGACTCCTGATGGGAGGCTCCGTGCCGTGGGCCAGGAGGTGCTGAGGTCAGTCCAGCAGGGTCTCTACCCCAAGAAGCTTGTATAGTCTGATATCTTTCATATACAAAAGAGTTTTGTTATCACAACTTCTCAGATCCTCAATTCGCTCATATATAAAATAGTAATAATAATAATAATACAATCTAACAGTGACAGAGATACATCTCTCCCTACTTCTGTCATCTCCACCCAGAGCTAGGAAGAAGAATCAGACTCTGAGAAGTAGACGACGAGACCTAAACAGAATGGATGAACAGAGGTGTGCAGTTACCTTAAACAGACAGAATGGCTTCCAGACCAACGAGACCTATTTGTCACTGGACTGGAAAACTAACATATCTACAAAGAAGGTCTATTAGCCCTGACTACTTAAAAAAAAAAAACCCAAAAAAAACAAAAAACAGAAAAAAGGCAAGAGGTCACTGAGTGGAGAGATGGCCTGTCTTGGCCTGGTGACTTTCCCTATTGCAGAAAGAGTCACCACGCTTGGCTTATGTCCCCAACACTGGAACACTGTGGCTGCCTCCCTTAGTTCCACTCCCTTACCCACCAAACCCCCGTCTGATTCCCCTCTGGCTGCCCCTGGTGAAGGGCCTACAGGGAGAGAATGTGCTGGCCAGGGGCCCTGCATGCTGCGTCCATCCAGCAGCTGTGTCTCCCACTGTTGGTTTATACTTAGTTAGCTGTGTGGGATGCACCCTTATCTCGGGGCAATGGTTAACTTGAGTTCCCCCACCTCCCAGGAGTGGAGGCCCCTCTGGACATGCTGGCAGGTTCTATTTTGGAGCCTGTGAGCAGCTGAAGAGGTAGGCCTGGGCACGAGGTACGTGCGTTGAGGTCCTGTCACCTACGTGGCCGTGGAGCTGCCTCCCCGTACCTCCACTGGCCTTGCCATCCCCTCGCTGGAGTTTCTCCAATTCAGCTTCCAGTGGTCCTGTGATGATGGAATTAGTTAGCAGAGGAGAAAGCATTTTCTAAAATGGTTCACATTGCGTATACATATAAATGATGACCATCATTTTCAAATGGGATCATTTGCACACAAGCTCTTTGAAAGGTATAACGTGTCATGTGAATCAGCCTAATTCTGTTGGAAGCCAAGAAGGAGGGAGAATTGACCGTTAGGCTCAAGAGAAATACCACGTTGGCCCCCCACGCCATAACCCCCTTTTAGGGGTTAAGTTGATAGTAGTGCCAGGGTTTTCCCAGAGGAAGAACTAAGATGGGAACTGAACCGTGCTGTGGTTCAACAGGTGGCTGCCTCTCTGTGACCCCAGCTAAGTTGGGCTGTTGTTTGAGTGGTAACAGGGGC